>NC_060177.1:62759319-63070153 GCF_021184085.1 Oncorhynchus gorbuscha
TACTGATATTACAACATTATTTCATATACAGGGTTGATTGATGCAATAACGATATTGGACTATGTCTATAGTTACATAATGATGATGATAGATTCCCATAATTGTCATGGGCAGTTAATTTCAAACGGCCTATAGATTCCAGATATCCATTCCAACCCTACCAGGCCCATTCTAGCACACTCAAGCCCTTACCTGCAGGTCAATGTAGCCGTCATCATCACTGGCTAATTTGGAGTACCTGACCTTAGTGTTGGGTATTCCATGTGTTACACTGTTGCGAGCTGTCATCTTTGCTTTAAATGACAGGAAACAAAAGTATCACTCTTGCTTAAAAATGTTGCATTGTTCTGTTACATTGGCAGCCGATTATATCATTTCATATTGAGAAATGCTACACTGATGGCGCCCGCCTTGTCAGCTACAATGTTGTTTCTCTCGATAATTAGCCTACTGTAACCTACGTTGGAACCAAGTGTAAATAGAAAGAAGGGTACCGCCGATTCAGATAAGAAGTTAAAAGAGAGGTAGCCTAATTCTGTAGAAATCAAAACGATGGTTGGTAGTCCACCTAGCTACTCATGCTGAAGTGACCTCTTCCGTTGTTTCGTCTGTACAACGCCTGCGCAATGCGCGTTTCTTTTCTCCAGATAAGAGATGTGTATTCATTACGGAAATCGTTTAACGTTTAAGAACCAAACGAAGCAAAACAGAGCAAAATGAACGTTTATATTAGACAAATACTATTTGCTTTCGTATGAGAAACGTTTTTCATCAAAATGGGCAGGATGAATACATCCCAGGTCCCTAAAGTGTATTGGAAGAAACCTACCCCTAAGGGGCGCTGCCGTATCACAGCTGAAAAACATTTTGGTACCGCTCAAGTGAATCACAAAAATGTAGGCTATATAGGCTATAGTATATAGGCTATCGTGGTCCTGATGTTATTTCATGTGTATTTAATAACTTTTTTGAGCGTGTGAGTTCCTCTTTGTCAAATAATATTTAGAAAACTGATGGAAATCCCTTGGATTACGTTAAGTGACATTTCCCTTCTCTGCTTCAGTTTGATCCTCCTGATGTAATGGAGGTGATGGAGATAATCGTCAATTTAAAGATATCAGCAGCAGGTCATGATGAGATTGGATACTCATTGGTGAAATCAGTGTCTTCCTCGTAATATCTTCACCAAATCTATGCAAACTGGTATTGTTCCTTAAGATTTGAAAATTGCCAAAGTTATCCCCCTTTATAAATCTGGGGATCCAAGATCTTTTACAAATTATTGCCCAATTTCTGTACAAGAAAAATTGGTGTGTTGAAACATTTAAATCAACACTGTATTCTATATGAGCACCAATATGGTTTCCGTAAAAACTACTGCAACTTGGGAATAAAATCTTTAGTCGTTAATTAACAACAATGAATATGCTTTTGGCATCTTTTTAGATTTATCCAAAGAGTTTGACATGGTTGATCATGAAATATTACTTTCTAAATTGCATTATTACGTGTTTCATGATTATACATTTAATTGGTTATATAGTTATGTTCATGATAGAGAACAATGTGTTTATGCAAATAACTGTGTATCTACCAGGGCCCAGATATCATGTTGTGTACCACAGGGTTATAATGGGGCCTTTGTTAGTCCTAATCTATATCAATGACCTTGCTGCTGTGTCTTCTACCATACTTCACATTCTCTTTGCTGAGGATACCAATTTGATTTTATCACACAGTCATTTTGATTCACTAATTAATGAAGCAAACTCGGGTAAGGCCACATTTTCCGAATGGTTCCAGATGAACAAATGATCTTTAAATGTTACAAAAATTCTACTTTATTGTATTCACTAGTAAGAATAAGATTTTTTTTTTTTTCAATTTATTTTAAGAGCCCGAATTTCAATTGGTTGGAATGAAACGGAACAAGTCACATCCACTAGATTCCTCAGAGTTCTAATTAATGAAAAGTTATCCTGGAAAGATCATAAATCAAATCAAATTTTATTTGTCACATACACATGATTAGCAGATGTTAATGCGAGTGTAGCGAAATGCTTGTGCTTCTAGTTCCGACAATGCAGTGATAACCAACAAGTAATCTAACTAACAATTCCAAAACTACTGTCTTATAAACAGTGTAAGGGGATAAAGAATATGTACATAAGGATATATGAATGAGTGATGGTACAGAGCAGCATACAGTAGATGGTATCGAGTACACTATATACATATGAGATGAGTATGTAGACAAAGTAAACAAAGTGGCATAGTTAAAGTGGCTAGTGATACATGTATTACATAAGGATGCAGTCAATGATGTAGAGTACAGTATATACGTATGCATATGATATGAATAATGTAGGGTAAGTAACATTATATAAGGTAGCATTGTTTAAAGTGGCTAGTGATATATTTACATAATTTCCCATCAATTCCCATTATTAAAGTGGCTGGAGTTGGGTCAGTGTCAATGACAGTGTGTTGGCAGCAGCCACTCAATGTTAGTGGTGGCTGTTTAACAGTCCGATGGCCTTGAGATAGAAGCTGTTTTTCAGTCTCTCGGTCCCAGCTTTGATGCACCTGTACTGACCTCACCTTCTGGATGATAGCGGGGTGAACAGGCAGTGGTTCGGGTGGTTGATGTCCTTGATGATCTTTATGGCCTTCCTGTAACATCGGGTGGTGTAGGTGTCCTGGAGGGCAGGTAGTTTGCCCCCGGTGATGCGTTGTGCAGACCTCACTACCCTCTGGAGAGCCTTACGGTTGAGGGCGGAGCAGTTGCCGTACCAGGCGGTGATACAGCCCGCCAGGATGCTCTCGATTGTGCATCTGTAGAAGTTTGTGAGTGCTTTTGGTGACAAGCCAAATTTCTTCAGCCTCCTGAGGTTGAAGAGGCGCTGCTGCGCCTTCTTCACGACGCTGTCAGTGTGAGTGGACCAATTCAGTTTGTATTCATATTACATTTGTCTGTAGCAAAGTGATGAAATCGACTGGTATCATCAGAAAGATTAGTGGATTGGTTCATCAGGCTTGTGTCCTAACTCTATACTATAGCTTAATTGACCCATATCTCATTTATTATAATATTGTCTGGGCCAGTACATATGCCTTGTACCTACACAAATTACTCATCATACAAAATACATTTGAAAGACTAGCCACCTCCTCTAATTACTTGGCTCCATCTGCACCTTTGTTTAAGAAACTTGTCTATTTACAACATCTATATGCCAATTATGCACTTTCATCTACAAATACTCCTATCTCCCAGACAGTTTACCTAAACCCTTCAATGTATCCTTCCAAATTAATTCTGAAATCCATCTATATAACACAAGACACTATGATAACCTTCACCCTCCCTACTGCCACACCTCACATAGTCATTTCTCTATCAGATACAGAGGTACCATACTCTGGAATTCTTATCTTCACATTGCCAAAACCTCATCATCCCTCAATAACTTCAAGCGAAGACTGGGGGTCAGCTTTATGAACCAAACTATCCAATAATCCCCTCCATGTAGCCTCACTCACCCCTCTCTCTCTCACACACACACACACACACACACACACACACACACACACACACACACACACACACACACACACACACACACACACACACACACACACACACACACACACACACACACACACACACACACACACACACACATATGTTTTTTGTTGTTTTCCTGTTTACTGGGTAAAGTATGTACAATTATAATTAATATGCTTTGTTTAACTGATTGAAGACATGTTTTAAACTTATATTTGTGGTGTGGTTTTCATATAAGTACCTTTGGGCTTCTAACCTCAACTGCACACCGTTTTTTCCAGTTTTTTTTAACTGTACTGTTTTGTCTTTTACTTATTTTCTTTGTTGCGAATAAATAAATAAATAAAACATTCAAAATAAACTAGGCTATAGGCTACCTGACATTCGTCTCGGCAGAAGATGCTAGCTTACTGGCTTGGAGACACTTACTGACAATGTCATTATCTGTCTTTTCATAAAATCAATAGATCTATCACATGTAGGTTTACATAATGTGATACTGTCAGTGATGTTATTAGTTAGTTAGTGCTGAAATATTCAGTACATTGTGATTTAGTATTTGTTTTAGTTGACAGCTTTCTCTACATCGTCTTCCCATGCATTATTTAACTTATAACCTTCACCTTGAGGTAGCTGTCAGATCATACATGATTCTACGTGTTCGCAGTATAGTGCATAGTCATGACTCATTTATTTTGTATGCACACAGATGCAGATATCTTCATTTGATGATCCCGTTGTCGCAGGAATTTTCCTGCGTTGCAGAAAAGCAAACTTGCGGTGCATTCAGGGTTTAAAAAGGCTTCTAAGGGACGGTACGTTATTTAGAATGATGGATACCTGGAGAAAATATGACCTCTCTGACGTGAAAATGGATGGCCCTCCCTTCAGCAAAATATATATCTTTATATGCCATTTAACCTCACTCCTACGACAGACCAGAGCCTTAGATATGCAGTTTTAGAAACTGTTCTCTGTTTTGTCAGCATTACATGGCAAAGTAGCCAGAAGCTTGTGGATAATACAGACCACTGCGGACAACGGTAGGGGTGAAACGATCTCAATTATAATAAAAACACTACATGAAACTATGATCTTATTTACAGAACCAGTTACAACTGAAGCATCTGATCATCAATGAATTTGAGAAAAAGCCATTTCTTAAAAAAAAAAAACTCTAGTAACTCCCCATCCCGGGTCCGGGAGCATAATCATTGACTGACACTAATTAGCATAACACAACGGACAAATATTCCTAGAAAATATTCATATTCATGAAAATCACAAGTGAAATATATTGAGACACAGCTTAGCCTTTTGTTAATCACCCTGTCATCTCAGATTTTCAAAATATGCTTTACAGCCAAAGCTAGACAAGCATTTGTGTAAGTTTATCGATAGCCTAGCATAGCATTTTGTCCAGCTAGCAGCAGGTAACTTGGTCACGGAAATCAGAAAAGTAATCAAATTAAATCGTTTACCTTTGATAAGCTTCGGATGTTGTCACTCACGAGACTCCCAGTTAGATAGCCAATGTTCCTTTTTTCCAAAAATATTATTTTTGTAGGCGAAATTGCTCTGTTTGTTCTTCATGTTTGGCTGAGAAATCGCCTGGAAATTGCAGTCACGAAAACGCTCCATAATATCGACAGAAACATGGCAAACATTGTTTATAATCAATCCTTAAGGTGTTTTTCAAATATCTATTCAATAATATATCCACCGGGACAATTGGTTTTTCAGTATGACCGATTGGAATAATGGCTACCTACCTGTATTTTACACGTGAATCACTCTGAGAGCCATCAGGTGACCACTTGCGCAATACCGCTTACGGGTATTCTTCAACATAAATGCGTAAAACTATGTCACAATGCTGTAGACACCTTGGGGAATATGGAGAAAAAGTAATCTGGTTGATAGCCCATTCACTGCTCAATTGGGATGCATTGGAACGCAGAGCTTTCAAAAGATGAGTCACTTCAGGATTGGATTTTTCTCAGGCTTTCGCCTGCAATATCAGTTCTGTTATACTCACAGACAATATTTTTACAGTTTTGGAAACTTTAGAGTGTTTTCTATCCTAAGTTGTCAATTATATGCATATTCTAGCATCTTGTCCTGACAAAATATCCCGTTTACTACGGGAACGTTATTTTTCCAAAAATGAAAATACTGCCCCCTAGTCACAATCACAGCAGGCGCATATCATCAGGTAGGGTGAAACTATAATTTTCTAATTTATCCTATTTATTCCATGATATTGTTGTAACAAAATAGGTTTGTGTCGACAGTGAATAGGGCATGGGAATATAAATTAACAAACTAGGCATGCATAGCTCACCGCATGATCATCAAACCTGACTGGCCAAACTCATGTTTCTAAAAGTGAATTCAAAAGGCACTGTATAGCCTAATAAGGCATTTTTTTTCATTTCATGATTATTTAATTCTAAGTCATATTTTTAAAATATATTTTTTATGTAGTCTAAATGTGAAATGTATAGGCATGTTGTTGAAGTGCTGTTGTTACATGCTGAGTGTTCCTTCCAGCCTTCTAGCATGTCACAAATGATTTCTTAAATGACAAGCTATAGCCTTGAAATAAGAATAATATAGCCTAAATAATTAACTTCCGTTCCTTCTTAGGCTACCTGGCTTGCTCCTGACTGATTTGGAGTTAGTATGTCGTTGAATCGCCTGTTGAAATGTTGAATATCAATTGATAGCAGTGGAGTGTATTCATGATGCCAAAAAATTGACCAATAAAATATTGACTTTAAAAAAAAAAAAAATAACTTTCCTCTCTGTGTTTCATCATTTTCATTGAATTCGCAAGAGGCTTTTTCACAGGAGAATCCGAGCGAGCAAAACAGCGCTCCTCTGTCTCTCTACGTGTAGTCCGTCTATCTGATGCTGTCTGGTCGAAACGAGTATCACATTGTTGCTGCCTTGTAGCATTGAAGACAAGGGAAGTCAGCGAGCTTTTGTTCTTTCTTGATAAAAAGGTATAAAACATTAGCCAATCAGCTTGTGGGCTAAACAACTGGAATGGTCCTGGCACCAAAAACAAAAGTGTAAAGGGAAGCCAGTTTGGCGTCCCTCCTATCAAATCCCATCGAGAGCATATGTCATTGACAGAAAAACTTGATTTGTTTAATCTCCTTCTGTTGTTGTCCTCCGGTGGCTGGACTTGTGGTTTTACTTAATTCTCCATACTGGCCAATGATTATAAGGCGATTCAATATAAGTTAAGTTCAATATGTAGCTAGATCTAGAAGCCTAATGTTAACTAGCTAACGATGCCCATGAACAGAAGTTAGGCTAACGAGCAAGCGTTTTAGCCAGGTAAAAAAAATATTAGCGTGTACTGTATGACAAAGTGATAGACCGTTTCGTCAACATGAAAGAGGAGGATGGCATTGGTTTTCTCTACAAGTTGGGTGAGTCAACATGTTTTTCTACTCGCATGAACGCGCACGCACACACATACGCACACATGCACACAGAAATCAGAAGTATGGGCATCCACATATTTAGCTTAAATTGATTGGATTAAATTGTTTTTGGTATATTTTAGTTGTCACTGTATTAGACTAATTAGAGTTGATTTGATGATGTTGAAATGTTGAAGTTGAAATGGTGCTGGAATAGTGGAGGCAGCTCTTGTTTTCTTTGTTACTTGTGGTATCTCTCTGTGGTTCAAAATCAATAATTGTTTAGTGGTCCAAGAATGTCGGCTTCCCTAGTGATTTTATCCACGCACCGCAACTGATTGATAGTGACAGAATCACACATTACTTCCCAAGCATAGTCAATGTTTTCTCTCCTCAGGTATAGAAGGTTGTAGCGCAGCCTCTGAATGCCATACAGACAAACCCATATGATATCCCATATGTATCGGAGTCACATCTTTCCCTGGAATTTTACAGTTTGTTTCTAGCACAAAGCCCTATGCTTTTAGACATTTTCTTTATCAAAGACCACAATACCTTCACATACATACTTCACAATTTCAGCCCTGTTTTTAACTTAACACTTTACTAAATCATTCACTGATACTGAGATATTTAAGGAGTGCATGGTGACAGAAGGAATTGGCAGACAAAATATGTGGATAGTAGACTATAATTTTGTCTGTCAAACTTATTTTTTGAATAGGAAGAAATAGGTTCCAACTCAAAGCCCCTCTTGTTCTTCGTAGGCTAAATTACAATTCAAATGAAGACATTTTAAATGAAGCCATCTCAAATTGGCCTACTTTCAGCACCTGTGCTGACCATCTCTGTGGCTGCCAATTCATAGCAAATGATGTAAACATGGCTTATTGTGAGGTCAATAACTCTGGTAATTAGCTTCCTTATGGGCAAAGAACACATATTGTTTTATATTACAGCAGTAACAAGCTTCCCTCCGGTCATCTTCACTCTCTCCCTCTCAAACTGAACAGGACATCAGTAGGCCTGGTCCACACCGCAGATAAAGCATTTTTTGGACACAATATTTTGTTGTTGTTATAAGAAGCCCCTGAAGTTGTTATAAGAAACCCCTGAAGTGACACTGGTACACAGCACAGCCAGGGCAGGCCAGGGCTTACAATTGGGAAAGCCTATCATTGCAGTGTATAATGCAATGTAGACTAGTTTTATATACACCATCCCAGCAGTGCAAAAACTCGGGAAGGAAGTACATTTTCTTAGAAATATTACTTTGCCTTGCGCTTCTCCGAGCGTGCTCTTCGTGTTGGCCTATAGCCTATAGTATAAGCAATGGATAATTTGATTGAGACCACTCTAGGCGCACTTGACATTGTGCTCCCAGCAGAGAATCAGGAATGAGAGGCTGCAATGGGCACACATCGTGATATAACAACCAACTAATTCTCAAACACTGAGCAATATGACTTTTAATCGATTACAAATTACATGACCCTCCCCTGGACTTAATAAAAAAGTACTAAACCCTCCCCTGACTGAAATGTAAAAAGCTTGACCCTCCCCTGTTATCCACTGGGTAACAATTGTGCCGATTTTGACTTCTCCCTAAAGTTTGTAATTTTCACTTTGAATTTTCAAACTTGATTTGCCCTAACAAAAATTGTATCAACCCCTACACAAATGTTTCATTAATTATAATCCACATAATAATTCTAATTTCCTTTTGATGCAAGATTATTTTCCTGCCGTAGCCAACTGGCTCAAATTAAGATCCTAGATCTGTATGAAAGAAAGTCAAATCAACAGATGGTAACTGTATTAGAACCTCCAGCTACTGCATCTGTCACTTCCTGTTGTTTGTGCGAATAAAATTAAGAAGCTCTGTTGAAATAACAATCAAAACTGTGCAGGGATCACCTCCCACCCCTACTCAAACACACGCACGCACGCACGCACGCACGCACGCACGCACACACACACACACACACACACACACACACACACACACACACACACACACACACACACACACACACACACACACACACACACACACACACACACACACACACACACACACACACACACACACACACACACACACACACACACACACACACACAAGCCATCAGTTGCAGCTCAACAGTCTTTGTCAATAAACATGAAATGATGCACATTGTCATAGTAATCCATGTTAGACATTCATTTTCATACGATGACAACATGTCAGATTCAATTGGCAATTACTGTTATCTGAAATTGTTATCTAGTATGGTTATATCACATCTTTTGCCCTGAGGCTTGTACTCAGATATGGATTGATGTGCTTAAATATACTGTTTCTCTTATTCAGGGCACTGTCTCCTTTCTCTAAGATGTATTTTTTAAATCTCTGTATATTTCTCCCATATACTGTATTTGTCTCTAACTTATCTTGCTTTCAGTCAATTAGACAAATACAAACCCCATCTCTCATCTTTGTGTCCAGTGCACTTTGAAGTGGCATGTTTGGATATTTGTTAATGTTTTATGTATGGACATGGTTTTACGGCTTCATTTCCATCGCAGTATCCTTATACACATACTTACTGAGGTACATTCCATGTGCACCATTCACTCCCATGCTGTATGTCTGTTCTCATCAAACTCCCCCAGAATAAACCAGTCTTTGCAGGGTCAATCTTGTCCAGAGCTCTGTGTTCTGTAAAAATATCAATTAGCCCTCTAGTCAATTTATTAACTGTGATACGATAAGTTGACTTTTTCAATTAATGGTGATATTGAGTCAACAAAACAATTAAAGGCCATCACTTCCCAGAATATGTTGTCGTTGTTGACCTAGGCTGTATCTCAGACAGTGTTTAACAGACTAGAAATGATTTGATTATCTATCCGGTGTCTGTGCAATAAGAGATGTGACTGATCGCTCTGCACAGGTCAATAAAGTAGATACACTTGGTGTTGTCTGAGAAGACAAAACAGGGCAGAGGCAGACAAAGTCTACGCAGGTTACCTGATGATTCAAACACACAAAGAATAACAATACGGCACGACTTTTACACTGATAAATAATTGATGTCGTTGCAGATGATAGAGGGAAATTGTCTTCCTTCCATTAAAAATACTATATTATTCCACATTGCCCCTCTGGTCCTGGGAAAATTGGACCATCAACACATAGACAAACTAGAGAGCCCCGTTTAGGAAGGGGTGTCTGATAGCATCCTCACAGTACAGCCCTCCAGCTAGCTAGCGGGGAAACAGTGATATGAGCGCTTTGCCAGGGTCACACACAGCGTTCATGGAGTAAATGCTCAGATTATGAATTATCTTACGGCTAAATGTGAGTCAAACAGGGAAGATTTCATTTAAATATCTGAGGACTCATTCCACCGCTACTGTGATAGACTCATTAGAGTTGCTTTATATGAAATAAATTAATCTCTTCTCTGGCAAATTATTAGAGTCTTGAGACAACACATATCCACCTGGACACACACATATGACACGTACATGCTGCTATTTGAGTTGTCATCACACTTTTGAAGTGAAAAACAATACAATCTTATTCCTCTGGTCTTGATGTTCTAAATGTTGTATTTTATAATGCAGTACAGCATATACAGTACAGTGCCTTCAGAAAGAATTCACACCCCTAAACTTTTTCCACATTTTGTTCTGTTACAGCCTGAGTGCCACCGATCTACACACAATACCCCACAAGGTCAAAGTGGAATTTCGTTTTTAGAAATGTTTACAAATTAATATAGAATGTAAAGCTGAAATGCCTTGAGTATTCAACCCTTTTGTTATGGCCTAAATACGTTCAGGAGTAAAGATGTGCTTAACAATTCACATAATAAGTTGCATGGACTCACTTTTTTTTAATGATTACCCTATCTCTGTTCCCCACACATACAATTATCTGTAATGTCCCTCAGTCGAGTAGTGAATTTCAAGCACAGATTCAACCACAAAGACCAGTGCGGTTTTCCAATGCCTCACAAAGAAGGGCACCTATTGGTAGATGGGTAAAAAAAAACAGACACTGAAAATCCCTTTGAGCATGATGAAGTTATTAATTACACTTTGGATGGTGTACCAATACACCCAGTTACTCCAGAGGGGAAGGAAACCACTCAGGGATTTCACCATGAGGCCAATGGGGATTTTAAAACAGTTAAATAGTTTAATTAATGGCTTAACAACATTGTAGTTACTCCACAATACTAACCTAAATGACAAATATTCCAAAAAAAATGAGGAAAATATATCAACTTTTTGTCCTGAATACAAAGCATTATGTTTGCGACAAATCCAACACAACAACACTGAGTACCACAATTCATATTTTCAAGCATGTTGGTGGCTGCACTATGTTATGGATATGTTTGTTATCGGCAAGGACTAGGGAGTTTTTGGTGGGATGAAAAGAAACAGAACAGAGCTAAGTACAGGAAAAATCCTAGATGAAAACCTGGTCCAGTCTGCTTTCCACCAGATACTGGGAGACAAATGCATCTTTCAGCAAGACAATAACCTAAAACTCAAGGCCTAATAAACACTGGAGTTGCTTACCAAGACAACATTGAATGTTCCTGAGTGGCCTAGTTACAGTTTAGACTTACATCGTCTTGACAATCTATGGCAAGATGTCTGTCTAGCAATGATTAACAACCAACTTGACAGAGATTGATACGTTAATTTTTTAAATAATGGGCAAATATTGTGCAATCCAGGTGTGCAAAGCTCTTCGAGACCGACCCAGAAAGACTCAGCTGTAATCACTACCAAAGTGATTCTAACATGTATTTACTCAGGGGAATCAATACTTATCTAATCAAGATATATTAGTGTTTCATTTTTTCTTGGGGTGTGAATACTTTCTGAAGGCACTTTAAATGATGCATTGCGTAGACTTTTTAACCATTTTCTGGTATAGATTTCTGGTAGTGCAGAGAGCGCAAACAAAAAGGTCTGTGGGAAACATTTATTTCCTTGTATAGAATTTTTGAGTAAACAAAGCTACTAAAATGTATCGGTATTGTTTAATTAATGACGGCTGAACAGTTCCTTCTGGAATTTGGTAATGGAATCTTAAATAATGGTGTATTGATGTGAAACTGATTCAGAGGATTATTAGATAATTACTCCGTGATCAGATAAAACAGATGATTAGACTTGATGGCAACCAATACTTCATTTACATTGACTTCATGTTACTTTTAACATAAAGATGTAATGGCCATTTTAATTGTAAAATATTAGTACTGGTATTTTTATTTCTGTTTCAGGGTGTAAGGCATTGATTTTCCTTTTAAAAACTCACTCATTAAGACTCAAAAGACATGACACTAAAGCCAGTAAAACACATCAACATAGTAACATGATTAAACCATGTGTGAAACCAAGCCCTAACTCACGCAAGAGTCCATTTGTCAACATCTAAAATAGTTTGCCATTGGTCCAAAGGAGACGTGAAGGGTTGTCATTTTAGATGATAACCACGAGAGCATTTTCCCCCCATAGTCAGTTATAGCATAATACCAGATGTGCATAGCCCCGGGGATGTTTGTGTATGTGCAGCAGTCAGGCAGCTGCAGCAGGGCCATAATTAGAGTCCTGTTTGGGGGCAGAGTTCCATCGGCAAAAATAATTAGGGCCGACTTCATTACAGCAATTCAGACAGTGCCATGACTGAAAATGTCAAACGCAGAGTTCTAAAATCCCACGGCAAACACAACCGCAGAGGCAGGCCAAAGTGAAATCAAAGATCATTTTTTTAAATTCCGCGTTTACAACAATGACAATAATACTCAGTATCACTATGGCCCGATTAGAAACATATGAAAGGCATAGGATTTTGGGCTATAGGCTAACTATGGGCACCGGGCCAAACTAACACTGCAGTTGATTCACTCACGGAGCGGTGGCCAGTGTTAGCTTGTTTGGCTCTACCCAAGCAGGGTTCATCTCTTCCTACTGAGCTGGGGTCGTTAGTCGATGCTCCCCATAGCCGCCGTTACATAGATAGAACGTTTTAAATTCCTCTAAAATGGATGGAAAAGGTGAAATGAGCTAAAGTGAGGGGTTCACAGAGAATGAGATATTCACTGTTTTGGCTCTTGTACTTCTAACCTGTTGAATATTATCTGACAAGAAAATGTTGGTTTTCAAGCATGCAAGAATTTTGTCCTCATCTTCAATCTGTCTGCCCATGTGAGGCTTGAACACACTTCAACCAATGATGCACAAGCCTGTCTTTTTTTCTACCTGAGATGTTTTTGTGTGTGGGTGGAGGATTGGCTGGTGCGCTAACACATTTCGTCAGATTCCGTAAGGCTTTATCCTCGGTTCAAATGGATGACTAAGACTGTCACCTTCCTGTGTAAATGTGAAGACCCGGGTATCTGTAAGCGGCTGCTGGACAGATGTCCATGATCATACAATGTCATCTCATCATACTGTGACATTTTGAAGGCTCTTGCAGCTGAAACTGAACTACATTATTTTTTGTCAGTAAATCCAAAAGAGGGTTGTGTGCTCCAATCGACTAATAACTGTTTAAAATATGCATGTATGTGAAATTTGAGGAGTTGTCGTCAAGGAACATATTTGATCGACAACAAGAACATCTCTAGCGGAAGTCATTAAGGTGAGTGTCGGTGTAAATGGCAAAATTTGTATAAATGTTTAGGCAAGATATGTCCCTCAGTTAAGTGTAAATTTCTCTAACTTGATTTTTAGAAACATCAAAACTCATCAGACTGAAAGGCTCAGACTGATAATTGCCATTCAGACAGGTCTTTTACAGATGGAACTTGACAAGATGAACAGAGAGAGAGAGAGAGAGAGAGAGAGAGAGAGAGAGAGAGAGAGAGAGAGAGAGAGAGAGAGAGAGAGAGAGAGAGATGGGGTGGAAAGGAAGGGAAAGAGAGATACAATCTGTTATGGTAATAGTCTGCTCTTGTTCTAACATTTAGAGAAATCTCTCATCTCTAACCAAATTAATCTCTTAAGATAATATACCTTGATCCATGCACAGCGCACCGCAGCGCACCACACCGCAGCGCAGCACAGCACAGCGCAGCGCAGCGCAGCGCAGCACAGTTATTTATTTAAAATGTTTAACGTGTTCATATTCCATCATTCAATTTAATGACGTCCTTGATGTTTTTTAATCACTGATAATATCTCATCAGTGAATTAAAATGTTAGATGTTTAATAAGGAAGGGTCAGAACAGATTTGCTCTGCAGCAACCCAAATGTGGGAAAGGGAAAGGGGATACTTAGTCAGTTGCACAACTGAATGCATTCAACCGAAATGTGTCTTCCGCATTTGACCCAACCCCTCTGTGCAACCCAAATGTCATCACTGCTATATATGTTTATTATATGTTTACTAAATATGTTTACATACAGATGTAGGATCTTAATTTGAGCCAGTTTGCTACAGCAGGAACACAATCCTGCAGCGACAAGAAATTGTAATTATTATGGTAATTATAGTTATTGGACATTTTTCGTAGTGGTTGATGCATTTTTCGTTAGGAACATTCCTGCAACAACAGGTTGATCAAATTAAGATACAGCATCTGTAACAACACTCTTAGAAAAAAAGGTTCTATAAAGAACCTAAAAGGCTTACACTTTGAATAACCCTTTTTGGTTCCAGGTAGAATCTTTTGGGTCCCATGTAAAATCCTCCACAGGATTCAACACGGAACTCAAAACAGTTCTATGGGGACAGCCAAAGAACCCTTTTGGAACCCTTTTTCTATGAGTGTACCATTACTAGTCATTTTAAATGATGATGAACAACTAGGAGTTGTCATGGTGATGTATCATCCCCAGGCAGGAGAAGCAGGTACTGAGAGGTGGTTTGCTGCTCATCTGCTTGTGGGGGAGAAGGGATTCTTTGCTATGATACAGTAGCACCCTAAAGGCTTGTGTTGGTGTTGAATCTATATGAGCTTGAAAACAAACAAGCTATGGACAGTTTACAATGGATGGTAGAGAGAGAGGGGGGGGGGGCTAGGAGTAAAGCACTGCATATCGATGAAGGTAATGAGCCTCAGATGAATTGTTGAAGCCGAAGATGGTCAGATGGTCTTTTCACTGACATCTATCCCTGGTAAAGTAATTTATCTTCAGTGCCCTAACTACAGTCATCTCTCACTGTAAGGCTCAGATATCGTACAGTTCCCAGCACCCCATAAATATCTTACATCTGGAACCATTTGAGATAAGATTTCAACCGCATGGCAGTTTATACTATTTGAGGATGTATCCATGTGTGTCAATCGTCTTGTTGCTTATTGTGTGTCTACGTCTTTGTGTTTGTTTGAGGCCCATGGGGGATATGAGACTAATCTATTTAATCCACAACACATAAACACATGTTTTGTTCTACAGCTCTTCTAAACTCTTTGACCCGCAGACTTCTTTTTTAGCATTAAAAAATGCCTCAGGCATTTTCCAGAACTTTAGGTCTTATTTATGGACCCTCCACCGCAATAATTCTGAGTTTAATGTAACATAACTGTAAACCAATTAATTAAAGATAAACAATATACAGCGTCTCCAAACCAGTTTCATTCGATTCCTTAGTTCGACCGTGCTATAATGAATCACCATTTTCTGGAAACCATGAAATATGGCTGTGCCATCGCTGAGAAATCGCTGGGAAAATCTAAAGTTTTGTATAAATATTGATGACGCATGGTATGCTGATCTGTAGAAGGAAGCTGAAATGTATAGGCTATAGTGGAGGCGGGGGGGGGTGAAGGGGTGGTAGCAATGACTCATTTCGTAGTCATCGTTTCAAGGAGTAAATGCTCTTGAAGAGCAGCACTTAAATGGATCTAGGGCTTTCCATTAGGAGCGCACTTGGCTATCTGAATTAGTATCCGATACCTCACCTCGGTCGAGAAAGCGTAGCATATCACAAAAGCCCGCAGTTATTAACACCCTGTCCTTTTTACACCTTACAACGCTCCTTTTTCATCTTTCTTTTTGCTTTTCCGTATACTTGACATTTGTTGCTGTTCAAACCATCCGGACAAGTGTCAAGAGTTAGGTGAGTAACGGTCCAGTGAAAATGTTTGATTGCTTTGGTCAATGGGATCGATTTTAAAAAAAAGAAGTAACTCATTTATTGCAATCTATTTTTAGTTGATTGTCAACAGATATGTTAATAATGTTTTCATGTATTGCATAGGCTACTTTGATGTACAGTATTGGAAAAAATAGTCTAAGGAGAACGAAATGTAGACTAGTATTGGTTTAAAATTACATCCAAGTAGATTGAAAACAGTTCAATTTATGAGAATCACAGTTATGGTCGAAAAGACGGAACATCTACTCGACTTTTTCATTCTCTCGTCCAACGCTCTAACCACTAGGCTACCATAGTTCAACAAACTTCGTCATTTTCAATACTAGTCAATAACCTAATAAACGTTAGATATGTGGCGCTTTTGCAGAGCCTAGATTGTGTAGTTTAAATTTGTACAATGAAATCATTGTAAAACCTATAGCCTATGTGCTTGCTACAGTAGGCTATAACGATGTATGAAATAATATGTTTAATTGTTTGTTGCGTTGCACCTTGCATTAGCCTTGAAGAGCAAGCAGTAAGGAGAAACAGTCCATAGTTAGGCCATGGCTTCCATAGCTTCTTTCTTTCTTTCTTTCTTTCTTTCTTTCTTTCTTTCTTTGCAGAGGAAATAGTATGTTGTTCTTATAAATTGTGTATTTGTATTTATTTTATGTATTTTTCCCACTGGGCCTACTGTATATTCATTGTCTTCCATCAGTTTTTCATGTAATAGAATTGAGCTGTGAGAGGTCACCACAGAGTCCATTAATGTATGAAAAAACAAAGTGTGATTACTAAGCATTATACAATGGGTGTGTCTAATCCTGAATGCTGATTGGCTAAAACCGCATTCCAGCTGGTGTATATTCTACAAATGACCACCTGCTAAATCTTTGATGTTAAAATGCCTATTTACTCTGTTCCATTTGACTGCGAAATCCACTGTCTCATCAGCCCAGCCAGGCAATTTATATCTCCACTACAAAGAACATCTAGCCATTATCTCATCTTTTAGACTAAAATTTAGTTTTCAACAGCGGAGATTAGTATAAACATTGCTGTCTGTCTCTCTGACATTTGCAACATTGCTTCAATATTCATATTCGATCTACAGCTGTCGCATAGTAATGAACTTGTCACGAGTCAGGATTACATAGACAGGCAGGCAGCTTTTGTCAGCCAGTCAAAATCATGAATAAGCATAATTGTATGGATATATACAAAGAAAATGAAACAAAGTGCAGCTAGTTTGCAATCTTTCCAGCTTCAGTTTCAAGGAATTGTGTTTGCTGTGTTGTTGTCTATTTCCTATGAACAATAGTGTCCTGACGAGGATCACATTTTCTATACCAGGTGAAATCGTGCCTCATTAGCTCATCGTTATTGATGTATCCAAATAAATTCCACTAGAAAACAGCTTAAACAAATGCAAATGCATCTACTTTGTTTTTATTCTGGCTGCACTGTTTGACGTGACAAAGTTAGCCGTAGTTGGCTAGCTAGCAAGCAAGGGATAAGTATGGCAATAGAACATTTAGATCAAATAACTGGGTCGTGTCCATAGATACAGAACAAAAACGACTGGATCGTGTCTCTGGCAACTGAACCGATAGAAAGAACGACCAGCCAGCTTTGGTAGCAACCCTCGATTTGTGTCAGGACTGGATAAGAGCGTCTGCTAAATGACTTAAATGTCATGTAAATGGATGAAATAGTATGAATAAATGAAACAAAATAAGGTTTTTAATGAAAATATGTAAATCATTATTTGAATATTTTGGTAACTCGTTGTATAAAAATGATAATGCCCTCGAAGCCAGTGTTCGGAGGATATATTGGCATGGTTTGCCGGCCTCCGACTTCGTCTCGGCCTAACAACACCCGTGCCAATATATACTCCAAACACCGGCTTCTCTGGCATTATGACTTGACAAGAGCTAATGGTCGGAGACAGGGAATACCACCATACTACTGCAATAATGTGATAATTGTTCATTAAAGCGTACCAGTAATTGTGATGTAATCATGGACAGAATGGATGTTGCTTTAGGGGCAGTCATGTCTGCCGTTATGTGGACACACTGTCTCGGGCATAATGTAATGCTTTTACCATCCCTAATTTGAACAAATCCTAACAGGCACCATTTAGATGGGGTTGGCTGTCTGTGCAGCTTGCTAGACACAAACAATCCTTGTTTTCTTGATTTGAGTATAATGTCTTTGCGGTTTGGGTTTGTGGTCATTTATTGAGGCATTTCATGTTACCTGTGCACCTGAGTCTGGTATGCACCTACTTTCTAACATCCAGATGTTGCTTACAAGGCACTATGCTGAGGGAAACTCATTAAGTAATGCTTTCATGTGTGACAATGATGCAAATGTCATTGTTGTTTATTCATAACTTTGCCATGGGCAGTTTTTTGTTTGTCCCACGCGCTTCAGTGGCTAAAATCAGACACTGTCTTAGCACCCTATATTGCCCTTAAATCAAATGAGCACTCTCTCATCCTGCTAGTACACTACCCAAGTAAGTATCTGTGCATTAGAGACCTTTCTAATGCCTAGAAAACTCAAACTCCCATTCACCAGTTATGCAAACATTATAATGTCAAAATACGTTTGTTGATCACTAAAATTAACATGGAGTTTTGCTGAGCAATTGTCTTCATTTACTCCTGTCACGGTTGGTATGTGCTTCCAAAAAAGGTCTAAATAAAAATGAAATAAAAAATGTACAAGCAAAATGACTATTCGGCACCTCCAATTTATGAGCTGTTGTATACTTCCGACCTGTGAGGGGCAGTAATGAGTGATTGGAGGTGCAGAATATGATTTTTTGGGGTTGCTTGTACATTTTTATTTAGACCTTTTATGGAACAACAAACGTATTTAGACATTAGAACGCTTTCAGAGCTGGTGAATGGGAGTTTGAATCTGAGCTTTCGGGGCGTTAGAGAGGTCTAAAGATACTGGTTCAGCACCTATATTGCCCTTAAAGCAAATGAGCACTCTCGCCCTGCTAGGACACAAGCCAAGCGCTGTTGTGTGTTATAACCCACACCGTGAGTAATATTATTGCACCATCCCAGTGTTCTCTCCAGCAGCACACCACACGCAGGAACTAGTTGGAGGTGTGAATGTAAGTGGCATCTGGCTGTACACAGGAGTTCACCAGGCTGCTTCAGCAGCTGCTCAGCCAGTGTGGAGCAGGACTCTGTGGGGCACAGAGGAAAGGTCACGCTGCGGTAATAATAATATGACGGAGGAGAGAGGGGAGGAGGACAGTAAGGGACTAAGTCTTGTTTTAATTTAGACCCATCACTAACGGTCCACTTTCACCTATTCTGTATGGGAATGGATGATATGCATACAAAGTACAAGAGAATTGGTTAGAATACATCAACCTTAACACTGATGGATTTATAGTCTAAGAGCTGCACTCAGATGAACTTCTAATGTCATCATCTAAGTCAAAGCTGCTTATCATAACCCAATATAAACCAAACTAGGGCTGTTTCCCATCCACTTTTAGTATTCTACTGTGTTATCAGGCATTCGATCAAATCTACAGTATATTCCATATATGACGTCCATGTACCAAATGCCATTGAGCAGCAGAGACAAGGCTGATGAGATTAATTTTACATCAGTCAGACAGTGGGTGTTTTCTGTGGGACATTGTGAAAAATACATGTAGCTATGTCCTCTATTATGAAAGTTTACTCTTTGAAGGCGAAGGAGAGACAGCTCGAAAGATTGTTGCATCACCACCATACAACAAAGTCAAGATGAATTACAGTGCCTTCAGAAATGATTCCCACCACCTGACTTTTTCCACATTTTATTGTGTTACAATCTGGGATTAAAATTGATTTAATTGTAATTTTCTTCTCAATGAGCTAAACAAAATACTCTTAATGTCAAAGTGGAAGAAAAATTTGAACATATTTATTTAATTATGGAAAATAAAACATTAATGTACCTTGATTGGATAAGTATTCACCCTCCTGAGTCAATACATGTTAGAATCACCTTTGGCAGCTATTTCAGCTGTGACTCTTTCTGGGTAAGTCTCTAAGAGCTTTGCACACCTGGATTGTACAATATTTGCCCATTATTCTTAAATATATTATTCAAGCTCTGTCAAGTTGGTTGTTAATCATTGCTAGACAGCCATTTTCAAGTCTTGCCTTAGATTTTCAAGCCGATTTAAATCAAAACTGTAACTAGGCTACTCCGGAACATTCAATGTCATCTTGGTAAGCAACGCAAGTGTATATTTGGCCTTGTGTTTTAGGTAATTGTCCTGGGTGAATTTGTCTTACAGTGTCTGTTGGAAAGCAGACAGAACCAATAATATGATGGAGGAGAGAGAGAAGGAGGACAGTAGGGAACTAAGTCATGTTTTAATTTAGACCCATTACTACCCGTGTGTGTTTTTTTCACCCATTGATTCCACTTTCACCTATTCTGTATGGGAATGGATGGTGTGCACACAAAGTACAAGAGAATTGGTTAGAATACATAAACCTTGACACTGATGGATTTATAGTCTAAGAGCTGCACTCAGATGAACTTTTAATATCATCATCTAAGTCAAAGCTGCTTATCATAACCCAATATAAACCAAACTAGGGCTGTTTCCATCTACTTTTATTATTCTAATGTGTTGTCAAGCATTCGATCAAATCTAAATTCCATAGATGACGTCCATGTACCAAATGCCATTGAGCAGTAGTGATAAAGCTGATTAGATACATTTAACATCAGCCAGACAGTTGTTCTTTATGTGGAAGATCTTGAAATATAGAGCACACATAGCTATGTCCTCTATTATGAAAGTTTACTCATTGAAAGCGAAGGAGAGAAAGCCAGCTGTGAGTCTTTCTGGGTAAGTCTCTAAGAGCTTTGCACACCTGGATTGTACAATATTTGCCCATTATTCTTTTTTAAACTTATCAAGTGCTTTCAAGTGGGTTTTTGATCAATGCTAGACAGCCATTTTCAGGTCTTGCCGTAGATTTTCAAGACGATTTAAGTCTAAACTAACAGGCCACTCAGGAACATTCAATGTCGTCTTGGTAAGCAACTCCAGTGTATATTTGGCCTTGTGTTTTAGGTTAATGTTCTGCGGAAAGGTGAATTTGTCTTCCAGTGCTTGTTGGAAATCAGACTGGAAAACAAGGTTTTCCTCTAGGATTTTGCCTGTGCTCTCTTCCGTTTATTTTTTAAAAAACGTTTAAAAATGAATCACAGGTCCTTTGTCGATGACAAGCATACCCATAACATAATGCAGCCACCACCATGCTTGTAAATATGAATAGTGGTAACCAGTGATGTGTTGTGTTGGATTTTCCCCAAGCATAACGCTTTGTATTCAGGACAAAAAGTTCATTTCTTTGCCACATTTTCTGCAGTATTACTTTAGTGCCTTATTGCAAACAGGATGTATGTTTTGGAATATTTTTTATTCTGTACATGTTTCCTTCTTTTCACTCTGTCATTAATGTTAGTATTGTGGAGTAACTGCAATGTTGTTGATCCATCCTCAGTTAACTCCTATCACAGCCATTAAACTCTGTAACTTCAAAAAAAAATCGCTATTGGCCTCATGGTGAAATTTCTGAGCAGTTTCCTTCCTCTCTGGCAACTGAGTTAGGAAGGGCACCTGTATCTTTGTAGTGACTGGGTGTATTGATACTGTCATGTATTGTCATGTTATGTCTTGTTCCTGTTCTTTCTCTTCTCTTCGTTTCCCCCTGCTGGTCGTGTTAGGTTACCTTCTCTCCCTTTGCTTCCCCCAGCTGTCCCTCGTCTCCTCTAACTACCTCGTTTACTCTCTCCCACCTGTTCCCTCTTTTCCCTCTGATTAGGTCTCTATTTCTCTCTCTGTTTCTGCTTCTGTCTTTGTCGGATTCTTGTTTGCTTCGTCCTTGTCCAGTCCTGTCGTATATGCTTCTTCATTAGATGCTGCGTGTGATCAGGTGCCTCTGTCCTCTACGGTCCGCGCCTACCCGGAGGGACCTGCAGTCTGTTGCCGCTAGCCCTGCTATTCTCCTCTGTTGCTAGAAGGGGACTCTCCTGTAAAGATCAGAGGACTTAATGATTTGTTTGTCGCCCTCTCTGCGGGTTGTCTATTTTCTCAACCGAGACTTCTGAAAAGGATTTATGTTTTCCCTGTGTTTGGACGTTAAAAGACTCTGTTTCTGTTAAACCGCTTTTGGGTCCTCACTCACCTGCATAACAGATACATCATCCAAAGTGTAATTAATAACTTCACCATGCTCAAAGGGATTCAATGTCTGCTTTTTATTACCCATCTACCAATGGGCGCCCTTCTTTGCGAACCATTGGAAAACCTTTTTGTGGTTCAATCTGTGCTTGAAATTCACTGTTCGACTGAGGGACCGTACAGATAATTGTATGTGTAGGTTACAGAGATGGGGGTAGTCATTTGAAAATCATGTTAAACACTATTATTGCACACAGAGTGAGTCCATGCAACTTATTATATGACTTGTTAAGCAAATGTTTAGCTTATTTAGGTTTGCCATAACAAAAGGGTTGAATAATTATTGACTCAAGACATTTCAGCTTTTCATTTTGAATTAATTTGTAAACAATTCTGAAAACATGATTCGACTTTGACATTGTGAAGTAATGTGTGTAGATGGGTGACACAAAACCTCAATTTAATATATTTAAAAGGCAATGTATACAGTACACGAAAGGACTGCATGTCTTAAGACAGATGAATACATTTTTCCGTCATAAAAGTCAGCAATCAAATCCAATTTTATATGGAGGCTTTCCTTCTATTCCATTCTTAGGCTACACAGATAAATTGAGAAAAAGGGACAGATTTGCTCAGCATTTGCAGCAGGTGCAAAGTCTGCACCTGCCTTTCTTTCAAAAAGGAAATTAATTCAGGATGAGAAAAGGGATTGTATCTCCCATACAATGGGACTGGATAGGGGCCAGATAGGTAATTTTAAGCAGCTAATGATATTGAAACACGTGGCAGAATACAAATTGTGGCTGTCTGAAAATGTTTTAAAAGATGTAGCGACTTGTCTTACTGAGGTTTGATTTTGCATGAGATCTGTTGTGGTGGTTGGATGTCATACCAGCTTATACTTAGTCTTACTCAGACCAAAGCATCACTGTGGCTGTATCTCTTTTTTTTCAGGGAGAGTCATGCCACAGATGCACAGTGACTATTCAACTCATCCACATCCAAGCTGAGGCTGTTCCCACTTTCAGGAGGCTTGGCCAGACTTGCCCTGGGACTGGCCTGTCTCTTCACCTGTAATAACCCTGCTACCTCCTGACTCCTACTCTGGCTAGCGGTCTGGTGTGGAGCTCAAGCTCAGTGAGAATACCTTTCAGTATTATCTTCCAGTTGGATTGAGCAAAACTAAAACCAAACTACTCAGATTGCAGATTGTATATGATTCACTGTCCTCTTCCCACTATTCTACATTTTTGATATGACACAGACTTGCCCTTGTACACTTTGAAGTAGGTATTGGGAAGATCAGAGAGATCGACCTCAGAGCTATGCCTATGATCATGATCCTCAGTAACCAAATACGACTCTGACAGGTCAGACTGTCATAGTCAACTTCACACTCCATCAAATATCTTTTGTGGTCTCCAACTGTATTTAAACTTGTGGCTTAACATCAAGCACAATCTCAAAATGGATTATGATTTCTGTGTTAAATAGCATTCCTCTGCATACACAATGTGTGTCTCGCTCAGTGTTTAAAACAAGGACATAGCTTACTATTTTTGATTCATCTTAATTGCTCATTAGATTGAGACATCATCAGTCAAATTATAATTTGACATGACAGTCTTAATGTGATCCTTATTGTAATTATTTTAATTTCTCAGGAAAGTGCTCTGATGTCCTTGTCTTCTCTCAGCAAACATAACTGTCTGCAGTCTGTTTATCAGTCTACTGTTACAGTACAGGGCAGCACAGTGTATCAATACTGTATAGAGAACAGATGGTTCCTATAGCAGACAACATGAACATGACCCCAGAGCCTCCGACACAGAACTGCTCCAACTGCAGCCAGGCGTTTGTCCCAGAGCTCAATGTGATCAAGGCTGTGGCGCTGGGACTGATACTTGGGACCTTCATCATATTTGGGGTTTTTGGGAACATCCTGGTTATCTTGTCGGTGGTCTGTCATCGACACCTACGCACAGTCACACACTACTTCATTGTCAACTTAGCGGTGGCAGACCTCCTGCTGAGCTCCATCGTGCTGCCCTTCTCTGCCACCTTTGAGATCTTAGGGTACTGGGTGTTCGGACGGCCATTCTGCAATGTGTGGGCAGCGGTGGATGTGCTGTGCTGCACAGCCTCCATCATGAGCCTATGTGTGATCTCAGTGGACCGCTACATCGGGGTCAGCTACCCGCTGCGCTACCCAGCCATCGTGACAGAGCGCAGGGCACTGCTAGCTCTGGTGGGCTTGTGGGCTCTGTCTGTCACAATCTCCATCGGCCCTCTGTTTGGCTGGAAGGAGCCGGCGCCTGAGGATGAGTCTATCTGTAAGATCACAGAGGAGCCTGCCTATGCCATCTTCTCTGCTGTGGGCTCCTTCTACCTCCCGCTGGCCATCATACTGTCTATGTACTGCAGGGTGTATGTGGTGGCCCGCCAGGAGAGCCGAGGCCTGAGGGAGGGGCACAAAACAGACAAGTCAGACTCAGAGAGCATCACGCTGAGGATACACCGCGGCAACACGGCTGTGTCTGAGGACGAGGCCCTGCGCAGCCACACACACTTCGCCCTGCGCCTCCTCAAGTTCTCCCGGGAAAAGAAGGCCGCCAAGACCCTGGGCATTGTGGTTGGCTGCTTCGTGCTCTGCTGGCTGCCTTTCTTCCTGGTTCTGCCCATAGGTGAGTGTTACCCATTGTACCTCGGCTCCGTACCTTGTAGACCGTGCTCCACAGCTGCTGTGTCATGCTGTTAATGCCACCTCCTTTTGTATCTACACTTGGCAAAATAATTTATGAGGGTTTATAATTAAATTGCATTGCAGAGATGGATGTAGGAGGGAGTGTGGGATGACTCCCAAAATAGATGTTCACAACAGTCTCATGCAAGCCTTTCTTATGTCATACGGTATCAACCATAGAAATAGAACAAGTTTATTTATGTGTGTAATAAATCAGTGATTTTAGGTTATGTGAGGCTGTTGGATGATGTAAAATGTAGTCTATTGTCGCATTAATCAATAATGGGCCCGCATCTGCAAAGATTTACTTTCATTGATGACACTAATTAAAACTGGTTTACAAATAGAAACCATCTGAAGTAACGCAAATGTATCATTAAAAAGAGTACACTAATCAAAGTATTTGTTTGAGCTGTGCAAAATGTCAATCTTCTCTTCACCCTTATGTTATTTTACTTGTCATACATGACTGCTTTTGTCTAACTTAACTACCAGACATTTTTTAGTAGTATATGCAGTTGAAGTCAGAAGTTTACATACACTTAGGTTGGAGTCATTAAAACTCGTTTTCCCACAAATTTCTTGTTAACGAACTATAGTGTTGGGAAGTCGGTTAGGACATCTACTTTTTGCATGACACAAGTAATTTTTCCAACAATTGTTTACCGACAGAGTATTTCACTTATAATTCACTGTATCAAAATTCCAGTGGGTCAGACGTTTACATGCACTAAGTTGACTGTGCCTTTAAACAGCTTGGAAAATTCCAGAAAATGATGTCATGGCTTCAGAAGCTTCTAGAAGCTACATAATTTGAATCAATTTGAGGTGTACCTGTGGATGTATTTCAAGGCCTACCTTCAAACTCAGTGCCTCTTTGCTTGACATCATGGGAAAATCAAAAGAAATCAGCCAAGATCTCAGAAAAAATTGTAGACCTCCACAAGTCTGATTCATCCTTGGTAGCAATTTCCAAATACGTTCATCTGTACAAAAATAGTACGCAAGTATAACCACCATGGGATCATGCAGCCGTCATACCACTCAAGAAAGAGACGCGTTCTGTCTCCTAGAGATGAACGTACTTTGGTGTGAAAAGTGCAAATCAATCCCAGAACAACAGCAAAGGACCTTGTGAAGATGCTGGAGAAAACAGCTACAAATGTATCTATATCCACAGTAAAACAAGTCCTATAACGACATAACCTGAAAGGCTGCTCAGCATGGAAGAAGCCACTGCTCCAAAACCGCCATAAAAATGTCAGACTACGCTTTGCAACTGCACATGGGGACAAAGATCGTACTTTTTGGAGAAATGTCCTCTGGCCATCAGACTGTTAAACAGCCACCACTAACATTGAGTGGCTGCTGCCAACACACTGACTCAACTCCAGCCACTTTAATAATGGGAATTGATTGGAAATGATGTCAAATATATCACTAGCCACTTTAAACAATATAATGTTTACATACCCTACATTATTCATCTCATATGTATGTATACGTATAAACTGTACTCTATATCATCTACTGCATCTTTATGTAATACATGTATCACTAGCCACTTTAACAATGCCACTTTGTTTACATACTCATTTCATATATATCATTTCATTTCATATCATTTCATATATATACTGTACTCGATACCATCTACTGTATCTTGCCTATGCCGCTCTGTACCATCACTCATTCATATATCTTTATGTACATATTCTTTATCCCCTTACACTTGTGTGTATAAGACAGTAGTTTTGGAATTGTTAGTTAGATTACTTGTTGGTTATTACTGCATTGTCGGAACTAGAAGAAAGCATTTCGCTACACTCTCATTAACATCTGCTAACCATGTGTATGTGACAAATACATTTGGATTTGATTTGATTTGGTCTGATGAAACAAAAATAGAACTATTTGGCCATAATGACCATTATGTTTGGAGGAAAGCCGAAGAACACCATCCCAACTGTGAAGCACAAGGAGTGGCAGCATCATGTTGTGGGAATGCTTTGCTGCAGGAGGGACTAGAGCACTTCACAAAATAGATGGCATCATGAGGAGGGAAAATTATGTGGATATATTGAAGCAACATCTCAAGACATCAGTCAGGAAATTAAAGCTTGGTTGCAAATGGGTCTTCCAAATGGAACATGACCCCAAGCATACTTCCAACGTTGTGGCAAAATGGCTTAAGGACAACGTCAGGTGTATTGGAGTGGCCATGAAAAAGCCCTGAGCTCAATCCCATAGAAAATTTGTGGGCAGAACTGAAAAAGCGTGTGAGAGCAATGAGGCCGACACAAGCTCTGTCAGGAGGAACGGGCCAAAATTCACCCAATTTATTGTGGGAAGCTTGTTGAAGGCTACCCAAAACATTTGGCCCAGGTTAAACAATTTAAAGGCAATGCAACCAAATACTAATTGAGTGTATGTAAACTTCTGACCCACTGGGAATGTGATGAAATAAAGAAATGCTGAAATAAATAATTCTCTCTACTATTATTCTGACATTTCACATTCTTAAAATAAAGTGGTGGTCTTAACTGACCTAAGACAGGGAATTGTTACTGGGATTAAATGTCAGGAATTGTGAAAACTGAGTTTAAATGTATTGGCTAAGTTAAATGTATATGGCTAAGTTGTATGTAAACGTCCGACCCCAACTGTACATACACTTACAATAATGTGGTATTTCATGTGTAAATAATGAAGTAAAAAAGTAATTTCAGTAGCTTTTATTTCAGAGCACACAATGCCCAATAACAAGTATAATTGCCATAAACATTTACTGATGTTATCACAATCTTTGAATAGAGTCAGTATTATTTTAAAATAAAACTGATTGATGAACATTTCAGATTAGGCCCATTATCCTCATCATTTCATTTGATTCAATTATTGTGTTTACTATTGTGTAGAAAATATAGAGAGGATGTTCACGAACACGAACACGCACACACGCACGCACACACGCACACACACACACACACACACACACACACACACACACACACACACACACACACACACACACACACACGCACACACACACACACACACACACACACACACACACACACACACACACACACACACACACACACACACACACACACACGCACACACACACACACACACACACACACATTAGAAAGTGATAGAGAGCTACAGAGAAAGATAGAGTACGTTTGGAACTTCCATTCATTCATTTCCAAGACACCAATGTCGATTTTTGTTATCCAACCATAGCCGTAAGTGCTTGTTAAATTGATCGTTTTTGGTGTTAATTGAATGGTTTTTCGGAAGGCCACTGAGGAGTTACCTCCATTTGGGCCAGGTGTCTCAGTGATGCAGTGCAGGCAACAAAGTTAAAAGCTGTGACCGGGTCTGGTACTAGGCTTGCCAGACACTGGGTCATCATAGGATTCTTCAGACAACAGAGATACTCTCAGCATTGGTGCGTGGTCACTTTCAGTCAGCCTCTGTCTCAGTCATCTTCTCAGTGTGATCAAAGAGCTGCTGTGGTTGAAAGAAAGCATCTTTCCAGTTTGGCTGGTCTGTGAATAAGGCAACCTCACAGAGAGTTACACATAAGAAACTGTATTTGAAGAGTTGGACGCTATATCCACACATTTTTCACATTTGTATTTTTTCACCAGAAATGATTGCTTATGGGTACCTTCATGTGTGTGTAAAATATTACTGTTGTCAGATATTTTATTCATAGATTTGAGAGAGTATGAAAATGTTTTTTTTGCTAAACGCTATATATTCCTTGTTTAGCTGGAATGGCATGTTTGTGTCCTGTGTATTTGACTGTGATATGTACTTGTCTTACCTTGCTATCTTAAGATTAATGCACTTACTGTAAGTCTCTCTGGATAAGAGCATCTGCTAAATGACTTAAATGTCAAATGTAAATGTTTTACATACAGATCTCATATTACTGTCTTTAGTTATATATATTTTAAAATTTGATATTGATGTCGCAAATATATCATTTGTACATTTCTTTACTAAAGATGTAGTTATTTGTTCCATGTGACTGTGTAAAACCTAGCAGTACTACTTATTTCTCTGAGAGTGAGGTTTGTCTTTCTGAAATTAAACCATGACATGACAGATTTTAAACTAATACGTATCTGTCAATGAACAACCCCCATGCCATGATTAGATAGTGAAATAAAACACATTCATCTCATTCATAATGTCTTTAAACAATACAAGCAAATTTACCAACATTTCTGAAAATTGGTATAGCGTTTTGGAATGAAACTAATCATTTCCAGAGGACATATGTATGTGGTTCTGTACAAAGATAATGAATATACTATACATAATGACCATAACATGACAATGACTGTTTAACACGTAGTAGCATCAACTACTATTAATGACTGGCATTAGTAACAACCAACAGTAAATGCACACAAGTTTCAATAACAACATCACTCACGTCTGTCCACGCACTCCACTTGGAGAAAGACTGACGAGGCTCTTACCTGAGCAGGCAAAAGGACGGTCTGCTGTCCTGCCCCCTAGCAACCTCCCTAGCAACTTCCCTAGCAACCTATAGGTGGCCTGGTAGCTGAGGTAATTCAGAGTTTGGGGAGCCAGTTTATGATCCCCTAGTCTCTCTGGCAACATCGGGGAATGGGTGGAGTGAGCTGTGTGAAGTTAGGAGTGCTGAGCACATGCTGCCGGAAACTTTCTTTTGTGTCATATTTCACACACACTTTTCAGACAACCATTCTCTCTCTCTCTCTCTCTCTCTCCCCTCTCTCTCTCTCTCTCTCTCTCTCTCTCTCTCTCTCTCTCTCTCTCTCTCTCTCTCTCTCTCTCTCTCTCTCTCTCTCTCTCTCTCTCTCTCTCTCTCGCTTTCTCTCTCTCTTTCTCTTTCTCTTTCTTTCTCTCTCTCTCTTTCTCTCTCTCTTTCTCTTTCTTTCTCTCTCTCTCTCTCTCTCTCTCTCTCTCTCTCTCTCTCTCTCTCTCTCTCTCTCGGCATCTATTTCTCTTGCACATAGAGGCATTTTCATCAATGTGATAACAGCAGGAAGGAAAGATAAAGTCTGCTTGTTAGCTTAATCATTTCAGTATAGGATGAATGTGGGAAGAAAATACAAATCAAATCAAATTTAAGATCAAGTCAACTCCTTCCTAACCCCTCAGGGTTCCGATGTATTATACACTCAAATCAAATCAAATCAAATTTATTTATATAGCCCTTCGTACATAAGCTGATATCTCAAAGTGCTGTACAGAAACCCAGCCTAAAACCCCAAACAGCAAACAATGCAGGTGTAAAAACACGGTGGCTAGGAAAAACTCCCTAGAAAGGCCAAAACCTAGGAAGAAACCTAGAGAGGAACCGGGCTATGTGGGGTGGCCAGTCCTCTTCTGGCTGTGCCGGGTAGAGATTATAACAGAACATGACCAAGATGTTCAAATGTTCATAAATGACCAGCATGGTCGAATAATAATAAGACAGAACAGTTGAAACTGGAGCGGCAGCACAGTCAGGTGGACTGGGGACAGCAAGGAGCCATCATGTCAGGTAGTCCTGGGACTTGGTCCTAGGGCCCAGGCCAGTTGAAACTGGAGCAGCAGCATGGCCAGGTGGACTGGGGACAGCAAGGAGTCATCATGTCAGGTAGTCCTGGGGCATGGTCCTAGGGCTCAGGTCCTCCGAGAGAGAGAAAGAAAGAGAGAAGGAGAGAATTAGAGAACGCACACTTGGATTCACACAGGACACCGAATAGGACAGGAGAAGTACTCCAGATATAACAAACTGACCCTAGCCCCCCCGACACATAAACTACTGCAGCATAAATACTGGAGGCTGAGACAGGAGGGGTCAGGAGACACTGTGGCCCCATCCGAGGACACCCCCGGACAGGGCCAAACAGGAAGGATATAACCCCACCCACTTTGCCAAAGCACAGCCCCCACACCACTCTCATGCTCAGAAATATAGTAACTGCAATAGAGAGCTAGGGTGGTGATTCTACTCCCTTACCATGTCTGGACAACATGTCACAATGTTATGTATTATTATGCTGTTAAATCACAGAACCGTTTTCAAGTTAAGATTGATTGTGTTCAGCTGGAGATGGTTATTCTGGTTTGCTTTGGTTTATTGGGGCAGGCTTTATTTCTTCTTTAAGAGGGAAACTTACCCTTGTGGGGATTTGAGTGGTTCAAAAGGGTTAAAGAGGGCTATCACTGTCTTGGCAGTGTGTTTATTTTGAGACTGGTTTGTTCCAGTAGCTATTTAAAAGGCATGACCAAGAGCTACGCAACTGTTTACTCACACGTTCACAAGGTAGTGGTATCTTGTCTGCTGGTGCTGTGGTCGTTAGTCGGTAGTTGCACTTGTGCCTACCATGCATATTTGGTATTGTTATCTTAAATCATTATTGACATTATGAATTATATTTGGGGGTGTTGGTAGTGAGCTACAGTATTAGATCAGTAGTGTGCTTCTGTGTCTTCCTGGATGTATGGCAACGTCTCACTTGGGAAGTGAGCACATTTATTGGTCATCCATTATTTATTTCTCACTCTATCTTGTTTTCTGTCGCTATAAATCACTGTATACCCTCTGTTTGGTGCAGTAGAGGGAGAGAATGAAACCAAATTATTTGTTTAGCTTGTTTAACATGCTTTGCATCACTGTCTTTATTGTGTCAACTTTTCATAGAAAAATTAGGCTTCCTGAGTAACGGCAATCAGGTTTCCAGGATGTATGAATTCAGTAGTAAGAAGAGTAGTAGAATAGCTCTTGCTTGTTGCACAGTAGTCATCTGAGATGTATTTGACACGGAATCATATCAACTCAAACTTCACCTCCTTTCCTTCCCTCCTCTCTCTCTCTCTCTCTCTCTCTCTCTCTCTCTCTCTCTCTCTCTCTCTCTCTCTCTCTCTATCCATCTCCACATCACTAAAAGTTGTCCAACATTTCACAAGACAGCTCACCCAGCCTACCTTTGAAGATAGACGCTCAAATTGAAGGCCATCCAAGACATTAGCCATTTAATTATTTTAATGTGTCGAGCATTGGCTGTGAAAAGTCCTTCATGTAATGTGCATGTTAAACCATTTAATCTACTTCACTATTAAGTGTGCAGCTCACACTCTATCACACTTTCTCCCATGAGCCCCTGTAGTAGGATTTATGAAGGCAATTTTAAATCAACTGATACCTTGACGTCAATACCTTGATGTTAATCAGTTTTCTTCCCTTTATGTGTGGCATGTGTGTCCGTGTCTAATTCTCTCTCTCTCTGTGTGTGTGTGTGTGTGTGTGTGTGTGTGTGTGTGTGTGTGTGTGTGTGTGTGTGTGTGTGTGTGTGTGTGTGTGTGTGTGTGTGTGTGTGTGTGTGTGTGTGTGTGTGTGTGTGTGTGTGTGTGTGTGTGTGTGTGTGTGTGTGTGTGTGTGTGTGTGGCCTATTATAGGTTCCATATTCCCGGCATACAGACCTTCGGACACAGTTTTCAAGATCACCTTCTGGCTGGGCTACTTCAACAGCTGCATCAACCCTATCATCTACCCCTGTTCCAACCAGGAGTTTAAGAAGGCCTTCCAGAGTATTCTAGGAGTGCGCTGTCTGAGAGCCCAGCCAAGAGCCACTCATCACCTAGGTCCGGGCCTCAGTCAAGCCCAGGTCCAGGGTCATTCTCTCACTCTGAGAGTAGATGGCAGAGGTGACCCCTCCCGTCTTAGCCCCTCCTCCTCCATAGCCCTGTCCCGCACACCCTCCTCTAGGGATGACAGAGAGTGGAAGATAGAGACAGGACAGGCTAAGGTGGCCCAACTGTGCAGTAGGAGTCTGCTGAAGACCTGCTGCTGCATCAGAGACCGGAGCCTCAACCAGGGGCCCAGCCATCCCCAGCCCCCTTCACACGGTGACATGCCCACCATTAAGATCCACCAGTTGTCTTTCTGTGAAAATGGAGAGGCCGTATAACCAGAGATAATGATGGAGTAAATCATTTTGAATGTCTCTGGTATGAATACTGTAGTTCTTCTTCTCTTAAACAAAGCATGGTCTACCCTCAAGGTCCAGTGCTATTAAAGGAAACTAAAGTGAATAGTGAATACATTTCTAAGCCCAGTGGAGTTTACAACGATGGAACATTAATAATAGCTGGTGGAGATGGTCAATGAAATTCTGAAATATTTTTCAGCGGATTTTGGAATACTCTGACTGCAGATACACAATGGCAGTGTTTAAATTCATGACTATTTGTTTTTACACACTAAAACAAGGTTTTACCTCAAGATGATGACACTCTTTAAAGGTCCAATGCAGCAGTTATTATCTACATATCAACTAATTTCTGGGTAACAATTAAGTAACTTGCTGTGATTGTTTTAAATTAAAATTATCAAAAAGTAACATTACATTTACATTTTAGTCATTTAGCAGATGTTCTTAATCAGAGCGTCTTACACTAGTGAGAAACAAAAATAGCTTCTTGGCGAAGAGCAATTTCTCAAGCAAGAGTTTTGCTAAGGCTGTCTGGTAGTGGTCTGAGTGGGAAGGGGAAAATGGAAAATTAGCTGTTATTGGAACTCTCTTTCTTATTGGTCTATTAACTAATTTACCACCTGGTGATGCCACCAGGCAGGCCACAACTCTATCCAGCTCTTACACTAAAAGGGCATCATCATAATTTTCACATTTCACAGTATTATTCCAACCTCATAGTGTGGAAATATATATAAAACACAGTAAAATCACGTTGTTGACTGTACTGGGCCTTTAAGACAAGTGCACATTCTCTCAGGTGGTCTTTGCCACTCTTCACACTTTACCATCCAGTTGATTTGAATAGTAAAGAAAACCGTCCAAATTACATTTCCAATCTAATGCCAAAAGTGATAGTTCCCCAAGAGCAAAATATACCCCCCCCCCCTGTTAAATATACATGTTAGGAAAAGTTTTCCATGGGGATCTTACTGGGATCTACACTTTAGCTATATCAATATATGTATTATTTATTCCAGATATTCCTGATAAGATATTGGGGTTTGTGAAGTTATTTCTTAAGAAGGACCAAATTGTGTGTTCCTTGTGCAATGTTTACAAGTTGTATACTTACAAAGAATATTACCAATGCATTCTAGGTCAAGTCTGTACATATGTAATTGGTGGTAACCTCACAAATTGTTCAAAATTGTAATCATTCTCCCAGTGTCTTACCCTTTACCAAGCTCTTGTCCCGTTGTGAGAATAGTGTGTGACTGTGTGATACTGTGACATCACTCCCAGTCTCCCTGGGGAGTCAGAGGGCAGGCACAATGCCCATCACAAATGAATCACACCATACTGTCCACAGCAGGCTGGAACCCAAGAGGATACTGTCCTTCCATGTCACGTATTCCAATAAAAAGAGTATGAGATATTCTCAGTTTGGGAGTTGCAACATTACTTTGAGAATCCTTTTTTTGGGATTTCATGGACACACATGTTTCATAAACACGCATGAACAGTATTGCTTTGTACTCCAACATTCCCACGATACCACTTTCCAATCTCCACTGCCAGACAGAAGATTAACTTCCTCCTTTGGAATTCTGAGGGATCATTTCATGGGTTTTGACCTCATAACTGCTCCCAAGCCTCTAAATCCACCATAAACCAGTGAGAAATTTGCCTTCATACTGTAGCTCAGGCTTTCCAGTATCAGAGAACCATTTGCAAATTGCATCCATACAGTGGACGCTCCTCAGAGGAGGAAGGGGAGGACCATCCTCAGTGAATTTCATAAAAATTGTGAAATTAAAAAGGTTATCCTTTTTAGATTAAATTATACTAAATATATTCACGTCACCAAATAATTTTATAAAACACAGTTTTGCAATGGTCTACAGTAGCCTCAACAGTACTCTGTAGGGTAGCACCATGGTGTAGCCGGAGGACAGCTAGTTTCCGTCCTCCTCGGGGTACATTGACTTCAATACAAAACCTAGGATGCTCATGGTTCTCACCCCCTTCCATATACTTACACAGTAATTATGACAACTTCTGGAGGATTTCCTCCAACCTAACAGAGTTCTTGTAGCAGGGACTGATATGTTGTTCACCCAATCTGTATCAAAGCATTCTACAGGAGAACGTCATCCATCTGTGAACTGAAGCTAAAGCGCATCTGGGTCATGCAGCAAGACTGATCCAAAACACACAATCATGAAAATGGCTAAAAAGCAGCAAATTTGAAGTTTTGGAATGGCCCAGTCAAAGTCCAGACCTAATCCCAATTGAGATGTTGTGTCAGTTCATGCTGGAAAACCCACAAATATTGCTGAGTTACCGCAGTTCTGTATGGAAGGATAGGACAAAATTCCTCCACAGCGACATGAGAGACTGATCAACAACTACAGGAAACGTTTGGTTGGAGTCATTGCAGCTAAAGGTGGCACAACCAGTTATTGAGTGTAAGGGGGCAATAACTTTTTCACATAGGGGTATTGGGTGTTGCATAACTTTGTTTATGAAATAAAGGAAATAAGTATGCAATTGTTGTGATATTTGTCAACTCAGGTTCCCTGTATCTAATAATAGGTTTTGGTTGAAGATCTGATAACATTCAGTATGAAAAATATGCAAAAGTAGAGAAATTTAGACAGCGGGAAAACACATTTTTTACAGCACTGTATATATCATTGTAATTTTTTTCACTTTCACTTAGCAAGCAAATGCAGCTAGCTAGTTTAGACTACTCAAACACCCACCTCAAACGGAGAGGGATGGCTATCCAACGCTATGGCTGTCCAACACTGGAATGCTTTCAAGTCAAGGCAAACTTTTGGTTTTATAAATTTATTGTCAACAGGGCTCCTTGATGTAACTGCTAAACTGCTTGCTGACTGTACACTTTACTGCATGATTGTAGCGGATTTACTAATGCGTTAGTTCTAGTAGCTATGTTTACTAGCTATGATGTTAGCTAACATGGTGACAACGATGTAGGCTGTGTGTAGCGGTTATGATATGAAGGTTTGGCTTGGAAAAGTTTTTCTGCCTAGCTGATGTGTTGTGCACTGAAGTCCACAAGCGAAGGGAAAATGTGAGAGGAGTAGAGTGCATAGATGCAAGAAGGAATTCTACAACGAGCAAAAATATAATGCTCTTTCTTTGTGGCTGCTATGAAAGTGAACTGTGTTTGCATGTGATCAGGGGTGTATTCATTCCACCGATTCTGTTGCAAAACATTTCTTAAACAGAATCAAACGGAACAAAATGGGGATAAATCTACCTGAATTTGACTGAATTTCCAACTGTTGGACTAATGATTACACCCTAGATTAGCTAAATGCGGACAAGAGCGTGCAAGGCGGTATTGAATATGTCACTGTCTGTCACCTTGACGACTCAATTTTTTTTCTCGACCTGTGCACCTACGTTGTAAACTGTCATTCATAGGCTAGATTGTAGCAACCTCATGATGGGTATAGGGAAATTAGAGTATAATTTAGTAGCCTAAACCAATCGATGTTATATCGAGCTGGGCGAATGGAATAGGAATGACAGTCATCCAATATGCTGTAATAGAAATAAGGCCATGCTCATAAGAAAAGATATAATGTCCTCCCTCATCTTAAACATCACCAACCGCCACTTACACAAGCACACAAATAAAAGTGATTGCATGGATACCCATGTGAAAAAATACTACAGTTTAGTGTAGAATACTACAGTAAATACTATAGAACTCTGTAGTAAACTGTAATATACAGTACTGTAGAATACTATACTACACACTGTAGTATCCCGATCATGTGTAGTACTTACTATAGGACTTTGTAGTATACTGTAGAATACTACAGTAAATAATACAATATACTACAGACCGCAGAACACTACAGTAAATATTACAGTGATGTCCGCAAAAACACTACAGTAATTACTAGTATATACTACAGTTTTTAATTTGCATATACCTTGCCCATTCTCCTCCCCCATATCCCAATTTGTGCCACCCATAAGTAAAAAACCTACATGCCAAGTATAGACCATATATTGTGTTCCCTTCCGGTTATAGAAAACAGCAGAAGCACTGAACTTTCCATTCCGACCTACCTACCTACCTGATACAGAAAATTAGCTCCCTGAGTATTTTCTCAACCAGGTTTCCTCATGTGGGTATGCACTGACCACATTGTGGGCATAATAATAATAATAATCTCTACAGAGGGGTTATCTGTAATTTACATCAAGGCAGAAGCATGGTAGTGAACAGGGTATGGAGCGCAGGTAGTATTGGTTGACTTTCCTGTGGTTATTTTCTCTTGGGTGTTACAATGTACTCCCTCTGTGCGTTTGGAATGTGAATGGCATTGCAACGACAATTGTCACTCCCGGCATGAAGATGAGTATCTCCAGCAAGTCCTGGCAGCCAAGTGGACAGGTTGACCTGAGGGGAGTGGCCAGAAATACTTATTGAGCCAGCAGACACTCTGTCCCCATTGACATTGGCTGGCATGAATGTGCCTCTCTCTCTGTGAGTCATACTGTCTCAGTGCTGACGTAATCGAGAGGCTATTGGCTCAAAACACAGAGGGTATTGATGATGAACTGACTGTCTCTCGCTCTCTGGGCTGGAGAGAGGGATACAAAGAGACTAAGAGCCCAATTCAATCGAACCTGCATTATTAAAAGCACGCAATTGCTTTTTTCTGAATATAGAAAAGTTGTGGGTAAAAACCTACAACCAGTACTGAGTAGATACCCCTCCTATGCAGATGCTCCCAGTTTCCTGAATAAGAAGTGTGTGGGTGCGTGGGCTGTAGTTTCCAAAGAAAGATAAAATAGTCATGCAGGTAGCACACTAGTATTGTCAAACAAATAATACAAAAAATAAGTACTGAGAAAGGTATTACACATTTGTAAGTCTCTCTTTGCTCTACCCTCTGCTTCTGGTTTTCAATTATCTACCGTCTTTGAAGTACAACCTTCTAATGAATTCCACTAATAGAGCTTTGGCTGAAAAGGGATCAGACTGGAAAAATAGAAGTTTCCATCCTCTGTTGCAATGACACGTGAACCAGACCCTGCTGATTTTACTTTTGACTCAGCCCAATGTGACGTGCTTGTGACATACGAAGGATAGACTTCCATAGAAATACTTCAATACGAAGTTCCCACGAGGGCAAAGACGCTGTTAATTCATTCCTCTGAGAGAGCCAGACTCAGACACACACGCCTAACTGCCAAGGTCCTGAAATAGACCCCAAAAAACTCCCAAAGCGTTTTCACCCACATTAAAAAATATTATAGTATACTATGGTATACAGGGCTTTCTGAAAGTATTCACACCCCTTGACTTTTTCCACATTTTTTTGTGTTACAGCCCAAATTGAATATTGGTTACAGAGGGTAGTGCATACGGCCCAGTACACCCCTGGGGCCGAACTCACTGCCATCCAGGATCTCTATGTGAGGCGCTGTCAAAGGAAGACCCTAAAAATTGTCAAAGACTCCAGCCACCCAAGACATCAAATTGTTCTCTCTGCTACCGCACGGCAAGCGGTACCAATGCAAATCTGAAACCAACAGGACCCTAAACAGCTTCTACCCCCAAGCCACAAGACTGCTAAATAGTTAGCTAAATAGTTAACCAAATAGCTACCTGGACTAACCTGCATTGACTCTTTTTTTTTTACTCATCACATACGCTGTTGCTACTGTTTATTATCTGTCACTTTATTCCTAGTTATATGTACATATCTACATCAATTACCTCGTACCCCAGCACATTTACTCAGTATTGGTACTCCGTGTAAATAGCCAAGTTATCGTTACTCATTATGTATTCATTATTACGTGTTTTATTATTTCTCTATTTTCGTTCTCTCTGCAATGTTGAAAAGTGCCCTTAGGTAAGCATTTCACTGTTAGTCTACACCTGTTGTTGTCAGTGGTGGGTGTAGCTGGTGCATGGAAGTCAGGCGCAGGAGAGCCGAGATGAATCGACAAAGCACTTTACTTAGGCATCATAATACAGAACGCAACCGCGTCACATCACACATGCCCAAAGAACAAATGAGGCAGCACAAAGTACAAAGTGCCAGCTGCCACAAAGCACGGGTATATAACAAAACTGGCGCAAACCAGCCGGAAGCGTACCAACCTTGACAAAAAAACAATACCCCACACAGACATGGAGGGAACAGAGAGCTAAATAAACATGTTAATTATTAGAACATGTAAACCAGGTGTGCAGGAAGACAAGACAAAACAAATGGAAAATGAAAGGTGGATCGGCGATAGCTAGAAGACCGGTGACGTCGACTGAACAAGGAGAGGAAACGACTTCGGCGGAAGTCATGACAGTAACCCCCCTTGACGCACAGCTCCAGCAGCGCACCGTCACCGGCCTCAGGGACGACCCGGAGGGCGAGGTGTAGAGGCGATCCGGACTGAAACGGTGGAACTCCCGCAGCATTGAAGGGTCCAACACGACCTCCACCGGAACCCAGCATCTCTCCTCCGGACCGTACCCCTCCCAGTCCACGAGGTACAGAAGGCCCCTCGCCTGACGCCTCAAATCCAGTATGGGGCAGAGAAACTTCACGCACCTCAGACTCCTGGAGCGGGCCAGCTACCACTGGCCTGAGGAGAGACATGGAACGAGGGGTTAATACGGTAATCAGGGGAAGCTGTAAACTGTAACTCACCTCGCTCAGTCTCCTCAGGACTTTAAATGGCCCCACAAACCACGGGCCCAGCTTCCGGCAGGGCATGCGGAGGAGCAGGTTTCGGGTTGAGAGCCAGACTCGGTGCGAACACCGGGGCGTCACTGCGGTGACGGTCAGAGCTGGCTTTCTGGTGCAGCACGGCGCGCTGAAGGTGAACATGGGCAGCGTCCCATGTCTCCTCCGCGTGCTGGAACCAGTCATCCACCGCAGGAGCCTCGGTCTGACTAATGCCAAGGAGCCAGAACTGGCTGATACCCCAGAACGCACTGTAGAGGGAGAGGTTAGTGGAGGAGTAGCGGAGTGGGATCTGGGCCATCTCTGCCCAGGGCCCACTCCCCTGGCCGGACCTGGCAATAAGACCTCAGGAAATTACCCACATCCTGGTGAACTTTCTCCACCTGCTCATTACTCTCGGGGTGAAAACCCGAGGTAAGGCTGATCGAGACCCTCAGACGTTCCATGAACACGTTCGGCGCCACCAGGCAGGAGGCCGGGAGTATGGGGGTGGGATCCATGGGCCACTCCTCTGTGTCATACAGCCGGTACAGTGCCTCTGTCTTCACGTTCTGGGAACCTGGTCTGTAAGATAGGGTGAAAGCAAAACGAGTGAAAAACATGGCCCACCTTGCCTGGCGAGGGTTCAGTCTCCTCGCAGTCCGGATGTACTCCAGATTGCGGTGGTCAGTCCAGATGAGAGAAGGGTGTTTAGCCCCCTCAAGCCAATGTCTCCACGTCTTCAAAGCCTTGAAGACAACCAACAGCTCCCGGTCCCCCACGTCATAGTTTCGCTACGCCGGGCTCAGCTTCCTCGAGAAGAAGGCATGGGGGAGAGAAGAAGGCACAGGGGAGCACGGCTCCTATCCTAGCCTTGGATGCGTCTACCTCCACTATGAGCCAAAGAGGGATCTGGATGGGCCAGCACGGGAGCCGAGGTAAACAGAGCGCTCAGGTGACCAAAAGCCCTGTCCACCTCAGCTGACCACTGCAAACATACCGGTCCCCCCTTCAGCAGTGAGGTAATGGGAGTCGCTACCTGACCAAAACCCCAGATAAACCCCCGGTAGTATATGGCAAACCCTAGAAACCTCTGCACCTCCTTACGGTGGTGGGAGTCTGCCAATTAGGCACGACTGAAATGCGGTCACTCTCCATCTCCACCCCTAAGGTGGAAATGCAGTACCCTAGGAAGGAGACTGACCGTTGGAAGAACAGGCATTTCTCAACCTTGACATACAGATCATGCTCCAACAGACAACTAACCAGGGACACATATTCAGCGCATGCAGCGGAGTATATCAGAATGTCATCAATATACACCACTACACCCTACTCTTGCAGGTCCCTGAAAATCTTGTCTACAAAGGCTTGGAAGACTTGATGGAGCATTCATCAATCCGAACGGCATGAAGAGGTACTCATAATGCCCTGAGGTAGTACTGAACGCCATCTTCCACTCGTCTCCCTCATGGATACGCACCAGGTTGTAAGCACTCCTGAGATCTAGTTTGGTGAGTAAGGCTAGAGCCAAATCGGCATATTCAGGGGGAATGCGCACGGTGGAGACCTGGTCTGGACTTTCCACCGTAGTTGACAGAAACCCCTAAACACCTCCCCGAGCACTCTCGCGACCACCCCGTGAGAGCCCTCCGTTGCTCTGAAACAGTGGGGTCTACCACCATGGGAATCGCAGAAGAGTTAATAAGAAAAACTGATTCTCTCCTTGTGACACCCCTGCGTCACCATGCACAGGGGAGCGGTGGCCTCCCTAATCAACCGTGACCCCATTGGTCGACTGTCTAAGGCGTGAACTGGGAAGGGCACAGCCACTGGAACAATGAGGATCCCTAAACTATGAGCGAATGCTCTGTCTATAAAATTCCCAGCCGCGCCTGAATGGACGAGCGCCTTATGCTGGGAATGTGGGGAACACTCAGGAAACATGACATTTAAAAACAGGTGTTCAACCAAGGGCTCTGGGTGAGAATGGTGCCGACTCACCTGGGGTGACACTAGAGTGCCCTGCCTGCTGCCTCGACCCCCAGAGGAACTGGTGGTTGAAGACTGCCCGGAAATGACCTCAAAGTGGTCCAGAACCGTATCTCCCGGAAATGTCCTCAAAGTGGTCCAGCACCTCATCTCCTTCCACCCACACGGCGTTGGCCCACTCCAGGGCTTTCCCCGAGAGGCATGAGACGAGGGCGGACACCCTCTCACGGCCCGAAGGAGCTGTGTCGTCAGTCGCCAGGTATAACTCCAACTACAGCAGGAAACCCTGGCAGCGGGCCCATCGTACTCCCCGGGGAGGGTGAGGCAAATCCCAGTGGAACCCGGTGCAGGGGGAGCGAGTAGTGGATTCCCCTGTTGTGCTGGTGGAGGTGCTGGAGGAACTTCCTGTCTCTCCCAGTGGTCCATTGTTTTGACAATGCGGTCCATGGCGGCGCCGAGATGGTGGAGCATCACTGCGTGTTCCTGGACTCGCTCCTCTACCCCAATAACAGGGGAACCTGCTCCTGCTGACTCCATTCGACGGTGGGGTATTCTGTCCATGGTGGGTGTAGCTGGTGCATGGAAGTCAGGCGCAGGAGAGCAGAGATGAATAGACAAAGCACTTTACTTAGGCAATCATTATACAGAACGCAACTGCATCACAACACAAACGCCCAAAGAACAAGTGAGGCAGCACAAAGTACAAAACCCAAGTACAAAGCACCGGCTGCCACAAAAATGGAAAATGAAAGGTGGATCGGCGATGGCTAGAAGACCGGTGAAGTCCACCGCCGAACACCGCCCGAACAAGGAGAGGGAGAGGAACCGACTTCGGCGGAAGTCGTGACAGTTGTTTAGAAAGCATGTGACAAATATTTTAATTTAATTTGAATTTGTTTTGTATTCAGTGTAGTGTTTTTACAGACTTAACTGTAGTATTTACTGTAGTATACTGTAGTAATTACAGTTAACTATAGAATAAATACTGTAATAAAATAATATGTAGTACACATAATAGTAATTAATGGAGTGTTTTTGCTGACAGTAGTATACTATAGTATTTACTGTAGTGTTTTTGCGGACAGTAATGTTGTATTTAATATAATGTTTTTGTTTTATTATCTTCGACATAGAAGTGTAGGCTTTCTCCTTGAAGAAACCTTCTAGAGAAATACTAAACGAGCACATTTTCTATAACCTGTAGGTAGGTAGGACTGGGGTAGTTTTTTTGGGTATCTTTACTTTACTATTTATATTTTTGACACATTTTAAATGTACTACATTTCTGAAGAAAATATGTTCTTTTTACTTCCATACATTTTCCCTGACACCAAAAAGTACTCGATACATTTCCAATGCTCAGGCAAGACAGCAATAGGGTTCAATTTCCACACGTATCAATATAACATGTTGACATCCCTACTGCCTTTGAGCTGGTGGACTCGCTAACACAAATACTGCATTTGTAAATTATGTCTGTGTTGGAGTGCGTCCCTGGCTGTCAGTAAATTGAAACAAACAAGAAAATCATGCCATCTGGTTTGCTTAATACAAGGAATTTGATGAATAGCATTTACTTGTACTTTTCACTTGATAATTTAATAGTTTTTCCACCACTGTACTTAAGTACATTTAAAACCAGATACTTTTAGACGTTTACTCAAGTAGTATTCTACTGGGTGACTTTCACTTGAGTCATTTTCTATTAAGGTATCTTTACTTTTGCTCAAATATGACAATGAGAACTTTTTCCATCACTGCTGAATAAAGAGTTTAGCATTTCTGCTCTTTACTATAATCTGTAGGGAACACAATACAGAAAAGTATGTGGACACCCCTTCCAATTAGAAGATCTGGCTATTTCAGCCACACCTGTTGCTGATAGGTGTACAAAATCGAGCACACAGCCATGCAATCTCCATAGACAAACATTGGTAGTATCATGGCCTTATTGAAGAGCTCACTTACTTTCAAATCTAAACTTTCACCTTTCCAACAAGTCAGTTCCTCAAATGTATGTTTGGTGGAGGAGGAATTATATTCTGGGGCTGATTTTCAAGACTCCTTAGTTCCAGTGAAGGCAAATCTAAACTCTACAGCATACACTGACATTCTAGACGATTCTGTGCTTTGTGGCAACAGTTTGGGGAAGACCCTTTCCTGTTTCAGTATGACAATGCTCCCGTGCACAAAACGAGGTCCATACAAAAATGGTTTGTCGAGATTGGTGTGGAAGAACTTGACTGGCCTGCACAGAGCCCTGACCTCAACCCATCAAACATTTTTGGGATGAAGTGGGTAGCATAGTATTCTACAGTATACTAGTTTACTATACAATTCTATAGTATGTACTGTAGTATTATATAGTAAACGGTGTAGTCTTTCTTCATATGGGCACTGCATGTGCAATGAATGAGAAATGTGTGCGTGAGAGAACATGCTGGTCAATAGTGACTGTCACGTTCTCAATGTTTGCAGTTCTCACTGATGATGACTACATGTGCTCATATAGGATTCCCCTGGAGCTTTATTCCATTGAAGTTCTTCTACAGTGTCTGTTTTCAGAAGCTCTTGTCTGTGGGGGTGGATTGATCGACCTTATGCTCTCCTTTCTCCACTACCAATTAGTGTGTCCTCACATAACTAGATTCAGTCGTAATTGGACAACTGCATGGTCGTGGATAATCATGAAACTGCTGGTGGAGTAAATAGCCCATGTTGTTTTAGCCCCACATTCTGAAATTGCATTTTTCTCCCCCCCCCCAGTTTTATAATTAGAATGTGATACAAAACGAGGCAACGGTGTGCTTCAGGACCACCATGTTTATCCGACAAAAATTATAAATATGTCCCGCCCGCTTCAAAAACCAAAGTTGCGCCCTTGAAAAAATAAAAATAAAGTTTTAACGTCACATTCACCAGATAGGTGCAGTGAAATGTATTTTTTTTTACAGGGTTAGCCATAGTAGTAAAGGGTATTCGAAGCAGTGACTTTGCGATTTACTGGTCCACCGCTCTAATCTCTAGGCTACCTGCAGCCCTATGACGAGTTTGTAGAGAGGCTATTTTGAGGCTGACCACACAAAGCGGACTGTCTCCACCTAGTGTGCTTTCCTGTAGCCTACACTTCCATTTTTACTACATAATTTCTGAAACTAGCATCTCAGAGATGTTATTAGCAAATAAATATAATTAAAGCATGATTTATCAAAATACTTCAAGACAAATCTAATGAACAGCAAACGAATACAATGGACAACATTGACTATTCGCCTTTAGATTGAGAACAGTGATTTATAATTACAGGATTATATGTAACGCTGAAAATACATTTGAAATAGTCGTCAGTACAATGGGAACATGAGATTCTTGTCATTATTTATTGTAATATTTATATAATGAATGTGTTTATTTATCCTCTCATATTTATATACATACATACTGGTTTTATCAGGGGCGCAACAGGGGTGCCGCTTTCACTGGGGATGTCCTTCCCACATTCTGAAATTGCATTTTTGTCACCCCCAGGTTTAGCATTCGAATATGATACACAATAGGACAACGGTTTGCTTTAGGACCATGCGGACGCCTCCGGGCAGTCAGGTGGGCTGTTTGGGGTGTTTATCCGACTGGATTTAGGACCGCTAGGACCCCACAGAGCGGCCTGACAGGTTGGGTGAAGGCAAAGCTTCTGGAAGGCTGGCTGGATCAGCATAGGAGAGTTGAGCATGGTTTAGTGTACGTGTAGTGCTCTTTCACCAAGTTGTAAAATGTAACAGAACAGAGACTGGCTACTCTTTAGTTGACTGATGTAGCTGGCAAGGTAACTTCTGTTTAACTTAACAGAAAAAAAACTAAACTAGTGTTTATTTGCAGTGCTGAGCTAGTATTGTAACTGAAATGTAACGTCAGCTAATGTTTCATCCCCTCTCGACTGAGGTGAATGAATAATCTACGTAAGTGAGTAGCTACCACAGCCAGGTTAGCTCTAGTCTCTAACTATCTGTCAGATAGCAATATGATGTGGCAATTATTACTAACAGCAGTTGTTGGCATGTACATGTTTTGTAGCCTTTTTTTGGTCCTGTTTCAGGAGTAAATTAACTTGGCAAGCTTTCGCCAGTTGATGTACCGTTAAGAGAGAGAACTGACCGAAAGTTGGCTTTCATTCGCTATTATTTTTGCCTCAATCAACAAGACCTGAATCAAATGATGAAACCACCCGCTGGCTTTCTCTCCCACACCCAACCGCTACCGCAAGAACTGGTCCCAGAACCAACCGCAGTCCCGCAATGTTATTTTAGGCATATCTGATGCAGCTCCCTTGCCAGCCATGGTCCCAGCAATTTTGCAACCTATAGACAATATCAAATGCGCAAAAATAACTTATGAAGTAAGTTAAATTACAAGACAGGGCCGTGGACCCCTAGGGACAGGATGGGGTGACCCAGCTATATTGTGTGCAAGTAAAACGAGCTCCACAGTACTATTAGGCCGATGATATGAATTATACGGAGGATGTGCGGTTTCTGTGTGTTAATGTGAAGGTGCATGTGTGTTTTCATTACATTGTGTGTTCCAAATCTTTCCCCTGAGACAAAAAAATAAATATGAGAAGGATGTTGTGTTGTAGAGTTCAGTTATTGACTAGACTGGTGGGGGTCGGCCGTGTAGGCTGCTCAGGTTGGCTGGGCGGTCTGGCTGTAATTTGATATACAGGATATCTTAAAGATAATCAGACGTTAAGTTCACATAGAAATTAAAAGTGTATGGTGTTCAGAGATAGATGGGAGCAGTTGAGTGGAGCTGAAGGATGGGACTAAAAACGAACAAAAGATACCTATTGTAAAAGTACTGTGTCCGTAAAATATATAAAGTATGTATATGCTGGAAGTAGAAGCCTAAGTGTTGTTGTCCATTAGTTTATTCCAATTATGGGAGGGATGGTAGTGTTAGGGGAAAATAATAAAATATATATACAGTGCCTTGCGAAAGTATTCGGCCCCCTTGAACTTTGCGACCTTTTGCCACATTTCAGGCTTCAAACATAAAGATATAAAACTATTTTTTTGTGAAGAATCAACAACAAGTGGGACACAATCATGAAGTGGAATGACATTTATTGGATATTTCAAACTTTTTTAACAAATCAAAAACTGAAAAATTGGGCGTGTGTGCCTTGAATTCTTTGCAGTAATTCGACCATGAAGGCCTGATTCACGCAGTCTCCTCTGAACAGTTGATGTTGAGATGTGTCTGTTAAATGAATTTTGTGAAGCATTTATTTGGGCTGCAATCTGAGGTGCAGTTAACTCTAATGAACTTATCCTCTGCAGCAGAAGTAACTCTGGGTCCTCCTTTCCTGTGGCGGTCCTCATGAGAGCCAGTTATCATAGTTCTTGATGGTTTTTGTGACTGCACTTGAAGAAACTTTCAGAATTCTTGAAATCTTCTGGATTGACTGACCTTGTTTTAAATTAATGTTGGACTGTTGTTTCTCTTTACTTATTTAAGCTGTTCTTTCCACAATATGGACTTAGGGATATCTTCTGTATACCACCTTACCTTGTCACAACACAACTGATTGGCTCAAACTCTCTTACAAGGCAAACCTGTTAATTGAAATTCATTCCAGGTGACTACCTCATGAAGCTGGTTGAGAGAATGCCAAGTGTGCAAAGCTGCCATCAAGGCAAAGGGTGGCTACTTTGAAGAATCTAAAATATATCTTGATTTGTTTAACAGTTTTTTGATAACTACATGACTCCATATGTGTTATTTCAGTTTTGATGTCTTCACTATTATTCTACAATGTAGAAAATAGTCAAAATAATGAAAAAACCTGGAATGAGTAGGTGTCCAAACTTGACTATATGTGTATGCCCCTCCCACACTTCTAAAACCAAAGTTGTTCCTGTATTTTATGACCAAAACTAAACCAGTATCTGCTAGCACAATAACTGTTAGAGACAAAGTTTTGTTGAATTTTTTAATGTTTAAAACCATTTACATCAACACCGATGGGATTCAATGCCGTCAGGAGTAAGTACCCCAAAATCCCAGTAGCCTACAAAACATACATGGTCAACAGTTTATCACTAGATGGCAGGGCAGAGAGGGCAATGACAGTGCTAAACTTCAGAAATTAAAAATAAACACTATAGGAAACCTCTCCATCTGCAATTCACTTACATCACATACAAGCTTGGCATGATGACCTGTACCTAAACAAGGCAAGGAGGAAAGAATACAATGCTATACAGATAACTGATCAATGAATAAGGAGCCTACTGTAAAAGGTCTCTACTGTACCTTTCACACAGTGAGTGCTTAGTGAGTGGTTAACTAACATTGTCCATACCCTGATGAGTGGCACTAACAGTGGGGTCTAATGTGAATAGGTAAGAGGATAAAGAGAGTGATGATGGAGCACCTGTTAAAAGTGGCTCTCATCGTCAACACTCACAGAGCTACAAGGAGATGCTATTCTAATGTCTCCAACAATAAGGACAGGAGTCAAACCACATAACCGGCACACTGTAAATAATGGATGTCATTATCATAGCTTTTTTTCACTGGATCTCAAAGCACCACTTGTACTAGCTTTGTCACTGACAGTGCTTAAGATATTTTTCATAAATACATGGTTCATATAGTGTGCAATCAATCAATACTTTATAGAATAGGCAGGCAAGTGATATTGAACAAACATTCTGAAAAATAACTAAAACAAACATCTAATACAAATCAACTTTTTCAGATTCACCTTTTGCACTTTAGCAGATAGAAAATGAAGACCTGTGACGTATGAGACCATGATGGAGGAATGGTAAGAGCTAACCCCGCTTCCCCCGTAAAGTGGTTTTCACAAAGCTTGAATTTGTGTGGTTGAGTGGAAAAAGTAGGCACCACCATCTGCACATTGAACAAATAGCACCAGAGAGGTTGCTAGGGGCAACCTTCTATCCAGCATGGCTGTCAGTGTCATTAGAAATAAACAGCAGTGTGATTATAGGAAGCCTGGTGTCTTGGCGAGCTTTAACTTTGGAAAGCTAGAGAAAAATAAAGGATGAAATAAGAGGCAAAATGTCTCTCGTCTGTTTGTTTTTTTGCCAAAGGTTCTCCCTGCTGCCATGTATTGTGCATGCTTTGTGTCAAAGGTGTTCTGAGTGAGGAGATGAATGGTTTAACCCTACAATACTCTCACCTTTGACTTCTGTGCATTCCATCAGCAAACAAGCTAAGATCTAATAGTCAATATTTCAGAGATTACAGTAGTGTTTTAGCTCTAGACACGATTGAAAATGTAGAATATTAACAACAAAAATATTACAACAATACAAAAAGTGCAGTAATGAGAGAAAGGAAGATTAAAGTGAATTTGTTCAGCTGAAACTTCTGTGGTAATGCTGACCAGAAAGACTGGGAGCATAATACCAAGAACTCACAGCTGTTTAAAGTCATTCAAATACTGCAAACTGACAGAGCGGTTAAAAGGTCCTCTCAGTTACTTAAACGACACTACTCTAAAGCCTTAAAATTATGCCAAATGCAAGAAACCATTCCATTCACTTATAGGATAGAAGGAAAACAATAAGATGTATTTTAATAAAATATGCCACGTGTCTTTGACAATGATTCAATTCAGTGTCTCCGTAGTTCATAACGACATTTATCACTTCTTGGAAACAATGCGTGTCAAGGCCCATTAAATAACAGATACATCAAATGTCACGACTGCAATCCACAGTTCCTCTTGTACAATTAAAAGCCTAAATGTAAACAAAGCCCAAACTTAAATGGGATATAAATATATTTGTCACAAAACTGTAAAACATCAAGAGGTCTAAATTCACTGGACTCTTCCTTTAAATGAAGGTGGCATATAGGTCATACAAAACAAAACATTGAGTGCTATCACTTTTTTTTTCTTTGAATGAGGTGACAGAGCTGTTAAATATGGATGAAGATGAAGTGTTTTTGACCAGGGTGCAGTTGAGTCAGGGAGAAGGATCACATTAGATGAAGCGTTGGTTGTGGTGGTTTGTCTGGGAGTTGGGGTGGATTCTCCCGCTCATCTCCTCTCTGGCTCAGCTGACAGGAGAGCTTAACCCAGGCTGGTGATGTTCGACCTCCCACCAGGGGGCGCCGCGATGCGCTGGGTGTTGCGGCGAGGAATATTATCATCAACCTGTGCACCTGGGCATGAGAGATAGAGAGAAAAAAAGTCAAATCTTAAAGGGGATTTGAATGAGACTTCAAGGAGGGCGGTTCAAATGTTGTGAAGAAGGCTTCAGGGCGCCCAAGAAAGTCCAGCAAGTGCCAGGACCGTCTCCTAAAGTTGATTCAGCTACGGGATCGGGGCACCACCAGTACAGAGCTTGCTCAGGAATGGCAGCAGGCAGGTGTGAGTATATCTACACGCACAGTGAGGCAAAGACTTTTGGAGGATGGCCTGGTGTCAAAAAAGACAGCAAAGAAGCCACTTCTCTCCAGGAAAAACATCAGGGACAGACTGATATTCTGCAAAAGGTACAGGGATTGGACTGCTGAGGACTGGGGTGAAGTCATTTTCTCTGATGAATCCCCTATCCGATTGTTTGGGGCATCCGGAAAAAAGCTTGTCCGGAGAAAACAAGGTGAGCGCTACCATCAGTCCTGTGTCATGCCAACAGTAAAGCATACTGAGACCATTCACGTGGGGGTTGCCATGAATAAAGAATGGTAACAACACATCCTCCGAGAGCAACTTCTCCCAACCATCCAGGAACAGCTTGGTGACGAACAATGCCTTTTCCAGCATGATGGGGCACCTTGCCATAAGGCAAAAGTGATAACTAAGTTGCTCGGGAAACAAAACATCTTGGGTCCATATTTTGGGTCCATGGCCAGGAAACTCCCAAGACCTTAATCCCATTGAGGACTTGTGGTCAATCCTCAAGAGGCAGGTAGACAAACAAAAACCCACAAATTCTGACAAACTCCAAGCATGGATTATTCAAGAATGGGCTGCCATCAGTCAGGATGTGGCCCAGAAGTTAATTGACAGCATGCCAGGGCAGATTGAAGGGTCAACACTGCAAATATTGACTCTTTGCATCAACTTCATATAATTGTTAATAAAAGCCTTTGACACGTATGTAATGCTTGTAATTATACTTAAGTATTCCATAGTAACATCTGACAAAAATATCTAAAGACACTGAAGCAGCAAACTTTGTGAAAATGTATATTTGTGTCATTCTCAAAACTTTTGGCCACAACTGTACATGTCTTAGTATTATGCTATTCCTACTGATGTTCCATGTAAGAGCTGTGAGACATTTTGAGCTGTACTCACCAGACAGGCTGAAGCCAGACTGGTGCAGGTTGCGAACTGGCTGAGGACCCTGCTGATGCTGTTGCTGCTGCTGCTGCAGCTTGGCTGGAGAGGTCTTCACTGAGGTGACCGGAGTCATTACCTTAGGTGTCACATTCTCACACACTGGCCCGTCATAGAGACCCCTGGGGACCCCCCTCAGCTCCGTCAGCTTGGAGGAGACAAACAGAGAGACAGACAAGATGACAGTATCAGTTCGGCTGTTCGAGTTCTGCGATCATCACTGTCAGTGGGAATGGTCATAAACAATCTATTCTGTGCCAATTTCACAGCACTATAGACTCACCCTGCTGCGAGCCTTTATCCTCCTGTAGACATGGTCAGGGAAGGGCTTGCGGCTCACATATCGCCCACATCCCTCAGTGGTATGGAGGTCGCCCTCTTCCAACACGATTTTACCCTGGCTGATCACCACCAGGGGGGCTCCACGCACCTCAATGCCCTCAAAGATATTATAGTCCACCGCCTGCAGAAGAACAGCTCTGATGAGAACAGTGACAAATAGACTGGCACAGTACAAGAGGGCAAATAACATAGAAAGAGAACACCATGACTACACGATTATCACATGCACAAAACAACAACACATTTAAACAAGTTGAGGCCTTTTTCAATATGAACTTCAGTCTGGGCCTTAGTCTTTCAATGACTTGTGCCAGCATGGTGATGGCCATCAATCACATCAACATAGATGCCCAGAGAGAAAGACTGACTGTTACACTGTTACACAGTGAGTCACTGACATTCAGCTGACATCCTACTGGGAAACTAGTGCCATAATATAGCCAGCTAGCTCCTCTAAATGATGAGTAGTGATGACTCAGTGAGCGATAAAAAAAGAACAATACAAATCGTTTGTCACACCAGATAGATAGGTGCAATGAAATATGACGTTTTACAGCGTCAGACATAGCAATTACAGCGCCCCGGACCAAATTATGATTAAGCACATTGCTCAAGGGCACATCAACAGATGTTTCACCTTGCCGGCTTGGGTATTCAAACCCAAACCGACAAGTTACTGGCCGAACGCTCTAACCGCTAGGCTACCAAACAGCATGAGGTGTTCTGTGAAAAGCCATTTCGGGTGAGTAGATTTTTACTTGTTTAGGTTGGATGAAAGCTTTGTTGGTAAAAGAGCTTCAATGTTTCATATGAAAATGAGTCCTACATACAGTAGGTGTGACTAAAACCATGTATAAATACCATGACATGGTCAATACAGTGTGGGTTGGCCAGGCTCTTACCACGTTGTGGCTCTTGGCAGAGATGACCTTGCTGACATCTGGGTCCCAGAGGACCAGGTCGGCGTCAGAGCCCACAGCGATGCGGCCCTTACGGGGGTACAGGTTGAAGATCTTAGCTGCATTGGTGCTGGTCACAGCCACAAACTGGTTCTCATCCATTTTTCCAGTCACCTAAGGGAATCAGAAGACAAGGCGCTGTCACTTCCTTTCTAACAAAACAGCTGCAAACATTCACCACCAACTGAGACAACCGCTTGATTACATGAATAACTGTGGCACAAACAGGGAAAGTAGATTGATTGTTAATACCACAATATCTGTGTCTATTTACAATAACAGGATACATTTAAAAGAAGCATGTGTGATTGGGGTATGTTTGATGGTAGGAAACCCGGCAGAAAAGTCAGTAGTGTGCCTCACCACACACTTGTCCCAGATGAGGGAGAGTCTCTCCTCAGTGCCGTTGGTGCCCTCTGGGATGAGGGTGAAGTTGTCTTTACCCACGGCACGCTGGGAGGTGTGGAACGTGCAATGAGCACTACCAGTCACCTGCAGGTCACCACTGGAAAGGAACAAAGGATGGAGGGGAAGAGGGAGAGAGACTACTGACAGGTCTTATGTTTGATCTTTCTGTCTTGAGTGATACGACTTTCCAGGAGGCTAGGATGTCATACCGCCCTCTGGTGGAAGATGTGCGTAAGTAACACATGATTACTGCATAGCTCTGTGTTGAATAAAGGTACATAGTGTAAATGGTGTACCTACCAGGAGAGCAGTGAGTTGAGATAGTCAGGGGTGGTGGGGTCGGGGCTGAGGGGTGGGGAGGTGATGAAGGCAGCTGCCTTGGCCCAGTTCTTACTCCAGTAGTGGGTGCCGTCCGTGCCCAGGCTGGCAGAGATGGGCTCTCCATACACCACAGCGCCTAGAGTACCACAGAAACACAGCAAAACACGAGGTCAGCATGGCAGGGAGAGTCAGTGTTCTATACACCTCAGAGTGCTCGTGCCCGGTCTGCAAGCCAGGACTGATTTACAAGTGGAATCATTTATGTGGGATTTGACATTTAGTGTATCTATAACCACAGAGAACAATCAATACAAAAACATGTTGCAGTAGTCCATCACCACACTTCTTTCTCCTTTTTACTAGTACCCTTTTTCCTGGCCAGGGCGATGACGTCAGCAGCACTCTTGCTCATCACCTTGGTGATGTACAGGGGGCAGTTGGTCTGATTGGCCACAGTGACTGACCGGTTGACTGCCTCTGCCTCCACCTACACACCAGACAGACACAGAGAGAGGGACTTCAGTCCAAACAGACCAGACTCAGTGACCTTCATGTTGAGTTACAGACTAGCTTTAGTGCTTCTCGGCATTCTGGAAGAAGCAAGCATAGGAAAGAACACTCAGACACTTGCCTCATTAATTTACATCTGTATTGAATTCTGTTAATATCATACAGCCTCTTACCTAATGTCCATGTAAAGCAACCAAAGGCACACATAAAATACAAGCAGAAGGCTGATAGAAGCACAGGACCTGGCCAGAGGTCATACTTACCTCCTCTGGGCGGCTCAGTACATGACCCTCAGGGCCAGTGATGCCCAGCTCCAGGATCCTGCACTGCTCCTGCAAACACATCAGACAACAGCTTTTTAAAAAATATATAATTTATTGCCACATACAATAAAACTGTGAAATGTGTTGTTTTACAGGGTCAGCCATAGTAGTACGGCACCCCTAGAACAACCTAGGGATAAGTGCTTTGCTCAATGGTATATCATCCTATTTTTCACCTCGGGTATTCGAACCAGCAACCTTTCAGTTACAGGTGCAACGCTCTAACCCTTAGGCTACCTGCGCTTGGCCATCGGAGAAGGCAAGCTGGGACACGGTGATAGGGTTTATTAGAGGTTCTGTTACCTGGGCAATGATGTCCCCGTTCTCTGCGTGCACCTGAGCGATGGCACCCAGGTCTCTGATGACACCGAACACCTCGTACATCTACAGGAGGAGGAAAGCAGCCGGTCACACGCAGGGCAGGCTTTAGCAATGAGGACATTTACAAGATGACTGGAGATCTCTTTATCAGAGCAACACGTGTTGGGATGAGAATCAGAATCAGAAGGAGAGTGCTAAATGCACAGATTAGTTCATTTACTCCACTTCTCTCTTTAGCTTGGACCACTTTGTTCAACTCCGAATTCCCACGGCAATCAACTAGCTATTCACAGCTGCAATAGGCCACAGGAAACGGTCAGGCAATCTTTCAGCACGTGTTGCCACGTGTTGTCATCCCCAGTGTCAGTCCTAAACACTAACCAGCCTGTGCTGAGTGGGGAAACTCAATATTGGCCCATAACAAAGCTCTCACAGAAAGACATGAGGCACATGGAAGTGATCATTCACCCCAGACAGACAATCCTTTACCTAGCATTCAGAAAGCAGTAGACTTTCCAGAAGAGGTGAAGAGGTCTACAATAATCTCTGAATGTTTGGAGCAGTGATGTACTGTAGCAAGCAAGATACGCAGGCGTAACGTGAACACTCGTGCAAATCCCCCATTTTACGTCAACAACTACTTTTTACGCCTGCTAATCTATAGTTAGGATTCAGCCTCCAAAGAGTTTATCAGAAATGTAATACAGAATATCATTCTGTCATGCAATTTAGCTACACAAAGTGCAATTCAATCATTACTTTAAAAAGGCACAAGCCTCCAGAAATGTTGACTCCTCCATCCGTCGCCAGTAAATCATACCAATCTGAAATGCTTCAAATCGTACCTGGGAGTCGGAAAGTTGGAAAACATCCTTATAAGCCAAATAGACCAGGAAAGAGTTGACACCTAAAGATAGAAAACTTATGAGCAATAGTAGCAATAAAAGGATAGAAAAGGGAGAGGAAAGGACAGTCACAGGAAGGAAATAAACCAGAAAGAGTCTTAGTAGAAGTAATAACTGCCCCAACCCCCTGACATGAGTGAATGTAGAGAGAATGGGTTGTGTAATTGTGTTAGCGGCGTACCATGGTCCTTCACCAGGCTCTCCATCTCCTCCTGCATGCCCTTGTGCCAGTTAGTGATGTCCACATGCAGAGAGTAGTCACAGCAGGACTTGCTGTCGGCCCATTCCCTCCACTGGTTGAACGCTGCCAGCAGGCTCACACCAGGTTCTGGAACCACATGATCAACTACACACACACACAAACACACACCATTGAAAACACACTAGCATTAACATTATCACATTTTACAGAGGCCAGATATATTAAAAATCATGAGACAATGTGAACACCTGGTATTGGCTACTCCTCCTGGGGTCCAAACAGGAAACAAAACACAACAAAGAAAATACATAACACAATTAAAAATACAGTACAAAATATTGTCCCTGTAAGGTGTTCTTTTATCTATTGTACTGTTAGCGGGGTGGCAGAGAGTTCCATGTAGTCATGACTATTTAAAACTGTACGTTTCCCAGCCTCTGTTCTGGACCAGGGCACTGTGAAGAAACCTCTGCCTGCATGTCTTGTGTTGTACTGATGAGTGCCCGAAATGTGTGCAAACTGCTTGAACAGACAGTTCTGTACCTTTAACCCATCAACACCTCGCACAAAGACCAATAGTGATGCAGTCAATCTCTCCTCAAATCAACATGCGCGCAATGACGGACGGACACACGCAGGCCGTCTGGTCAGCATGTTAGAGAGGCTTCCATTAAAGAAAACCCTCTGTTCTATTAGATAGGTAACTCTCAATCCATGATAAGGCAGATAATATAAATCCATAAAACCTACGTTTTGTCAGCAATAGGTTATGAGCAATGATATCAAAAGCTGCACTGAAATCTAAAAAAACAGCTCCCACAATCTTATTATTATCAATTGCTTTCGGCCAATCATTAGTCAATTATGTCAGTTTCAAGCATGTTGAGTGCCCTTCCTTATAAGCATGCTGAAAGTCTGTTGTTTTCTGTAAAATAACATTGTATTTGGTCAAAAGTGATTTCCAAAAGTTTGCTAAACACTATTAACAGGCCGATTAATGGTTCAAACAGCCAACCAAAGGGTGATTTGCTATTCTTTGGCCGTGTAATGACCTTTTCCCTTCCTCCAGGCCTGAGGGCACACACCGTCTTCTAAGCTTAAATTGAAAATGCGACAAACAGGGGAAAAAATTATTCCGTTACCAACTTCAGCAATTTACCATCTAGGATGTCAGTACCAAGTATCAGTAAGTCAGAATCTACCTAGACATCACATGTATTATGGGTTTCTGTCAAGTATGCCATTTCATTAGTACATACTGATCATGGTGGTTCCCCCAGCCAGAGCAGCTCGGGTGCCCTGGTAGAAGTCATCTGCTGACACCATGCCCCTGTCTGGCATCTGGAAGCGTGTGTGCACATCTATGCCCCCGGGAATCACCATGTGCCCATGGGCATCAATGATCTTCACCCCACCAGGAACAATCAGGTTCTCTCCAATTTGCCTGAGAGAAGAAGAAACAGATTGAGAGAAATTATCAAAAGGTATTACAAAACAATATACAGATTTTCTACATATAAACTCTGCAAAAAAAGAAACGTCCTCTCACCGTCAACTGCGTTTATTTTCAGCAAACTTAACATGTGTAAATATTTGTATGAACATAACAAGATTCAACAACTGAGACATAAACTGAACAAGTTCCACACACATGTGACTAACAGAAATGGAATAATGTGTCCCTGAACAAAGGGGGGGTCAAAAGTAACAAGCAGTATCCAGTGTGGCCACCAGCTGCATTAAGTACTGCAGTGCATCTCCTCCTCATGGACTGCACCAGATTTGCCAGTTCTTGCTGTGAGATGTTACCCCACTCTTCCACCAAGGCACCTGCAAGTTCCTGGACATTTCTGGGGGGAATGGCCCTAGCCCTCACATTCTGATCCAACAGGTCCCAAACGTGCTCAATGGGATTGAGATCCGGGTTCTTCACTGGCCATGGCAGAACACTGACATTGCTGTCTTGCAGGATATCACGCACAGAATGAGCAGTATGGCTGGTGGCATTGTCATGCTGGAGGGTCATGTCAGGATGAGCCTGCAGGAAGGGTACCACATGAGGGAGGTGGATGTCTTCCCTGTAACGCATAGTGTTGAGATTGCCTGCAATTACAACAAGCTCAGTCCGATGATGCTGTGACACACCGCCCCAGACCATGGCGGACCCTCCACCTCCAAATCGATGTCGCTCCAGAGTACAGGCGCCGGTGTGACGCTCATTTCTTCGACGATAAACGCAATCCGATCATCACCCCTGGTGAGACAAAACCGCGACTCGTCAGTGAAGAGCACTTTTTGCCAGTCCTGTCTGGTCCAGCGACGGTGGGTTTGTGCTCATAGGCGACGTTGTTGCCAGTGATGTCTTGTGAGGACCTGCCTTACAACAGGCCTACAAGCCCTCAGTCCAGCCTCTCTCAGCCTATTGCGGACAGTCTGAGCACTGATGTAGGGATTGTGTGTTCCTGGTGTAACTCGTGCAGTTGTTGTTGCCATCCTGTACCTGTCCTGCAGGTGTGATGTTCGGATGTACCGATCCTGTGCAGGTGTTGTTACACGAGTCAGTAGAAAGACCTCTTTAGTGTCCTAAGTTTTCATAACTGTGACCTTAATTGCCTACTATCTGTAAACTGTTAGTGTCTTAACAACCGTTCCACAGATGCGTGTTCATTAATTGTTTATGGTTCATTGAACAAGCATGGGAAACAGTGTTAAAACCCTTTACAATGACGATATGTGAAGGTATTTGGATTTCTACTAATTATCTTTGAAAGACAGGGTCCTGAAAAAGGGACGTTTCTTATTTTACTGAGTTTATATAACCAACAAAGGTGCAGGCAAGAAAATGGCACTCTAACTATTAGGACTTACTTGATGACGCCATCCTCCATATAGATGTCAGCAAGGAAAGACTGGTCATCATTCACAATCTTCCCACCTTTGATTAGGAGACGATCACTCTGTGGGAAGAATTTCATTTATATTGGACTTGATTGTATTTATAGCAGTGAGTACCACAACCCATTGATTAAAAAGCATATTCCACATTGAACATATTTGCCATGAAAGGTAAACTAGCCAATACTCAACCCTGGCACATCCATCCGTCCAGGAGAGCTTTAACAGAACCACACTGAATAGAAGCACAGAGGCGTTCCATGAGTAGCTAACGAACAAGCTGCACAAAAGGATAGATTTGTCAGGATTTGGCCAGGGTTGTTCCGGCTTTTGGTCACTAGATGCCCTCATTGTGCCTTTTGACCTTTTGTTTTCCCTTGATCCCCATTATTATTTGCACCTGTGCCTCGTTTCCCCTGATTGTATTTAAACCCTTTGTTTTCCTCAGTTCTTTGCTCTGTGTTTGTATGTTAGCACCCAGCCCTAGTACTCTGTGAACTCTTGTTGATCCCGGTGGACTCGCTTGTGGAATTCTGTTTTTTTTGTTCTTGTTTGTTTGTTTTTGAGTATCTTTTGAGGCTTTTTGTGCTATACCTTCCACCTTGTGGATTTACCTTTTTGTCTTGGATGATTACCTTTGTTCTTGTGGAATTCCTTTTGAGGTTGTGGAGTTACATGTTTTCCTGAAGAACTTTACTTTTTACTTCATTAAATACACCGTCTCAAGTACTGCTGTGTCTGCCTCATCTTCTGGGTTCTGCCGACTATTCGTGGCTCAGTTGGTTAAGTGACTGTTTCTCACTCTGGAGACCTGGGTTCGTAAACGGGTCCTGACAGAAACACAGAGCCAAAAATGAACCCAGAGGCAGCCAGTTCCCAGGACCTTGTTGCCATGCTGTCCCACCACCAGGAGACTGTCCAACGCCACGAAGCCGCCCTGGTTCAGCAAGAGGCCTTAATGGCTAGACATTCTCATCTTCTGTCAGAGATGCTGACTTCCATAAAGCAGATATCTGATCGACTTACCCCGGCAACAGTTCCCATCCCAGTACCTCAGATTCACGTACCCATGGCAGTTAACCCTCTGGCTGAACCTCGTCTTCCACCTCCCCAACGGTTCTCAGGTGATCCAAGTGCTTGTAAAGGATTTCTCACCCAATGTTCTCTCTCCTTCGAGCTGCAACCCTCGTCGTTCCCCACCGACCGGTCTAAGATCGCATATATCATCACCCTGCTGTCGGAAAAAGCCCTGGCCTGGGCTACTGCTGTGTGGGATGCCCATAGTTCCTGCTGTGCCAGCTACTCTGCCTTTGCTGAGGAATTCAAACGAGTGTTTCAAGGCCCAAGCAGTGGTCCTGACTCAGCCAAACAGCTCCTGACTCTCCACCAAGGTCGGCGCAGCGTGACGGACTATGCCATCCAGTTCCGCACGGTGGCAGCAGCTAGTGGCTGGAACAACGAGGCGCTCACGGTGTGCTTTCTGAAAGGCCTTTCCGACACTATCCAAGATGAAATTGCCACTCAGGAACCACCGGACAATCTCGAGTCCCTGATCAAGTTGGCCTCACGCATTGACCAGCGTCTGAGAGAGAGAGAACTCAACCGTAGACCTCTAGCCCCTATCAGTCCCAGCTCCGAGTCCCCACCTTTATCCTCGCTGGCTCCACCGGAACCCATGCAGATTGGACGCATCTCCCAGGCTGAGAGAGACCGCCGGATGAGGGAGCGACGCTGTCTATATTGCGGCAAACCGGGCCATTTCCGTTCCACGTGTCCCGGGCTCCAGGGAAACGCTCTGTCCCGTACAGACCGGGGGGGAACTGTAACGGGAAACATAACCTCCTCCCATCCGTCCAACTCCCGTCTGCTCATTCCAGTCACCCTTTCCTGGGACAACCACAAGCTTCACCTTCAAGCCTTGGTAGACTCTGGAGCCGCAGGTAACTTCATGGATGGTGTCTGGGCGAAGGAGAATGGCGTTCCCTCTGAACCTCTAAGTGACCCCATGAGGGTTACTACATTGGATGGAAGCCCTTTGGGATCTGGACTTGTCACTCATGTCACTACCTCCTTGCGACTTTCAGTTTCACAACACCAGGAATTGATGAACTTTCACTTGATCTCCTGTTCCGAGTGGGCACTATCAAGCAGTGGGATCCTACGTGCCAAGCTACTTGTATTTTCCCGAATTCCCCGAGTTCTACTCCCGAATCTTTAGAATCCATCGACCTGACCCGAGTTCCCGAGTGTTACCATGACCTCAAACTGGTATTTAGCAAACAGAGGGCCACCATGCTACCACCCCATAGACCTTATGATTGCCCCATCGAACTGTTTCCGGGCACTTGCCCCCCAGGGGTCGGATCTTTTCCCTATCTCCACCCGAACGAGCTGCTATGGATACCTACATCAAGGACGCTCTGGAAGCAGGCCTCATGCGTCCATCCACCTCCCCGGCGGGAGCAGGGTTTTTTTTTGTGGCCAAGAAAGACGGTGGATTACGTCCTTGCATCGACTACTGGGGACTCAATGCCATAACCGTCCGTAACCGTTACCCGCTACCCCTTATGGCCACAGCCTTCGAGCTGCTCCATGAAGCAGTTGTTTTCACTAAGCTTGACCTGCGGAACGCATACCATCTTGTGCGGATCAGACCTGGTGACGAGTGGAAGACCGCTTTCAACACGCCTACTGGTCACTATGAATACTTGGTGATGCCCTTCGGCCTGACCGACGCCCCAGCGGTGTTCCAAGCGCTCATAAACGATGTGCTTAGGGATATGCTTAACATATTTGTGTTCGTTTACTTGGATGACATCCTCATCTTTTCGAGCTCTCTTCAAGAACACACAAAACATGTCAGACAAGTACTCAAACGCCTCCTAGACAGCCATCTGTACGTTAAGCCGGAAAAATGTGAATTCCATTCATCCCGAGTACAATTCCTGGGATTTGTAGTGGAACCCGGTCGAGTCCAAATGGACCCCAGGAAGGTAGGGGCGGTAGCGGATTGGCCCACCCCCAAATCCGTTAAGGAAGTTCAGCGTTTCCTGGGCTTCACTAACTTTTACCGCAAGTTCATCAAGAACTTCAGCTTGGTGGCAGCCCCTCTCTCAGCTTTAACCAAGGGTGGCAATGCAAGGTTTTTGTGGGGAAGAGAAGCTGAGACGGCCTTCCAAGGACTCAAGCAGCGCGTCCTCTCTGCTTCCATCCTGATACTACCGACTACGGATGAACCGTTTGTGGTGGAGGTAGACGCCTCAGAGGTTGGTGTTGGAGCTGTCCTGTCTCAGAGGGGTGAAGACAAGAAGCTTCATCCGTGCGCTTTCTTCTCACACCGGCTTACCCCGGCTGAGAGGAACTACGATGTGGGGGATCGTGAACTCCTAGCGGTTAAGATGGCATTGAAGGAATGGAGACACTGGATCGAGAGGGCTTCTCACCCGTTTCAAGTCTGGAGTAAAGTCTGGAGTATATCCAGCAGGCGAAGCGGTTGAACTCTAGACAAGCTAGATGGTCTCTTTTCTTCAATCGATTCCAGTTTATCCTCACCTATCGGCCCGGGTCGAAGAATCTCAAACCGGATGCCCTGTCCCGAGTCTACGCTCCTGCCATTCGAGATGACACGGACATGCCTGTCCTTCCTGCTGCTAAGATCGTGGCTCCGATCTCGTGGCAAGTTGAGGATACCGTGAGACGAGCTCAAGCTATTGAACCGGACCCGAAAGGAGGTCCTGCCAATCGGTTGTTTGTCCCCAAGGCAGTGAGGACTCAGGTCCTTCTGTGGGGGCACTCTTCTCGCCTCACCTGTCAACCGGGCGTAGGTTGCACCTTGGAGTTCATCCAGCGTAAGTTCTGGTAGCCTACCATAAGAGAAGACGTTGCCACTTTCGTCAATGCCTGCCCCGTGTGCTGCCAGGGCGAATCTTCTCACCTCCGCCCGCAATGACTCCTTCACCCTTTACCTGTTCCCCACAGACCCTGGTCCCATATGTCGTTGGACTTTATTACTGGCCTTCCTCCATCCCATGGCAATACTACTATCCTAGTCATAATCGACAGGTTTTCTAAGGCGGCCAGGTTCGTCCCTCTTACTAAGTTACCTTCTGCCAAGGAAACGGCGGAGTTGGTAATTAATCATGTGTTCCGAGTCTTCAGCATTCCTCAAGATATGGTTTCTGACAGAGGTCCCCAGTTCGCCTCAAGGTTTTGGAAGGCCTTCTGCCAACTCATGGTGGCTTCTGCCAGTCTATCTTCAGGGTACCATCCGGAGTCCAACGGCCAAACAGAGAGGATGAATCAAGAGCTGGAAACCACCCTCCGATGTATGACTCGTAACAACCCGTCCACATGGTCGTCCTTCATTGTTTGGGCCGAATACGCGCACAACACCTTGCGCTCCTCCTCCACTGGTATGTCCCCGCACGAGTGTCAGTTTGGCTATGCCCCTCCATTGTTCCCGGACCAGGAGGCAGAAGTCAGAGTGCCTTCAGCCTTGAAGTTCATCAGACGCTGTCGGCTTATGTGGAGGAAGACCCGTCTTAATCTTATGCGTTCCTCACAGAGGTACCAACACCAAGCCAACAGACGTCGCCGTCCCGGGCCTACCCTTCTGTAGCTCAGTTGGTAGAGCATGGCGCTTGTAACGCCAGGGTAGTGGATTCGATCCCCGGGACCACCCATACGTAGAATGTATGCACACATGACTGTAAGTCGCTTTGGATAAAAGCGTCTGCTAAATGGCATATATTATTATTATTATATTACCCTGCGCCCTGGCCAGAGAGTCTGGCTCTCCACAAGAGACTTACCACTACGGGTGGAGTCTCGCAAGCTGTCCCAAAAATACATTGGTCCCTTTAAGGTTGCCAGGAGAGCTAACCCAGTTTCTTATCGCCTACACTTACCCAGATCCCTTAAGATTAATCCCACGTTTCACATTTCCTTATTAAAACCTGTTTTTTTTTCTCCCCTTGTCCCGGCAGACAGACCTCCCCATCCGCCTCGTGTCATTGGAGGCCAGCCGGCTTATACCGTCCATCGGATAATGGATTCCCGCCGGGTGCAGCAGTCCTGGCAGTATCTGGTGGACTGGGAAGGCTACGGTCCCGAGGAGCGCTCCTGGATTCCTGCCAAAGACATACTGGACCCTGACCTCATTCGTCAGTTCAGGGCCCTCCACCCTGAGAGAGCTGGTAGGAACGTCAGGAGCCGTTCCTAGGGGGGGGGGATTCTGTCAGGATTTGGCCAGGGTTGTTCCGGTTTTTGGTCACTAGATGCCCCCATTGTGCCTTTTGACCTTTTGTTTTCCCTTGATCCCCATTATTATTTGCACCTGTGCCTCGTTTTCCTCAGTTCTTTGCTCTGTGTTTGTATGTTAGCACCCATCCTTAGTACTCTGTGAACTCTTGTTGATCCCGGTGGACTCTCTTGTGGAATTCTGTTTTTTTTTGTTCTTGTTTGTTTGTTTTTGAGTATCTTTTGAGGCTTTTTGTGCTATACCTTCCACCTTGTGGATTTACCTTTTTGTCTTGGATGATTACCTTTGTTCTTGTGGAATTCCTTTTGAGGTTGTGGAGTTACATGTTTTCCTGAAGAACTTTACTTTTTACTTCATTAAATACACCGTCTCAAGTACTGCTGTGTCTGCCTCATCTTCTGGGTTCTACCGACTATTCGTGGCTCAGTTGGTTAAGTGACTGTTTCTCACTCCGGAGACCCGGGTTCGTAACCGGGTCCTGACAAGAATCCTCAGCATGCATTCCTGTATAGAACAGCACTAGGGCTTTGCCAAGACATGGCCATTGTCTAGTCTGCCAAGAAACCCCAAACAACAATGCATAAGCAGAGCTAAGTGAAAAACAAAGTAACACAACGGTTTTCAAAAATTTAAGTTTGATTTGTTTACATGGAATATTTCAAAAGAAAGGACACAGGTTTATGGCCACATCTTTCTTTCTTTGTCTCTTTCTGTAGTTTTCATAACCAACTATTCCCAACCAGAGCTGTTTCTTTCTCTGTCAAACCAGTGATGCAGTTAACACATACTCATAACGCGTCTCCATATTATGTGAGTGCAAAGACTAGGCTTATGTCCAACAGAAAAGCCCTATTAAAGCAACCACATCCATAATCTACTCAGACAGCACTCGGATTGTACATTTATACTAGCCTAGGCTATATCTTTCATATAGAATCAGGCTTTATACATTAAGTCATAAGAGATTCCACCCCGATCACAAACAGCTCAGATCATGGAGAATAGCTCAGATCAGAGGGGTAGCTTAGTTCAGTCTGAGATGCAGAGGAAAGTGCTGTGTAGACTAGGGCATGGGTTAATGGAAGACCAAGAGAATGCACTTAAGCTGCAATACGTAACATTTTGGGCAACCTGACCAAATGCATCTTTTACTTTTGGTTTTATACACCAGCTTCAAACTGAAAAAACAATATATTATTGAAAATATATTTCACAGCAGTTTAGATGGTACAATGATTCTCTACATTAGGTGAACTACACTAAACAAAAATATAAACGCAACATGCAACAATTTTACTGAGTTACAGTTCATAAGTAATCAGTCAACTGACAAATGAATTTGGCTACAATCTATGGATTTCACATGACTGGGAATACAGATACGCATCTGTTGGTCAGATACTTTTTTTTATTTTAAAAGGTAGGGGTGTGGATCAGAAAACCAGTCAGTATCTGGTGTGATCACCATTTGCCTCATGCAGCATCTCCTTTGCATATAGTTGATGTGGCTGTTGATAGTGGCCTGTGGAATGTTGTCCCACTCTTCAATGGCTGTGCAAAGTTGCTGAATATTGGCGGGAACTGGAACACACTGTCATACATGTCAATCCAGAGCATCCCAAACATGCTCAATGGGTGACATGTTGGGTGAGTATGCAACCCATGGAAGAACTGGGAGATTTTCAGCTTACAGGAACTGTGTACAGACATGGGGCCGTGCATTATCATGCTGAAACATGAAGTAATGGTGGCGGATGAATGGCATGACAATGGACCTCAGAATCTCGTCATGGTTTCTCTGTGCAATCAAAATTGCAATAAATAAAATGCAATTGTGTTCATTGTCCGTAGCTTATGCCTGCCCATACCATAACCCCACCGCCACCATGGGCATTCTGATGTCAACATTGTGAACAGAAAACCGCTCGTCAGCACGACGCCATACACTGTTTGCCATCTGCCTGGTACAGTTGAAACCGGGGTTCATCCGTGAAGAGCACACTTCTCCAGAGTGCCAGTGAAGGTGAGCATATGCCCACTGAAGTTGGTTACAATGCCGAACTGCAGTCAGGTCAAGACCCTGATGAGAATGATGAGCACGCAAATGAGCTTCCCTGGGACGGTTTCTGACAGTTTTTGCAGAAATTCTTTGGTTGTGCAAACCCACAGTTTCATCAGCGGTCCGGGTTGCTTGTCTCAGACGATTTTGTGCAGATGAAGAAGCCGGATGTTGAGGTCCTGGGCTGGCATGGTTTAAAAAAAAAGTATTTTTATCTTTATTTAACTAGGCAAGTCAGTTAAGAACAAATTCTTATTTTCAATGACGGCCTAGGAACATTGGGTTAACTGCCTGTTCAGGGGCAGAACAACAGATTTGTACCTTGTCAACTCAGGGATTTGAACTTGCAACCTTCCAGTTACTAGTCCAACACTCTAACCACTAGGCTACCCTGCCGCCCCATTACATGTGTTTAGTGGTTGAGGCCGGTTGGAAGTACAGACAAATTCTCTAAAATGATGTTGGAGGCGGTTTACCGTAGAGGAATTACAATTAAATTCTCTGGCAACAGCTCTGGTGGACATTCCTGCAGTCAGCATGCCAATTGCGTGCTTCCTCAAAACTTGAGAACATTTGTGGCATTGTGTTGTGACAAAACTGAACATTTTAGAGTGGGCTTTTGTCCCCAGCACAAGGTGCACCTATGTAACGAGCATGCTGTTTAATCAGCTTGTTGATATGCCACACATGTGTAACGTGGATGGATTACCTTGGCAAAGGTGAAATGCTCACTAACAGGGATGTAAACAAATGTGTGCATGGGACCAACACTTTACATGTTGCGTTTATATTTTTGTTCAGTATATTACAATTTTAGCAACAAGGAAATGGAGGAGTGAATTATGCACAATGCACCTTTAAGAGTAGGACAAATAATCCCATTTCCATCTAAGGAGAGCATGTTAGTGTAGGCTCGGGCTGGCCTACTTCTCATCAGGCCTTCCTCGGTGAGGAAGTGTGAAGCTACCCAGTGTGGGCTGGGTAGCTTCTGTAATGAGGCTGACAGAGGCTCTCTCCAGACTGCACAGCAGCCCACAAGATGCAGGATGTTAGTATCCCCTAGCTAGCACCCTGACCTGACCACTTCCACCTTCAGACAGTGACCAATAGCCAACCACTAATGGCCGCAGAGAAGACTTTAGACAAACCTCAGAATCTTAAAGGCAGTCCAAAAGGGCATTCTTCCATCATGATCTAACAGACTATTGTCAAGTGGGTCAGATTATGCTACATTTCTGGACTCAAACTGGAACATTTTTAATAACAGGCCTGAATGCAGAGAATAAAGCACACTGGTTCCAATATCCTCTTTTAGAACCATGAGTGATCTGGTCTTACTTATCTTCCTCTGTTCATCATCCATAGTAATACCTGTATCTTTAATAGTCTTAGGAGATCTAGGCAAAACACTGATGTATTGTGTTTTAATCTATGTCTTGCCACTGCAGAGGCAGGTGATAACTGAAGCATCTTTTAATAAACACCTCACAAACAGAATGAATCTCTGTCACACCCAAATGCACCAGTGGAGGTAAACTATTTATTCAGAGAAATAAACATCCCTGAGATTGAAAGCCTCAAGGGCAAGCATATAATTGATTTATGTCATGGTAATGCTGTTAACAATTGGGCCCAGGGTATAATTGTGAAAAATCTGAGCAACTCCATGCTGTGAAAATTCTTGACACAGTGATGAAATGAGAGCGAAATGAAATGCAACCACTCCACTGAATGGCATTTAGAACATGCATTATGACTAGTTAGGTAATGATAATCCATATCCTCACTTAAAAAGGCTTCCTCCTGCCTCATGTACAGTGAGCCCAGTAAAATGCTGAGCTGGATGGGCTCTGTGGATGAGTGGATGGGTAATCGTTGTGACACGGAAATGATTCTGTACCAAACACTCTCCTGGAATTATTTAGGCTACTGCCATAGACTTCGCATCATAGTATCTGTCCCATTATGGTGTCCGTGAGAGCATGGGCAGTGCCATTTGAAGTAGTCCATTTTCTTATTCTGCTACTTCTATGGGTTTTGGGACGGCAGGTAGCTTAGTGGTTAGAGCGTTGGGCCAGTAACAGAAAGGTTGCTCGATCGAATCCCTAAGCTGACAAGTTAAAAATCTGTCGTTCTGCCCCTGAACAAGGCAGTTAACCCACTGTGCCTAGGTTGTCATTGTAAATAAGAATTTGTTCTTAACTGACTTGCCTAGTTAAAATAAATAAATAAAGTTGGCAAACAAACTGAAAGGGTGCACACTGCCACCTAGAGTGTGTTGTTTGAATAGGTATGAAGCCACGGTTGGCAATTTACTGCCCCCTGCAGTTATGGAATGTTTCCTTTACTAGTATAATTTATTGGCTGATCCCTTCTGGTGACTTGGATGGAATTATGTGATCCTTCCTTAAAGAGATTCTCTGGTACTTTTGTATACATTTTATCAAGTAGTTCTGAAAGTAGTGACCACAAGCATAAAGTGGTCCCTGAAAATTGCATACTATGTCACATATGTGCAGATATGTGAACTATGTCACTACCGTCTCTGCTGTGTGAATGATGTGCATCTGGCTCAAATGGCAAGGGGCTGAAGCTCATTGGTTGAACTCAAATTGCTAGGGGCCGGCCCATGTGGGGGAAAATATAGGGCAAATGGCACCGCATAGCTTCGAGAAAAACAGTTGCTTTCAAACTAGGGATTTTGTGGCTAATTGAGGTAAAACACAGGGTTTCTATTAGCCGATAATAGCCGGCTTTTGGACGATAAAAAAATAGAAAAGTCTATAAAATTGGGGTCCGCCGATTGTCCGAGAAGGAAAAAAATAATAATAATGCTTTTTATAATGCTTTTTTTCTCTCGAAAGAATGCTTTTTAACCTATTCATTGATGGAAATACCAGTCAATGTAAATACATTTGACTAGTCATGCTTATTGGTCTATAGGTTAATTTGCATAAGAGGAATTAAATTGGCACATGTATACTGTATATTAAGTATCTTATTTATCACACGTGTACAAAATGCAGATACAGAGGCTTTGAGCTGAAAATCTGTCCGACAGCACGAGAGCTGCTGCTACAGCATCTCAAACAGCAACTGCACAGGCAACAGAAGGCAGGTTTCATCAGCGCATCACACACCACTTCGCATTGGGCTGGAGACAGTATGCACTTTGAAAACATACACTTAATTGTCTGAAACCTGAACGTTTTACTATAAATTATTATGAGGCATGTTTGGCCTTGCTTCAATGTAGCCCAGTCAAAATCAGACCATATCCGGAGGCAATTATTTTATATCAACTTTTTTTCATCGTCCAGTAGCTAAAGGCACAATCCTAGTCATATTAGCAACCCATGTTAGTTGTTAAAAATTAGAACTCCCCTCTTTCTAAATTTCTAACAGACATTTTCATCTCTGTCACATGAAACCGTTTGCATGTGCGGTGCGGCTTTGACATCGGTGTTTTCCCGCTAACTGCATTATGGAACAAACATTCATCCATAGCCTACTGCCTTGTGCGCATTGCTACTCTTATAATGTGAGGAAATAATAGTTTATCAACATTTTAAACTAAACATTCTGATCTATATTCCCACAACTGTCCCAAAGTCTGTTTGGAATAGGCTATTTCCTTCTCGACAAACTGACCAATACAATAGGTAAACTTTTCTACTATTGGGGATAGTAGATTGACATAGGCTAGTGATTTTGCTGTTCATTACTCGTGTTGTTGGCTGAGAAAAAGTAAATGTGGCCTGTTACTCTAGCGTCTTCAGTGTGCACATCAGAATTTGGTAAGAAGGACCGCACATCATTGCATCCTCGACTTGTATGTTCTGTTAATATGAATTATCGTAATCAAATGTGATTCTTTCATTCTGAGCTCTGTGGGAGGACTCCCTAATCAGGTTACGCACCCCATGCTAAAACTGGCTTTAGGGCACTACAGTCCTCCAACTCTATGGCTATCTCTATGGCTACAGGTCAAATGTTCAGTAGGTCTAGGCTAGAGGTCGACCGATTATGATTTTTCAAGCCAATACCGATTATTGGAGGACCAAAAAAGCCAATACCGATTAAATCGGCCAATTTAAACATATATATATTTGTAATAATGACAATTACAACAATACTGAATGAACACTTATTTTAACTTAATATAATACATCAATAAAATCAATTTAGCCTCAAGTAAATAATGAAACATGTTCAATTTGGTTTAAATAATGCAAAAAACAAAGTGCCGGAGAAGAAAGTACAATATGTGCTATGTAAGAAAGCTAACGTTTCAGTTCCTTGCTCAGAACATGAGAACATATGAAAGCTGGTGGTTCCTTTTAACATGAGTCTTCAATATTCCCAGGTAAGAAGTTTTAGGTTGTAGTTATTATAGGAATTATAAGACTATTTCCCTCTATACCATTTGTATTTCATTCAAATTTGTCTATTGGATGTTCTTATAGGCACTTTAGTATTGCCAGTGTAACAGTATAGCTTCCGTTACTCTACTCGCTCCTCCCTGGGCTCGAACCAGCAACACAACGACAACAGCCACCATCGAAGCAGCTTTACCCATACAGAGCAAGGGGAACAACTACTAGAAGGCTCAGAGCGAGTGACGTTTGAAATGTTATTAGCGCACGCTAACTAGCTAGCCATTTCACTTCGGTTACACCAGCCTCATCTCGGGAGTTGATAGGTTTGAAGTCATAAACAGCGCAATGCTGGACGCACAACGAAGAGCTGCTGGCAAAATGCCCGAAAGTGCTGTTTGAATGAATGTTTACGTGCTTGCTTCTGCCTACCACCGCTCAGTCAGATACTTAGATACTTGTATGCTCAGTCAGATTATATGCAACGCAGGACACGCTAGATAATATCTAGTAATATCAACCATGTGTAGTTAACTAGTGATTATGATTGATTGTTTTTTAAAAAGATAAGTTTAATGCTAGCTAGCAACTTACCTTGGCTTACTGCATTCGCGTAACAGGCAGTCTCTTTTTTTTTTATAATAATAATAGGCGATCAAAAACACCGATTTCAGATTGTTATGAAAACATGAAATAGGCCATTCCGATTAATCGGTCGACCTCTAGTCTAGGCATAGCCATGGGAAGAATGGATGCTGGGGGTGCTGCAGCACCGCCCCCCGATAAAAAAAACATTAAAATAATAATTACTTTTCAGCAGAGCGGACAAAACTACTCCTCAGCATACCTCCCCACAGTCAAATCCATGTACATTGCCAGCATCCCATAACTTATCTCTTTGCTTAGGTGGGGTGAGAGAGTAGCCTAGTTCATGCAAATAACAGGGTCCCCTTTTAAAGCCACACCATGCTGTCATCTGAAGGCTGGGGGCTGCTGGAATTGAGTCGTTTGTATGCAATGCCTGAGATGTAAGGGGTTTAGATAGGCCTCCTCCAGTTGTGAAGGAGATCCGACAGCTGCCTGAAAATAACAGTTCCCCTCCATGCTGCCCTTGCAGAAACAAAAATGAACAGCTATCAAGAACCTTTTTTATTTCAATAATTCATATATTTTAGAGAGGAACGCACAAAAATGTGTGGTTTGTTATTTGATTCAATGCAATAAATACCTAAATGTCATTACTGTATCTACAGTATATTTCAGCATATAGTCAAAAGCCAGGCCTTCACGATCACAGCAAAAAGCAAGGATGGATTTCATCCAATGACCTACTTTATAGAAATGTTTTTTTGCCCTTTCAATTACTGTCCCCATCCCCATATGTCATCATGGCAAATCAACCCAATGCTTTCTAGGGTTGATAGGACGAATTGTTGTGACAAATACATATTTATCCAATTAATATATTTCCAAACAATTTGAAAAATAATGAGGCCTAGCTAAAACAAATGCTATTGTTGCTGGGATTTTCCTCACATTTGATTTTATATGATGGTATTCCCAAGGTCTATAACTACAGTATTACCAATACTGCATTAAAAGTATAATATAATCAATCTGAATATAAGGAGGAAGAAGTACATAATGTCCCAATCATCTATTATTTTTCCCTAAACCTGCCGCTAGGCTAAATCGTCTAACATGGTAGGATATGGAATGGCTGCAAAATATGATGCACAGAATCAAATGCGCGTCTCAATGAGTATTCCAATGACAAGAGCGAGCTACAATGCGTTCAATTTCTTATGACCAATTACCGTGTCTTTGTTTATTATAGCAGTGCAAGTGGTGAAATTGCATTTGTACAAATGGATCCAGTCCTCCTCAGACTATGCTGGCTGTAGCTAGCAAGCTAACTGTGTAATCCCCACTGCTAGCTTGTTCAGCCATGCATCGCCGGTCAAGATTTTACATACCATTTTGTAAAACTATAAGCATTTAAAACACAATACTCACTGTAATGCGTGGGATATTTTTCTTTCCCTGGTACCCAGACATTTTAGCGGCGCGTTGTCAGCCTCCTCGATTATGGTAGTCACCACACTTATGTAAACTAGACCGCTAGCAATGAAAGGAATGGATGCTCAGATGTGTTGAGACCAGTCCACGCCCAGACAAAATTGTGTCTGCAGCTATCGCCTGCAACAGAACCAATAACTAAATTCGTGAAATAACTCTATCCGTTCCAACGTCCAAAGAGGTTTGCTGAATGAACCTGAACGGTCTGACAGTCTTTCCTCACGTTCCAATGCTGAGCCAAGCCAGTCCAGACAGTCAGTCACCAACAGGGAGCGAGAATATAACCGGTGATGAGGGCCGTGGCCACAGTGCATGCGCAACGCCCCACCCTGCTCCCATCTTCACTCTCCAGCTCACCTGCTACCAGCAAGTCTGGAGCATGAGAGAAGTAGCAGTAACACTGATGCTAATCTGACTGGTCTGAAACAATGCAACTTCCTTTATTCAGAAAGGACAAACAAAGTCAAAAGGGCTGTGTGTTACGAATAACCCTAACCTGTATAATCAAGTTGTGCATGGTCAACATGAATGTTACTACGTTACTAATGTAGTGGGGAAAAGGCCCACACACTGATGTTCCTATACCAACTCTATTGTGACAAGGTACTGTCAGGTTTAAAGTTAACCACCACCTTTGATCGAAACCAATGTTGTGCTTATTTAGTAAGACATATTATGTGGAATCCTTATGGATTTATTGCTGTTATTTTTCACTAAACAATATGAAAGTGAAGTGCATGTTTATTTAATTAATTCCTTAATTTAAAAATGAAACAAGGTCATTCACTTGTATAGGCCCAGTTAGTATGCCTAACACCTAACTCGAAGTCCTCCTGACTTCAGTCTGGAAAGGCTATTTTGATGTTCTCGGCACGATGCATCGATAATGAAGAGGATGTGATGTTTTTACTGATTGGTTTTCTGTGTCTTTCTCACTCGAACACCAACATGGACAAGCACAAACAGCCCCGAGCCCCCCTTCCAATACAACAGTTGGATTTTCAAATCTAAACAATTTAGTCTCAAACGCCAGGAAAGACACCCGATTAGACGAATTACCCCATCAAAGGGTAGAAATCATCATAACAATCACACCATTGTAGTCTAATCGGGTGGGAAAAAATAATCACAACACATAACACCTACTTCATCCTCAGAACTCCTACGGTTAGCCAATCAAAATGTCTGAAATCCCCAAACCCCTCTATTGCCATGGATTTACGATGAGGTAGTTTTTGTCAGAGTTTACTTTTAGTAGCAGGTTAGAATTTACGCAGCAGGTTAGGATAATGCACATAGCAGGTTAGGATACTTAGGTTATGGTTAGGAAAAGGTTAGGGTTAGCTAAAATGCAAACAAATCTACTTTTGACTTCAATTTGACATAAACTGTATCCCAGCTAGCCATGACCGGTATTTGTCCGTTTATAGAGTATACAATAATCAATGGAAACATGAATGGGATGAACCAAGAGGGATCTCTTTTCTACAAAACATTGTTCCGGCATACACATAGACTTTTTCAACAATCACAAAGAAATGTAAACATTAATTTGGTCACATTTCATGTTGAAGCTTAGAGGACAGACATCCAAATGTCCCGCAGTTTTACGTGCACGGATCTAGTTCATATAACTCGGTTAGAAAGGTGAAAAAGAGACTTAGATATTGGTCACAGCAGATTTTATACATGGAATATGTAGGTGGAGTCTTGTCGTGTTGGTCTTCTGACTGGTCCCGAAAGGGTTGGAGGCGGACCTGCTCTTGCCAGAGCAGTAGCCCCATTTGTGCACATCAGAGTCTTCTTGTTCTGAGCACCCGACCAGTAGAGGGGGGAGTAAGGTGTGTGTGTTCATTCACGAAGGTATTTGTGTGTCAGGAAATCTGATACAGGAGAGCAGAGGGGGTCAGTTTTATGGCTGGGTGTATGTGTTCTTGCGATGGAAGATCTTTGTTTCCTGGGGTGGTGAGACAACAGAGCTGAAGGGGGGGGGGGGGGGGGGTAGTTTTATTGCTGGCTGTGTGAGCTAGTTCCTGTTTTAGCAGGGGTACGTAAGATGACTTGAGTCAGGCGGTTTGGCTTGGCGCTGTATATTATATGAGCTATGTGTATGAATGTTTACATATATATGACACATACCTTGCAACAATCTTTAACCTTTCACATATATTAAGATAAATGCTTAATGGTAAAAAAAAATGTATTTTTTATTTAACCTTTATTTAACTTAGCAAGTCAGTCAACAAATTCCTATTTACAATGACGGCTAAGGAACAGCGGGTTAACTGCCTTGTTCAGGGACAGAAAGACAGATTTTTACCTTGTCAGCTCGGGGATTTGATTTAACAATCGCCCTCCAGGTCCCCTCGGAGAGTTCATCAATGAGCTTGATGCCTTGATAAGCTCCTTTCCTGAGGACGGCTCACCTCTCACAGTTCTGGGCGACTTTAACCTCCCCACGTCTACCTTTGACTCATTCCTCTCTGCCTCCTTCTTTCCACTCCTCTCCTCTTTTGACCTCACCCTCTCACCTTCCCCCCCTACTCACAAGGCAGGCAATACGCTCGACCTCATCTTTACTAGATGCTGTTCTTCCACTAACCTCACTGCAACTCCCCTCCAAGTCTCCGACCACTACCTTGTATCCTTTTCCCTCTCGCTCTCATCCAACACTTCCCACACTGCCCCTACTCGGATGGTATCGCGCCGTCCCAACCTTCGCTCCCCTCCCCCGCTACTCTCTCCTCTTCCATCCTATCATCTCTTCCCTCTGCTCAAACCTTCTCCAACCTATCTCCTGATTCTGCCTCCTCAACCCTCCTCTCCTCCCTTTCTGCATCCTTTGACTCTCTATGTCCCCTATCTTCCAGGCCGGCTCGGTCCTCCCCTCCCGCTCCGTGGCTTGACGACTCAATGCGAGCTCACAGAACAGGGCTCCGGAAGGCCGAGCGGAAATGGAGGAAAACTCGCCTCCCTGCGGACCTGGCATCCTTTCACTCCCTCCTCTCTACATTTTCCTCCTCTGTCTCTGCTGCTAAAGCCACTTTCTACCACTCTAAATTCCAAGCATCTGCCTCTAACCCTAGGAAGCTCTTTGCCACATTCTCCTCCCTCCTGAATCCTCCTCCCCCTCCCCCCTCCCCCCTCTGCAGATGACTTCGTCAACCATTTTGAAAAGAAGGTCGACGACATCCGATCCTCGTTTGCTAAGTCAAACAACACCGCTGGTTCTGCTCACACTGCCCTACCCTGTGCTCTGACCTCTTTCTCCCCTCTCTCTCCAGATGAAATCTCGCGTCTTGTGACGGCCGGCCGCCCAACAACCTGCCCGCTCGACCCTATCCCCTCCTCTCTTCTCCAGACCATTTCCGGAGACCTTCTCCCTTACCTCACCTCGCTCATCAACTTATCCCTGACCGCTGGCTACGTCCCTTCCGTCTTCAAGAGAGCGAGAGTTGCACCCCTTCTGAAAAAACCTACACTCGATCCCTCCGATGTCAACAACTACAGACCAGTATCCCTTCTTTCTTTTCTCTCCAAAACTCTTGAACGTGCCGTCCTTGGTCAGCTCTCCCGCTATCTCTCTCAGAATGACCTTCTTGATCCAAATCAGTCAGGTTTCAAGACTAGTCATTCAACTGAGACTGCTCTTCTCTGTATCACGGAGGCGCTCCGCACCGCTAAAGCTAACTCTCTCTCCTCTGCTCTCATCCTTCTAGACCTATCGGCTGCCTTCGATACTGTGAACCATCAGATCCTCCTCTCCACCCTCTCCGAGTTGGGCATCTCCGGCGCGGCCCACGCTTGGATTGCGTCCTACCTGACAGGTCGCTCCTACCAGGTGGCGTGGCGAGAATCTGTCTCCTCACCACGCGCTCTCACCACTGGTGTCCCCCAGGGCTCTGTTCTAGGCCCTCTCCTATTCTCGCGATACACCAAGTCACTTGGCTCTGTCATAACCTCACATGGTCTCTCCTATCATTGCTATGCAGACGACACACAATTAATCTTCTCCTTTCCCCCTTCTGATGACCAGGTGGCGAATCGCATCTCTGCATGTCTGGCAGACATATCAGTGTGGATGACGGATCACCACCTCAAGCTGAACCGGCAAGACGGAGCTGCTCTTCCTCCCGGGGAAGGACTGCCCGTTCCATGATCTCGCCATCACGGTTGACAACTCCATTGTGTCCTCCTCCCAGAGCGCTAAGAACCTTGGCGTGATCCTGGACAACAAACTGTCGTTCTCAACTAACATCAAGGTGGTGGCCCGTTCCTGTAGGTTCATGCTCTACAACATCCGCAGAGTACGACCCTGCCTCACACAGGAAGCGGCGCAGGTCCTAATCCAGGCACTTGTCATCTCCCGTCTGGATTACTGCAACTCGCTGTTGGCTGGGCTCCCTGCCTGTGCCATTAAACCCCTACAACTCATCCAGAACGCCGCAGCCCGTCTAGTGTTCAACCTTCCCAAGTTCTCTCACGTCACCCCGCTCCTCCGCTCTCTCCACTGGCTTCCAGTTGAAGCTCGCATCCGCTACAAGACCATGGTGCTTGCCTACGGAGCTGTGAGGGGAACGGCACCTCAGTACCTCCAGGCTCTGATCAGGCCCTACACCCAAATAAGGGCACTGCGTTCATCCACCTCTGGCCTGCTCGCCTCCCTACCACTGAGGAAGTACAGTTCCCGCTCAGCTCAGTCAAAACTGTTCGCTGCTCTGGCTCCCCAATGGTGGAACAAACTCCCTCACGACGCCAGGACAGCGGAGTCAATCACCACCTTCCGGAGACACTTGAAACCCCACCTCTTTAAGGAATACCTAGGATAGGATAAAGTAATCCTTCTCACCCCCCTTAAAATATTTAGATGCACTATTGTAAAGTGGTTGTTCCACTGGATGTCATAAGGTGAATGCACCAATTTGTAAGTCGCTCTGGATAAGAGCGTCTGCTAAATGACTTAAATGTAAATGTAAATGTAATGTAACAACCTTTTGGTTACTGGCACATTTGACCCACATTTGATTTTGTGCATCACTGTTAGAAAATATGGAGAGAAGGCACTGTTACATCTACCCAGTCCGTGCTGTCTAGGTTCAATAACATCAGCCAATGAATAATGTGAGACCTCTGCACATGTCCTTGCTATTCTTTGTAAATTTCATGCATCCCGGTCAGCAATGTAAAGCCACCAAAAAGACACATTAACACTAATCCCACACCTACCTTCCTCTTCTGTTGACATGAATTTATAAGGAACTCAAATATTTGTAAAGCATCAATCCTCGCCTGCTCACTCATTCTCACTTGATATGAGAGCACATCATTTTGCCCTCCTGCTTTTTCCTATTCAAAAGGTTGTAATGTGCTCTTCCCACTTATAACCCCACTCCCCTGGAAAAGGTATTCTAAAATGGGAGCATGAAAAGCAGTTGTGGTTGTGTATTTGGTAGGAGGAGGTTTCACAACAATCAATATTATTGCCATCATTTTGTTTTACAACATGTTGTGTTTTACAGTACATTTATGTTCTCCATTTTTTCCTTTCAAAAACTCTGCTTGGGAGTATTGTGGTTCATTTCTCATTTTAATGTCAGTTTTTTCAATATGATTACAATGAATCAATCTACATGGCTGAAACTTCTTGCTTCTGGAATATTTTTTTACAAGCAATAAATTCCTGAGGGCCCTGCCCTCCATACAAAAAATAAAAGCATATTTCAGTTTGTATTTTTGGATTATCAGAAGAAAAAAACATCAATGATAATGTGCATACTTCTTCTGCCTTACAAACAAGGACGGACTTCACAATTTTTATGAAAGCTATAACAACCTTTGGCATCTCGTGAATTATACTACGTAAATGCCAATTACAAACTAAGGGCATACATGCAATGGGAGTTACTTTGAGTTGGTACAAACCAAGAAAAGGCACAAAAAAACAATCCCACTCAGAAGGAAAAAAATACCCCACTCATGTCATCACACCTATCCCCATTGCCCACCAACCTTCCCCCTAAAGATACAATACAAAACCCTAAATCACCAAGCAACTCAATACAGTGGAGGAGTGCTGGTTCTGTATAACCACTTTCCAGGGAGTTCCTGGGATAATTACATAGTGTGATGAAAAGAAAAGATGTTTTTTACCATTGCCAAAAAAAGGGTAATTTATCATAATTCTTAACATAGGTCAGTGTTAAACACATATACAAAAAGCATTACTTACGTTACCTTAATAAGGTAGATAATGTCTACCTATGGGTAATGGCTGAGTAGAGCCCATGCTTACATAAAACAGATCACCAAAGGCGATTTCAAAACTTATCAGAGCTGGAGATAGTTTGAGTTTGTCTGTTTGAGTTTGTCTAACCCTATAGTTCGACTTCTCCAATAGTTAAGAGATCAGTGCCCGTGGTGCCTTTCCAATGCAATGAAAGTACTGAGATTAAAATATATCTATATTTGGCAATATGCAGTAGTCATTTGTGGCCAGTTATTTCATAATTCCACTAATACATCCAACTCAGTATGGTGGTTGGACCTATACACTGGATCTCACTCTGAGGGTGTGTAGCCACACAGGAAAACTTCAATTCAAAGGTTTCTAGAATCAGCTTGAAAAAAACACAAGATGTGCCAAAAGAGATGAAGAATGTGTAGCATTGACACATTTGAGTTACTGAACAGCAGGCAGGCAGATGTGTATATTTGTATCTACTATATTATATCTACATAAAAAAATGACATCTTCATTCAAACTTTGCCCTTCTCCTTACTACTGCAGTACTTCACCATGTACTGCAGAGCATTTAGACATGCTTCTCTTTCTGCATCAACCCACCCATCTGTTTAACTATTTGCTATGTTGTTTTCCTGATAATCAATGGAAACTTGCAGTCGCCACTAGCATTAATATTCACATCCTTTCACCAAGAGACCACCCTCTTTAGAGAAAATTGGTGCTACTAAAATATGACAAATTAGGTACAACTAGAATAGGGTGGAATTACAACAAAACTTCTGCTGAATTAAAGTCTGGGTAAAAAAAAAATCCAAACCATTGCAAAAAACAAACAAACTGAACAACAATAACACTTGATTCAGAGTCTCTGCAACTCTTGAAGAGTGTACTTCAGATATGGAGCTTATATTTGGTTCAGGTGCAAGTAACTATGCAATTAACTGACTTGGAGTAAGGAGCAGGAAGATTAAACACTCCAAGACACTTGACCTCTCACAGCACAATCTCTGTCTAAGCTAAGGCATCTATATGGAAATCTCAAAGAGATTCCTAAAGGTTCAGGCATCCTGCCATCCAATACCAGCCACCTCAGTGTTTGTGCAGTATAGGATTTCAATAACTGAATTGAGAATCATTTGTTCCAAAAGTACCACAGTCAGGTTCAGGCAGGGGCTGTGAACTATTATGGGTTGATAGTGGTCATTACTGTCCGATGCTACACTTCGCACTGTGCCCAATCTGTGTCAAAAGGTAAAGGGTCCCAAACGTTGACGAATTGTGAACCTTCCAAAAGCACCCAACATAAAAAAAACTGGGGTGAGTCAGTGTCAGGTAAAGTGGTAAAAACATAGGAAAAAAATCTGAGTAAACAAAATATAGAATGGAAAAGGGAGGAGGAAGCTAGCTAGGTAAACAATGGATGCAGAGGAAAAGAGGGCATTTTAGCACAAATATTTTTTTAGACAGGACAACTTCCAGGCACTGCTTTAGTTTGGGTTTAGAAAGAACTGGTGGAAGGCGTGGTGAGTCTCTTTCCAAGGTAGACCCTAAGGAGAGAATAAGTACAGAATGACAATGATTCAACAGCAGACAATTTGATTTGATTTGACATAATCTACATTGAACAAAAATATAAACGCAATATGCAACAATTTCAAAGATTTTACTGAGTTACAGTTCATAAGGAAATCAGTCAATTTAAATAAATTCAGCAGGCCCTAATCTATGGATTTCACATGACTGGGAATACAGATATGCATCTGTTGGTCACATCTCCTTGGCATAGAGTTGATCAGGCTGTTGATTGTGGCCTGTGGAATATTGTCCCACTTCTCTTCAATGGCTGTGTGAAATTGCTGGATATTGACAGGAACTGGAACACGCTGTCATACATGTCAATCCAGAGCATCCCAAACCTGCTCAATGGGTGACATATCTGGTGAGTATACAGGCCATCAAAGAACTGGGACATTTCAGATTCCAGGAATTGTGTACAGATCCTTGCGACATGGGGCCGTACATTATCATGCTGAAACATGAGGTGATGGCGGTGGATGAATGGCACAACAATGTGCGTCAGGGTCCCATTATGGTATCTCTGTGCATTCAAATTGCCATCGATAAAATTGTGTTCATTGTCCGTAGCATATGCCTGCCCATACCATAACCCCACCGCACCCACGGGCACTAAGTTGACATCAACAAACCGCTTGACCGCACAATGCCATGCGTTGTCTGTCATCTTTCTGGTACAGTTGAAACTGAGATTCATCCTTGAAGAACACACTTCTCAAGCGTGCCAGTAGACATCGAAGGTGAGCATAACGCCGAACTGCAGTCAGGTCATGCACACAGATGAGCTTCCCTGAGACGATTTTTGACAGCTTGTGCAGCAATTCTTCGGTTGTGCAAACCCACAGTTTCATCAGCTGTCCAGGTGGCCTGGTCTCAGATGATCCCGCAGGTAAAGAAGCCGGACGTGGCGTGGTTACACGTGGTCTGTGGTTGCGAGGCCGGTTTGACTTTTTTCTTTTTAATTAAATGTTTTATTTAAAATGTTACATTTATTTACCTAGGCAAGTCAGGTAAGAACAAATCCTTATTTACAATGACGGCCTACACCGTTCAAACACGGATGACGCTGGGCCAATTGTGCGCCTCCCTATGGTGCTGCCAATAACGTCCAATTGTGATACAGCCTGGATTCTGTAGTGACGCTTCAAGTACTGAGATGCAGTGCCTTAGACATTTGCGCCACTCGGGAGCCGCCAGTCAGAGGAGGAAGGCCCAGAGAAAGACAGTGAAGATGATATCTTGATGAACAAAGGTGCAGACTGGGTTGCAGATTGGTCGTACTGCAAAATTCGCAAAAAAAATGTCGGAGGCACAGCTTATGGTAGGGAAATTAACATTCAATTCTCTGGCAACTACTCTGGTGGACTTTCCTGCAGTCAGTATGCCAATTGCATGCTCCCTCAAAACTTGAGACATCTGTGGCATTGTGTTGTGTGACAAAACTGCACATTTTAGAGTGGCCTTTTATTGTCCCCAGCACAAGGTGCACCTGTGTAATGATCATGCTATTTAATCAGCTTCTTGAAATTCCACACCTGTCAGGTGGATGGATTATCTTGGCAAAGAAGAAATGCTCACTAACAGGGATGTAAACAAATTTGTGAACAACATTTTTGAGAAATAAGAAATAATCATATTTTTTTGTGTGTATGGAACATTTCTGGGATCTTTTATTTCAGCTCATGAAACATGGGACCAACACTTTACATGTAGCGTTTATACTTTTCTTCAGTGTACAAATACTCACACATCCAATTGATTTTCTAGTTGTGTAAGATGGTACGGACAGTCACTCACCCGATACCAAGGGCAAGGATGTGAGACAGGACTAAGGAGGGGATGAAGACTTTGAGGAAGTCAGCAGAGAAGACACCCCCTTTCTTCATGGCTCCACTCTTTCTCATGCTGAGGGATACTGAGTGTCTGGGGTGTTGGAAGTGGAACTCCCTACAAAAAAAGAACCAAAGAAATATCACTGAACATGTTGGCAATTTTGAATTACATTGGCTTCCTACAGAAAATGATCATTTCTATTATATGCTTTAACATTCTACATGGACTGATATGGAATTGGATACGTTTAGTCTATTTTCGCTATGATTTAGACTAGAGGTCGACCGATTAATCGGAATGGCCGATTAATTATGGCTGATTTCAAGTTTTCATAACAATCGGAAATCTGTATTTTTGGGCGCCGATTTTGCAGATTTTTTATGATTTATTTTTTACAGTTACACATTTATTTAATCTTTATTTAACTAGGCAAGTCAGTTAAGAACACATTCTTATTTTCAATGACGGCCTAGGAACGAGGCAGAACGACAGATTTTTACATTGTCAGCTCGGGGGATCCAATCTTGCAACCATACATATATATATATATTTTTTTTTAATATATTTTTTTCCCCTTTTTCTCCCCTATTGTGTGGTATCCAATTGTTGTAGTAGCTACCATCTTGTCTCATCACTACAACTCCCGTACGGGCTCGGGAGAGACGAAGGTTGAAAGTCATGCGTCCTCCGATACACAACCCAGCCAGCCGTACTGCTTCTTAACACAGCGCGCATCCAACCCGGAAGCCAGCCGCACCAATGTGTCGGAGGCTACACCGTGCACCTGGCAACCTTGGTTAGCCACTTCTCTTGCGTTCATTGCACGCAGAGTCAGGGTATATGCAACCGTTTGGGCCGCCTGGCTCTTTGCGAACTTATTTGCCAGAATTCTACATAATTATGACATAACATTGAAGGTTGTGCAATGTAACATGAATATTTAGACTCATGGATGCCACCCGTTAGATAAAATACAGAGCGGAATAAACGTTTTGTTTTCGAGGTGATAGTTTCCAGATTTGACCTAAGGCTCGTATTTCTGTGTGTTTATTATAGTTAAGTCTATGATTTCATATTTGATAGAGCAGTCTGACTGAGGGGTGGTAGGCAGCAGTAGGCTCGTAATAGTCAAAGGTATATGGTTTAGAGAGAAATAGTCGACGCGTTATAATTCCTGTAAAACTTGCGGCTGAACTTGAAAGGGGTTCCTTCGTTATTTTACCGTTCATGTCTTCCTTACAGAATGTCTTGATCTACTTCAAATAAGGTCTGTGTTTCGTGCTTAAACCGCCTCGGCGTTTTGAGACCCGTGTAAATCTCACTAGGATAAGGTAACGTTTGTCAAAATATTTTTATAAATCCACTCTACAAAAATAATGATCTTCGCTTATATTTAGCCAATATTGATCAGAGTTACCTTGTCATATGGATATCTACACAGTTATAAAATTGGCAAGGTGGTGTAAGCCTACACGACACACAGACGTTATTTTAAGTGAATCTAAAAATATCCTATGGAATAAATGAATGAAGGATCCGGTTTTCAGATTTTGCTAGGTGTCATGGGAATTATGACTCACACTTTGGTAGTCAATTCTTACCATGTCCATTATTAAAATAGGATATTCCTGCATGTAGAAATTACAGTTTTCATTTTCAATATTCATCACAGGTAACTTAAACTCTATTTTTATTCAAACCGTTGAGAGTATTTGTCTCCTAAGCAGACTCTTCAGTATTATTGTCACTTCAGAGCTGTGTGTGTGTTTTTACAGATGGCAGAGAAAAGCAGAGCACCAGTGTGGGACTATTACATGGAATTGGCACCAGGGAAAGCAAGGTGTCTTATTTGTGATAAAGATGTAAGCATGGGGTCAGCAACGGCTAAATAAAAAATACCATCAACCTGTGGAATCACCTTAAGAACACCCATCCAAAAGCCCATATGTAATATATATATATATATATATATATATATATATATATATGTGTAAAAAAATAAAAAATAATTTGTATTTTATTTTTTAAATCGACCGATTAATCGGTATCGGCTTTTTTTTGTCCTCCAATAATCGGTATCGGCGTTGAAAAATCATAATCAGTCGACCTCTAATTTAGACTACAAGTTTATTTATGTTAGATTGTGTGCAGTGTCTCCTTACTTGGGGGGAATGTTTTCGGGCCGACTGGACCAATCTGCAACCCAGTCTGCACCTTTGTTCATCAGGATATCATCTTCTCTGTCTTTCTCTGGGCCTTCCTCCTCTGACTGTAGATGTGGAGAAAGAGAGAGCACACAGGTGAGTGAGCAGAGAGGTCCTGTAGGAATATACTGTAACAGTGATGTCAGGGGCATGGATGGAGGAACAGACACATGAGAGCAGACTGTTTTTTTTATACCTGGCTCCCTCTCCTACTGGACATCTCCAAGTCAAAGGTAACCAGGCTGTCATCCTGATCTGGACTGGAAGGTCTATGAGGACTGAGGCACAACACAGGAAGCAAATAAATACACAAATTATACAAACACCCAAACATGGAGAAAAGAGCTCAGGGAGGGGGCTCACTAAAAACATGACACTCCCTTCCTACCTGTCACAGGAGGAGCTGCTTTGGCTGGACTCATGCTGGGCATCCAGCAGGATCTTATTCATGTCTGCATTGTGGATAGAGGAGGATGAGGGCACATGCCCCAGCCCCCCTGTCAGACTCTCCTCCACCTCCTCTGGCACCACTTCCAGAGCCTGAGGGGCCTGACTCTCTCCCTCATTCCTGTTCTCCGTGTTGGGGTTTGGCAACAGAGCCTGGTTCCTGTTGTTTCCATTCATCTCCAGCTCTACCCACGACCCTGAAAACACAAGCATAAAATGGGGATCAGAGTAAGTGTAGGTATCAGTACAAATGTTGATAATAGTGACATAAGTCCATGGTAAAGACGCAGTGACAAGTTCTCAAAGTCAATGCACCAAAACATTGACATTTTGAAAAGATAACTTGTAGCACTGTTGTTTTATAATGTGGCTATTGTAATTCAAATGAGCAAGCTGGAGAAAGAAGGCAGTGATACTTCAGAAAAGGCCAAATAGCTCCTGTAAGTGCTTACAATTAAAGTTACGTGGTCAACAAAGACAGAAATCATCATGACACAAAAATACTTACTCAGCCTGAATGGTGATCTAGGCTATAGATCCTGAATCAGCAGACATTTGCATTTCAGGTTGGTCTACAGCAGAGAGCCCCTGGCAGAGCAATGCATCCCCTCTGCTGTTTAGGACCCTTTATCTCAGATGCATGAGACCTGTGCTTTGTCTGGCACTCAGCCACTCACAGTATGTGTCAAGCAAAGTCACTGTATGGAACATACAGCAATGTATGTTAACAAGGAGAGCCATGGTGGATGGCTGCCTTATGCTCTTGAGGATTAGACCTAACTCCATATTTTTATTTGATTTATTTCACCTTTATTTAACCAGGTAGGCTAGTTGAGAACAAGTTCTCATTTACAACGGCGACCTGGCCAAGATAAAGCAATGCAGCGCGACACAAACAACAACACAGAGTTCCACATGGAAAAAACAAACATACAGTCAATAATACAATAGAAAACGTTTATATAAAGTGTGTGAAAATGAGGTAGGATAAGGCAGGTAAGGCAATAAATAGGCCATAGAGATCAAATAATTACAATATAGCAATTAAACACTGGAGTGATAGATGTGCAGAAGATGAATGTGCAAGTAGAGATTTCCCGGGTTGCGAAGGAAAATAAATAAATAAATAACAGTACGGGGATGAGGTAGTTGGATAGGCTTTTAACAGATGGGCTATGTACAGGTGCAGTGATCTGTGAGCTGCTCTGACAGCTGGTGCTTAAAGTTAGCGAGGGAGATATGAGTCTCGAGCTTCAGTTATTTATTGCAGTTCGTTCCAGTCATTGGCAGCAGAGAACTGGAAGGAAAGGCGACCAAAGGAGGAATTGGCTTTGGAGGTGACCAGTGAAATATACCTCCTGGAGTGCATGCTACGGGTGGGTGCTGCTATGGTGACCAGTGAGCTGATATAAGGTGGGGCTTGACCTAGCAAAGACTTATAGACTTATATCTTGTAGATGACCTGGAGCCAGTGTGTTTGGCAAAGAATATGAAGCGAGGGCCAGCCAACGAGATCATACAGGTCGCAGTGGTGAGTAGTATATGGGGCTTTGGTGACAAAATGGATGGCACTGTGATAGACTACATCCAATTTGTTGAGTAGAGTCTTGGAGGCTATTTTGTAAATGACATCGCCAAAATCAAGCTTCGGTAGGATAGTCAGTTTTACGAGGGTATGTTTGGCAGCGTGATTGAAGGATGCTTTGTTGCAAAATATGAAGCCGATTCTAGATTTAATTTTGGATTGGAGATGCTTAATGTGAGTCTGGAAGGAGTTTACAGTCGAACCATACACCTAGGTATTTGTAGGTGTCCACATATTCTAAATCAGAACCGTCCAGATTAGTGACTCTGGACGAGCGTGCAGGTACAGGCAGCGATCGATTGAATAGCATGCATTTAGTTTTACTTGCATTTTAAGAACAGTTGGAGGCCATGGAAGGAGAGTTGTATGGCATTGAAGCTCATCTGGAGGGTTGTTAACACAGTGTCCAAAGAAGGGCCAGAAGTATACAGAATGGTGTCGTCTGCATAGAGGTGGATCAAAGAATCACCAGCAGCAAGAGCGACATCATCGATGTATACAGAGAAGAGAGTCGGCCCGAGAATTGAACTTTGTGGCACCCCCATAGAGATTGCCAGAGGTTCGGACAACAGGCCCTCCGATATGACACACTGAACTCTTATCAGAGAAGTAGTTGGTGAACCAGGCGAGGCAGTCATTGGAGAAACCAAGGCTATTGAGTCTGCCGATAAGAATGTGATGATTGACAGAGTCGAAAGCCTTGGCCATGTCGATGAATACAGCTGCAGTCTTGTCTCATATCGATGGCAGTTATGATATCGTTTAGGACCTTGAGCGTGGCTGAGGTGCACCCACGACCAGCTCGGAAATCAGATTGCAATGCGGAGAAGGTAGGGTGGGATTCGAAATGGTCGGTGATCTGTTTGTTAACTTGGCTTTTGAAGACCATAGAAAGGTAGGGCAGGATGGATATAGGTCTGCAACAGTTTGGGTCTAGAGTGTCTTCTCCTTTGAAGAGAGGGATGACGTGGCAGCTTTCCAATCTTTGGGGATCTCAGATGATACGAAAGAGAGGTTGGACAGGCTAGTAATAGGGGTTGCAACAATTTCAGCTGATAGTTTTAGAAAGAGAGGGTCCAGATTCTCTAGCCTGGTTGATTTTGTAGGGGTCCAGATTTTGCAGCTCTTTCAGATCATCAGCTATCTGTATTTGGGTGAATGAGAAATGGGGGAGGCTTGGGCAAGTTCCTGTGGAGAAGGGGGGGGGTACAGGGCTGTTGACCAGGGTAGGGGTAGCCATGTGGAAAGCATGGCCAGCCGTAGAGAAATACTTATTGAAATTCTCAATTATCATCGATTTATGGGTGGTGACAGTGTTTCCTAGCCTCAGTGCAATGGGCAGCTGGGAGGAGGTGCTCTTATTCTTCATGGACTTTACAGTGTCCCAGAACTTCTTGGAGTTTGTGCTACAGGATGCAAATTTCTGTTTGAAAAAGCTAGCCTTTGCTTTCCTAACTTCCCTGAAGTTATGCACATGCTCAAAAGCAGAATCATTTTTTAAAAACTATATAATAATATATGCCATTTAGCAGACGCTTTTATCCAAAGCGACTTACAGTCATGTGTGCATACATTCTACGTTATGGGTGGTCCCGGGGATCGAACCCACTACCCTGGCGTTACAAGCGCCATGCTCTACCAACTGAGCTACAGAAGGACCACAACTAAAACTGGATGTGGATGCAAGGTTTTTAGATGTCAAAGACACCGGTAGTGGTTCTCTTTACAAAAAGGCTGCATGTGCATATTACTGAAACAAGTGACGCCATGAATAAAAACAAACATACTGTACTTCAGGAGAGTTCAGTTTAAAACATGGCCCTGGACTAAGTCTAGCCTGCTTTAAGCTGCAACTTTGGAACAAAGCATGCTCTTGGTCTTTGCTCAAGTCATAAACAAGCTCCCATGCCTATTAAAGAGCAATTCCTCCACTTTTCAATCTCATATTCATTATTTACAGGACATTACCAGTGTTTACAAATGTGAAAACGTTGCGTTTCTATGATCTGTGGTTAAAAAGATAAGATCCTAAAAAAATCTCTGTGACATCTCAAGGCAGGATTAAGTAGGAAGTAGGAAAAGCAGTGATTTTCAAAACCTGCAACGAGTTTCTAGCCAGAGTGAGTGTGTTTTCTTAGTCCCGACATAACCATTAATCTCAGTGTTTGAAAAGCAACCTCTTTACATTAAAAAAAAACCTTTTGATGTTAAGACTTCATATTTGTTTCTACAAAATGTAGAAATTCTGTTCCTGGTCCAAAATGACCGCCCCATTATAGCTGATTATAAATCAATAATAATACATATATTATCACCTAAAGTTGTGTTAGCTATTTTTATCCACTTAAGTTATTTTGAACATTACACGTTTTTAACTTTATTTGCTATTTATGGCCTGTAGGCCTCATTAACCAGAGCTCACACAACTTGTTTGAGTAAAAAAAAAATGTTTGGATTATTTTGACTATAACAAATACTCATATTAAACATATTGTGCTATTTATAGCAGACTACTTTGTGCCAAAGTTTAACAAGGACTCCTCACCAGTGTCTTGATCAATGATATGATCAAGATCCTCACATACAGTATATTGTTTGGTCATTGTGCTGCCACAGAATGAATTGTGAGCAAGGCCTCAAAAAAGCTTTATATACCAGAGCTGCAAAAAAATCTAAATATTATTAAAACAATGTTGTGATTGTTTGTGAGAATGCGAACAGGTGTGGTTCCCTTGGGGGAAAGATCCTATTTCCTGTGGGGGTTGCCATGGAGGCCAAGAAGGGGAGTGAGGTGTGTGTGTGTGCTCAAACACACATGCATGTGGGGTTCTGGGAGAGGAAGTGTGTCCATCTGATGAATGGGCATGTGCCTGAACTCAATTTCATACACTAATTGTAGTTTCACCCATTCATTTCTAATGATCAGTCATTTTTGACAGGGAACACCAAAATGTATTTTGTGTGTTCAGATGCCCTGTGTGGACGAAGTCATGGAACCATAAAACAATCAGATTAAATGAACTACATTTTTCAGTGAAAACTTGTAAATCGGTACAATTCGACCAGAACACAGGAGGGTTAAGCTAAAATATTCCTTATTTCCTCTTTGAGGGACATCAATTGTAATTGGGGGTCCTAAATTCAACTGTACCAGTGACATTATGTTGTTCCATTTCCAATATAGGCCCTCACATAATGTGCATATTCTATCAAACATAGACATATCATACAAAATGTGTTTATTTAATAAAGGATGTATATCCATTAACAACTTAAATGTTACTTGTCACATGAGAAGAATACAACAGGTGTATACTTTACTGTGAAATGCTTGATTACCAGATCTTCAAAACGATGCAGTTAAAAAAAACGATGCAGTTAAATTCTAATAAAAATAAAAATAGTAAGACAAGAGGAATACAATGCACAAGAATGAGGCTATATATAAGGAGTGCCAGTAGCAGATCAATGTGCAGGAGTAAGGTCCATTATTTGTCGTAGTATGCCTATTATATCATTCATAATTTACCATTATCAGTTTGTCTATAAATAACACACTATCCAGCCGATAGCCTGCATGTCATGATAGTGGTACTGCCTCTCACAGCAGCCTGCCCTAATGGAATTCAGACTGCTCCCAGACAGGCAGGAAAGAGGGAGGGAGGAGAGTTACGCAATCTCTGGAAGCTACGCTAAAGCATCAAATCAAAGCTCATCCCCACACCAGTCTGTTAACCAGTTTAGCCTGAGCAACATTCAACTCACTAAACCTCTTCTAGGAAATTCCCAGTGCACTAGAAACCGACTGAATCGCCATAACGTGTAAAGGGACAGAGCCCCCGTGACAGAAAGTACTATACAAGGACACCGATCATTAAAACATATACCATCTTAACCTTGTGCTTTTTCCTCCAAAGTGGACTTCTTGGGCAGTTTTGAGACTGCATCGGATTGTCATATGAATATTGAGGCTGTTCAGCATACATTAATTGTCATTGGGGGTTGAAGTAGGTTATACGCCTATTGCGTTAAGTAATTCAATGCTAGCTATACATTTGAAATCGTTTATTTTTTCTTACGGATTAGATTGAATAGGCTATCTTTAGTATACATTTTATGAGAAAGCCTAAGGATATGGGATGACACTCAGTATCACTGAGTATTATGGGCATTGATGGGCCTATAGTTGTTCAAATAATTTTTTACTCTACAATTAATTAGAATATTTAATATAGAATCTACATTGTCTAGTAGTCAATGGTGTTGCACTGCATTCTTTCCACAGTAGACAAGCAGTTCCAAAGAATTCCGCTCGCCTTGTGGATGAAAACAATCGACAATGCAGAGTGCAACAGACAATATAAACCAACAATCCTTATGAATAACTGGAAATTGAGTTAAGTAAATATATTACAAAATTAAAATTGAAGAATTGTCTCTAATTAGACAAAATTGGTTTGTTTTTCTCATTTTATTTGGACTTGTTTTGATATAGGTTAAGCCTGCCCCCAGGCAAACCAGCGTTTACTTATCCATGATTGGTTGAAATCCTGTCACTAAAACATTTAAAGTCAATCCATTGGAGCAGCAAAGTTGACTTATGGTCAATATTGCTGTAACCTTCTGTTTATAAACACAACCACGAAAGGCAAGCCCATTCGTTGCAAATGTATTTAAAACTCTTGAGATTGTTCAAAAAGGTTTACAATTATACTTACCGTTGAGGCCTGGCTCCCCGTTATTGTTTTGCAGAGCAGCAGCAGTGGTGGTGGACATGTTGCCTACCTTAGTTAGTGATCGTCAACATGACGCAAGCAATGGCACGCGCAGGCGCATAATTATTTAATGGCCCCGAGGGAGACTTATCACAAATATTTCACGAACTAATTTGTAGTCCCGAAATATGCAAAAAAAACAAATAAAACAGGGAAAACAATATAATGCATATTGTTTGAGTATGTGAAGCCTAGCACAAATACCAATCATATTTGAGGTATGCTTGCAATGAATATTTCTTGTATTTCACATCAATATTCTGGTCTCCTTGATCTTAAAAAAAAAAAGTAATGTTGCTTGTGCATGTAATGCCAAGATCATTTCCTGTATGATAAGACACTATGAGGACATACAAATACAACATAACTCAGCATCTGATAGAAATAGTCCAAACAAATGATAAGTGTTGTATTCATAGTTCAGTTTTGAAATACTTTATTACTCATTAAATCTAAACTATATTTTATTCCATTTGACAAAGGCAAACAGACCTATACAGTAAACCTTTAAAACTGCTGTATTGATATTTTTTTAATCACCCAAAATGTCCCCCAATCTTTATCAAGAGCCTCTCAAAACAAAACATACAAATCAATGAAATTCACAAAAATAAAAGTGCATTCTGTTGCGAGTTCTGTGAATACATTATATTTAAGTTCCCGTGAGCAGTCTCATGCCTGAAAAGCCACTAGTCACTTCAGGAAACATACTTGATTATCTCATTATTTCCTCTGCTATGAAAAAGGCAATTAAGTCCTTCTGAATGACATTTGGTGGCTTTGCACAAGAGCTGTAAAGACAGGAGTGTGTTGGGGGAAAAGTAATCATTTATTTTGTTTAGGTGTCTCCATGTATTGACGCTTTAGAATAACTGACAGTAAATTTAAGAAAAATAAAAAAGCCAATTTTGACAACTACATTTGTACCGTAACTGAGCCTTGATGTTCTGATGCCAAGTGTGTGATAGTGGTATGGGGTCAGGGGTATAACGTGTGGCTTCTCCTATGTAGCATTTAACATCTTAACCATGACAAAACATGTACAGTAGGCTACACTCTTGTTCCTCATGTCATGACACATTCTCACAACAGCTAACAAAGTGACAGCCATTATAAACTGTCCACAAAACATAAGACAATCTAAGTATTCAACAAGGACATGGGCAGAGTCCTAAGGAAGTGACAACACCAGTAGAGCGAATGACCTTGATTGCAGACAGACTGCAATAGTGCTTATTGGTAGCATTACTAATGAGTGAGCCTCAATTCTTAAGCGTAATGCTAACTTATTATGACCCAATGGCTCACAACTGGCATCTATCTCGTCAATCAAGTGTATACATAAACAAATGTACTACAGACACAACCTCCCAAAACATCCGTAACAAATAATGCCACATCAACTAAATACTGTACAAATGCTGGACATGCCATACGTTTGAAATACTGTCTCCAATGCCCTGAGCTGACATTAACCAGTCATTTCATCCAATGATACACTTGACAGTTTCACTTTGTTTCCTGCATAAATAATTTCTTATGCACAATCGAAGAGAAAACATCTCATTATAAAATATGACAGTAAACCTGGTCTAGTCAATCAACCTGATTTTCCTCAGAGTGAATGTGGTGAAGAGTGTTTCTTCAGTCAAACTGAAGCAGAGAAAACAGATAATGCCTTGCCCATTCTCACTGTACAATGGCCTATTTATTATTCATCATCTTTCACTCAGTGCAAATGTTTAGAAAACATAGCCATGGCACACAAACGGAGTTGAAACAATTCGCGCAAATAAACTAAAACTGAAGCAACCGAATCTATTCCAGTCAATATCAGTTACAGTAACCCAAATACAAAAACATTCAGATAATGACCCTAATGAGTCCGCAGTGGCACCGATACCTGAAAAGACTGCTCTTTGGACATCAACATGCATTAAGCCTTTCTTAATGGTACAGTAATATGCACTCCATATTTAGACCAGCGGCCCACTTGAATTTAACACAATAAGTCACATTAAATATCACCAGTTCAAGTAATCTTTCAGTCTACAGATCAGTCCAAAACCTACAGTTTAACAGACAACAGTGATCAGACTAAACCAAGTAGTGTGGGGGGGTTAAATGTTATCAATATTTCGGTCTTAGTTCATACAAAAATAAACTAATTATAGTGATTATTATTTATCTGAAGTACAAAATATCATTAAAAAAATATACAAACAAAAAACTTGACCCAGAGGGGAACAATTTATAAGAAACATAAGCATAAGTCAAGACACATGCATGGAACTTAGCAGCAGAGGTACAAATGAGTGCCTCTCACATTTAAACTGACAAGTCATGCAGGTCAGCACAATATGGCCAAGGCATGCCTCTGCCTGAAGACTCTCTTACAATAACTGCACTGGAGCCTCTGTGCTGAGCTGTACATGGTGGCACTAAGAGCAAGAGGGACCAGTCCCTTCCATGTGAGATTAGGCTGCCTGCAGCACCTCTGCCCACTACCATTTACTTGGAAAAGCAATGGCTTCATACTGCAGGTTACCTCTGGAGAAGGAATCTGTGTTTACCAGACTGTTAAGCCTTGTCTGTAGTCTCAGACTGGATAACAACTGTGCATTTGGCATAGTTGTCTCAAAATTACCCCCAAACCAATCCACCAACTGAGTTGAGCTTTGTATGTGTCTACATCGATGTTAAGAGTGAGTGTGTACTGTATGTGAAAGATGAGGAAACTTGGCAACTTGGCAAACAGCCTGGGACAAATATGAGCTGACAGCTTGCCAATTTGGTGAATGCAGAATGGCATTTTGTAATTTGTGTCAAAAATAGAGGGTTGGAGGTGGGAACCCAGTTGAAATAACTTCCTATCAAAAGAAAAAATGCTTGTTCATATAAAAATGCTTGTGGCACCAAAACCGTGAAATTTGCAACATAGGAAATTAGCTTAATAAACAATATCCCACCAAAAGACTAGAGTGTTAGAAAAGTGATCCCTTTGGGATGTAGTGGACATCAGTTGCAATGTGGCAGGAGAAGTGTGGTACTGTTGGAGCCCCCTGAACAGGAAATAAGACTAACAAAGCCATCAAAACAGAGGTGTTTTGCTGCACTTCTCCAGATGAGGTGTTGGTGACCAGAGTAGTGGGGCTAAAGTGGGTACTGAAGGGTTTATTGAATAATAGTTACAGTCGGTCCTGAAATATATAGAGGTTGTTAGTGGTGGCCACGGCAATGATGTTGTCCTGGGGGTGCCAGGCCGTGTGGAGGATCTTCTTGTTAAAGTCCAGGCTGTCTACACTGATTTCGTCCTTCTTGCGTTTCCCACCTGTGCACACCTTACGGGGCTTGAGCACAGAACGAGGCTTACTGCTCTCCCGAGACGCCTCCAGGGTCACATCCTGCCGGTAGCCTCGGTCAAACATCCGGAAGAAGTTGTTGTATGAGCCCGTCATCACAACACTGAGGAGGACAAGGGTGGGGAATGAGACTCAGAGGTAGTGGCAGACTTACAGTGGTTTCAATTAGTCTTTCAATCACAGAATCTAACCAACACATTCATTAAATCAGCCCTTACAACATTCAAGTATACTGTGGCATGTATACAATGATGTCAAGGGACAGGAACAGCAGTCTGTATAATGGCAATCCAGTGGCATTTGTGCAGGATGGGAAACCTAAACGTGTACAGCGAATGAGTAAAAAACAAACACGTGTTAACAAGCTAATACAGACAGATCCACCTTGAGTCCACCATTACAGACGTAATGCAAGGGGCAGCCTTGAGTTCTGTTTGACAGAGATAAAGGCAGCCTTTGATAAGTGCTGTGCTGCTAAGTTCAGATGAGGGGACATCCCAATAGTGTCTTACAGTAGCTACAGCCTTTCTTCTGTAGGCCGAACATAAAATGACTACGTACAACTTATAAATTAATACAACTATTACTTTGATAAGTCAGTGTCCTCGATGTCAAACATTGATCTAATGTATCATACCGCATCAACTTCCTGATAAATGTCAGACATCTATTAATATTTAATGCCTGACCGATGAGGATATATTTGTATCAGCATTTAGTCCACCGAAAAGGACCGATTTAAGACCGCTCTGGAAAAAAGCTGTCGATAGAATTATTTGGCCATTTTATTACTCGCCCCAAAGAGGAAGCTCTTTATATGGCTATAAGCCTATCTTGCCTTGGCGCGGTACAGACTGGACACATCACAACGCAACTATACCAGTTGGAGAAGAGTGTGAAATACTGGGAACTAACTGTTAGGTCTACTGCTTCTACGGTGAGTAGATAGAAGCACGCCAGCTCAATAAAGTGCCAACTGGTCATACTGGTCATATACTGTTGCGTGAAGTATCATGGTAGGGCGTTGGGTGTCATGACAAACAACGAATGCTATGCCCAAATGTGCTAAGACCGTTCAACTCTATGGCAATGTTAACGTTACAGCCCCTTACTGAAGCACACTAAATCTGGTGTGTTAGATTTGCTCATTACGAAGGGTATTCCTCAAGGTCTGCCTTTGTCATTCAAATGTTTTCAGAAACAAAACAAAAAACATATCAGGTTACAAAGTAGCGCTTCGTTGCTCCGTTTTTATATATGGTTTGTCACTTGTCAGGGACTGGTCCAAATTCACGTTTCACCACCCCCCATTTCTACGACAAGCGCTAACTGGCTGTGTGAGAGTACTTGACGCCGTTCACTGAGGGTTAGTGCTATGTGGAATCCTTGGGACATCCCTACTCTAACAATTTAAAATGTCAACTTCAAATGGGGTAGGGATGTCCCAAGGATGCCGGAGAGCAAGGACAATTCACTGAGGCAACGCTTGGAGCGAGAGGCAGCAGTTCATTTTTTTTATTGATGATTTTCCTTTAGTTGGCAACTCCCAGAATTCAGTGGCTACAGCCCTACAATCGATAAAAACATAGCAGACTTTCAATGTATTGGTATTTATCTATGTCCAGCTGGCTAGCATGAGGCAGCTCAGTTCTCAGAAGCTAATGTTTTGCTGGAATTAGTGCAGTTTATTCTCCTTTCACTAGAGTAACACAGTTTTACCATAACAAAACCTCATATTTCTGGTGCTCTTAAATTTTATGTGGCGTCCTTCATATTTTAGGGCAGAAATCCAAAGCTTCCTTAATCCTTTTACATGATTCTATTATGTCCAGCTATCTGTATTTTATGTTATTTTGGCTTACTCTTGAATTATTCAGATAATGACCCCTAATGAGTCCGCGGTGGCACTGATAGCTGAAAAAGAAAATCAGGATCCATTCATACTGTGCAGACGTATCATTTTATGATCTACTTTTGGAATACACCCAATGACCATAAGCAAACACCACGGCCTCATTTGTCAAAAACAAAAGTTAATAGTAACCATTTATCATAAATGCTCGGCTTCCAAATGTTCTTTCCTCAAATTTAAGAGCATCTTTCTGAGTATCTTTGTATGGCTGTTTTAAGCATAATGCAAACAGAAAGCGTTTTTTTTCTCTCTCCCCATTCCAGCTATAATAATAAAAACATTGGCAGATATATCGATTATCGTGAATATTTTCACCATAAAATCAGATCCGTATCGGTCGGGCTCAAATCATAGATCCAGTATCAAGTTTAAAATGTATGGCAAAACTTGACAACCCTCACCTGTCGTTTCCATTCCAGCAGCACTCAAACTTATCAAAGATGCAATCATTCTCATAGAGTGAGCACAGTTTACTCCTGAGGTATTCATGAACCTGTTGGCAGAAAATGATAGTGAATCAAGACACGAGTACACAATAATTGCACAACAAAACACATGGGTTCAGTCTAATATAAGCATACCTTCAAATGATAACATTCAAGTGAATGTATCTTTGCTATAAATAAATAAAGATACAACAGGGCAATTCCAGGACATGACACGTTTACACATAACATCTCCCCCTAGTGGAGGATGTACTTATCAAACTAGAAGTTTAGAGCTGACAAGCAAATTGAACTTTGGATGCAACATCCATGTTGATGTCACTACATCCCACCACACAGACACCAGCTGACCTGATAAGTCTCTACTGGACGGGACTCCATGTTGAGGTCCCAGATTTTGACGGTGAGGTAGTCCCGCGTCATCATGTAGCGCCCACTGTGGCTGAACTTGACATCAGAGATGGAGGAGATGATCTCAGAGAAGAATGAGCGGTTGCTTGGATCCTCAGGCTCTTCAAACACTGAATGAAACAACGAGAGGTGAGCTAGGTCAGTCACTTCATTGGAGTAGTCAAAGACAGCAAAGGACTGTTGAAGCATCTTCTTCCGAGGTCTCTGAAATTGCCGGGCTTTTCAGTACTTTTAATCGGTCTCCGAAAAACTGGGTACATCTGTAGTCATTTCAATCAATATGCCACTTTAACTAGTCATCTCCACAGGGCACAGAATTCTGTCTGAAACTAATATCATGGACTGCACTGTCACATGCCACTTACGTTTGGAGTGCTGGTCACAGAGAGCTGATGCCCTCATGTCACAGAGGCGTATGGTGCCCTTGCTGCTGCTGTAGACAAAGGTGTTGCACTGGTTAGGATGGAACTCTGCTGCTGTGATCACCTCTGTCAACTCCTCCATGTTAGCTGGCTTGATGTCTACAATGTCTAAGGAGGTCAGGGAGGTCAAGGGCAAACATAACAGCTCTGACACCACAGATAAGAAATGGGGCTCCTGAACTACTCGACCCAAAAATGACTAACTGTGCCTTGTTGAACTGTCTCAGTAAAATGAGTTACAGTGCTATCCAAGCAAACTCAACGCATAATTAACAAAAAAGGAAAGCATTAAATCAAGACGGAGCAAGATCACCAAGACCGTCTGAAGTGCTCAGCAGAGACTGAAAGGAAAAGTGATGGGGACCAAACACAGAGAGGATACTAAAGCTACGGTCAGTGATCTCCAGGTTCCAGAGGTTGATGCGAAGGTCATCGGCAGACAGGTAGGTCTCACAGTCGCTGTTGACCGAGATGGAGTTGATGTGGTAGGTGTGCGCGTTAGCAAACACTCGTCTGGGGCTGGCCTCCACCATCAGATCCATGGGATGAAACACTGGGACCTATGGTGAAGAGGAAGGAGGAGATTTAGCAGGTTCTCTCTGGCCAGGTGTACGAGTTGTGCGTAGTGTATAGAATGAGTCAATGTTGGGGCATCTGAGTGTGCAGGGTATATGTACGTGAAAGTCTACACACCCGTAGTGTTGTGACAGTGGTGGGGTCTCTGTAACGTCCATCTTCTTCCTTCAGGTTGTACCCCTCTGGTCTCTTGTCCCGTTCACTGATTTTCCACAGCTTTATAGTTTTATCTGCAAGAGAACACATATGTATGTCAACGCTGCTTCTTCACCAGCAATATATTTCCAGACCTGCCAACCCCGTCCAACTTGTTAGAGTCCCAGACGCGCTCGGCAAATTGGAGATTCAACCCTGAATTGGGGTTCTCTTTCCCCCGCCCGCTCGTCCGCACGCTGTTAGAGTCAGATCGCAATTATAAAATAGGACCAAATAGCTAATACTGGACACTCATTCATTCTTCTTCACGCGGTCTTCTAAACTCCCGACTCCATTTAATGCCAAGATGTCTATATTTGTTTTTGCTTATACTTTTTGTGAAGTAGATCATAATTACAGTTACAGTCTATCAGGTTGCATGGAAAATAAACTAATGGGACGCAGAATTAAATATCACACTACCAGTTATTTTTGGTATTTGCATTTAATTTCTTTCACTAGCAAATGTGAGTGAACTGCTGGCACACTTATGTTCGCTAACATTAGCTTGAGATAATGCGTTTACCTTCCCACAACACACAGAGTCAAAAAGGGATTTGTCCATGTGTTTATGTACAGCTGACAATCGGCAAACTCAACGTCACAACAAAAACAGGAGATGGGGCAGACACCGGGTACTAGCATCGTCGAATAATGACGTATTAATCTCCCATGTGCGTTGACACAAACACCATACATGTATGTGTGTTGCAGCTCGAGAATCAGGATGTTAGATTTACTTAGCGGATGTATTTATTATTAAATCGTAATTTATATTTATATATATATATATATATATATAAACAATCAAGCCCTATTCATTTCTGTGTACTTTAACTCGGATCTCGTACCTGCGTACATGGACAGAGAAGTGCGTAGTTGGTACGCAAAATGCGTGCATGTTGGCAGGTCTGTATTTCCGTTGATCCCTCTCCTATTCAAAACATACAAATGAGTCACCGTAATGAACAGCGTATCCAGAGTCCTGTCAGGTCCCCTCCATCCCCCAACAGAGGAAAGGGCTGTGGAGGGTAAGGCTACATGCACACAATGCTCTACTGACCATTCGTGGACAAGAGGAACTGTGCAGCGTTCTTCTGAGGAAGCCACCGGATCTTGTTGATCTTCTCCTCGATCTCAAGGCTCTTCAGGTAGTCGAACTCAGGCTCGTGGCTCTGGAAGGTGCTGTAAACATTGTACTCTCCACGGCACTGTGGCTGGTTCTTACTCTGCTCGATGACAACATGCATAACACAGTCATGTCAAAAATAAATACACTACTGACACGAGACTCTGTACAGTGTTTAAATGCAGTGGACTGTGTTGAGCAGTAATCACCACTTACCTCTAGCTCCTGCTGAAAGATGACAACACGGCCCCCCTTGTCCCCAGTGGCTAGTAGCTCGCCAGAGTGATTGAATTCCACAGTGGATATAATGTCAGCTGTCACAAATAACATGGCAATTAGTAGGTTCAATTGCGTATTGCTAAATAATAGAAGGATCAACATTTGTAATGTTTTGGGAGTACAGGGCATTCGGAAGGTATTCAGATCCCTCGACTTTTTCCACATTTTGTTATGTTACAGCCTTTTTCTAAAATGGATTACATTATTTCCCCTCCCTAAATCTACATATAATAACCCATAATGAAAAAGTAAAAACAGTTTTTTATTTTTTGATGGTAAAATAAATAAATAATTTGCACAAGTATTCAAACCCTTTTCTATGAGACTCAAAATTGAGCTCAGGTGCATCCTGTTTCCATTGAACATCCTTGAGATGTTTCTACAACTTGGGAGTCCACATGTGGTAAATTCAATTGATTGGACAGGATTTGGAAAGGCACACACCTGTCTATATAAAGGTCCCACAGTTGACAGTGCATGTCAGAGAAAAAACTAAGCCATGAGGTCTAAGGATTTGTCCGTAGAGCTCTGAGACATGATTGCATCTAGGCACAGATCTGGGGAAGAACAGTGGCCTCCATCATTCTTAAATGGAAGAAGTTTGGAACCACCAAGACTCTTCCTAGAGCTGGCCGCACAGCCAAACGAGGGAGAAGGACCTTGGAGAAGGACCTTGGTCAGGGAGGAGACCAAAAACCCAATGTCACTGACAGAGCTCCCGAGTTCCTCTGTGGAGATGGGAGAACCTTCCAGAAGGACAACCATCTCTGCAGCACTTCATCAAGCAGACCTTTATGGGTGAGTGGCCAGATGGAAACCACTCCTCAGTAAAAAGGCACATGACAACACGCTTGGACTTTGCCAAAAGAAATCTAAAAGACTCCCAGACCATGAGAAACACTCTCTGGTCTGATGAAACCAAGATTGAAATCTTTGGCTTGAATGCCAAGTGTCACTTCTGGAAGAAACCTGGCACTTTCCCTACAGTGAAGCATGGTGGTGGCAGCATCATGCATGTGGATGTTTTTCAGCGGCAGGGAATGGGAGACTAGTCAGGATTGAGGGAAAGATGAACAGAACAAAGTACAGAGAGATCTTTGATGAAAACCTGCTCCAGAGTGTTCAGGAACTCAGACTGGGGAGAAGGTTCAGCTTCCAACAGGACAATGACCCTAAGTAGGTAGCCAAGACAACGCAGGAGTGGCTTCAGTACAAGTCTCTGCATGTCTGAGTGAAAATACCTGTGCAGTGATGCTCCCCATCCAACCTGACAGAGCTTGAGAGGATCTGCAAAGAAGAATGGGAGAAACTCCCCAAATACAGGTGTGCCAAGCTTGTGGTGTCATACGCAAGAAGACTTTGAGCATGTAACCACTGCCAAAGGTGCTTCAACAAAGTACTGTGTGAAGGGTCTTAATACTTAAGTAAATGTAATACTTAAAAATATATATTTTTAAAGTAGTCTTAATACTTTTGCAAAAATAAAAAACGTTTTACTTTGTCATCCTGGGGTATTGTGTGTAGATTGATGAGGGGAAAAACTATTGTCAATTTTAGAACAAAGCTGTAATGTAACAAAATGTGGAAAAAGTCAAGGGGTCTGAATACCTTCCAAATGCACTGTAATTTAGCTCCCTGCTGTTTCACAACTACTGAGCCTAACTACTAAAGTAACTACTAAAGTATATATGATTTTATATATGATGAAGTTGTGGAAAGCAAGATGTACATAACCACCCCAGAGGGAAAATGTAAAAAACATCATTTCTGCAGCTAACCACTTCCATAGAAGTTCTCAACTCAACAATCTCTCCCTTGTTGACCGAGGTTGGAACAAGCCTGACAATGTAGGGTTGTGCAGTGCTATCATCCACATAATAGGAGTTCTATGGACCTCTGCTCCTGCCACAGCCACAAACTGCCCCCCCCCTCCAATAAAACAGACAAAGGGGAAAGGATACAAGCAGAAAGAAACTTTTGCGGCAGCATGAACACCAGTGAAGAACCCAGAACCCACATAGCCACAGATTCTGACATAATATGTTTTGTTATGCTTGTTCTCAGATTCTGACCTAAACCATTTTGTTATGCTTGTTCTCAGATTCTGACCTAAACCGTTTTGTTATGCTTGTTCTCAGATTCTGACCTAAACTGTTTTGTTATGCTTGTTCTCAGGCAAAGCTTGTACTGTAAACAGAATCTTGTAATGTGCACACACAATCAAGCACACTCAGCTCAAGCCATTCATACACTTCAACGGAGGTCAGCCAAAAAGGCACCTACAAGGGCACCTACAAGTTCTTACCCTTTATCTTATGGGCAACTAAGCGCACCGTCTATGCAGCCTAGAAACCCAAGTAGGCTACTAGCTCTCAATTTAAAAAGCATACTTCCATGGTGGTACCATCATCTTAAAAAGTGGAAAACTACAACAGTTACCATTAACTCTTTACCAATGCTTTTTTTTACCTGCATCATGGGATGAAGTAGGCTACAGGCCAAAACCGCATGTAGTGGCTGAGACTGTAGATCAGTCACGAGCATCACCCAACATGATATTACCTTTCCATTGGGACACACAATTAATGCATCCTCAAACATCTGAAAAAGTGTCATACCCCTTTATTTGTGGACATGTATTGGTGGGTATATGGTGTTTGGTGAGAAGTGAATCAGTGACTGATTGTCAGTCTGGACATAGTGCCTCCAGAAAGTAGTCATACCGCTTCACTTATTCGACATCTTGTTGCGTTACTGCCCGAATTCAAAATGGATTAAATATATGTCCAGAACGCCGCAGCCCGTCTAGTGTTCAACCTTCCCAAGTTCTCTCACGTCACCCCGCTCCTCCGCTCTCTCCACTGGCTTCCAGTTGAAGCTCGCATCCGCTACAAGACCATGGTGCTTGCCTACGGAGCTGTGAGGGGAACGGCACCTCAGTACCTCCAGGCTCTGATCAGGCCCTACACCCAAATAAGGGCACTGCGTTCATCCACCTCTGGCCTGCTCGCCTCCCTACCACTGAGGAAGTACAGTTCCCGCTCAGCCCAGTCAAAACTGTTCGCTGCTCTGGCTCCCCAATGGTGGAACAAACTCCCTCACGACGCCAGGACAGCGGAGTCAATCACCACCTTCCGGAGACACCTGAAACCCCACCTCTGTAAGGAATACTTAGGATAGGATAAAGTAATCATTCTCACCCCCCCCCCTTAAAATATTTAGATGCACTATTGTAAAGTGGCTGTTCCACTGGATGTCATAAGGTGAATGCACCAATTTGTAAGTCGCTCTGGATAAGAGCGTCTACTAAATTACTTAAATGTAATGTAAATGTAATATGTTTTCCCCTCACCCATCTACATACCATACCCCATAATGACAAAGTGAAAACATGTTTTTAGAACTTTTTGCACATTTATTGAAAATAAATACAGACATCTAATTTACATAAGTATTCACATCCCTGAGTTAACACTTTGTAGAACCACCTTTGGCAGCAATTACAGCTGTGAGTCTTTTGGGGGTAAGTCTCTAAGAGCTTTGCACACCTGGATTGTAAAATATTTGCCCAATCTTTTTTTAAATTATTCAAGCTCCATCAAGTTGATTGTTGACCACCATTTTCAAGTCTTGCCATAGAGTTTTCAGCCAATTTAAGTCAAAACTGTAACTAGGCCACTCAAACATTCAATGTCAACTTGGAAAGGAACTCCAGTGTAAATTTATCCTTGTGTTTATCGTCTTGCTGAAAAGGTGAATTTGTCTCCCAGTGTTTATTGAAAAGCAGACAACCAGGTTTTCCTCTAGGATTTTTCCTGTGCTTATAAGAGGGTGCAACACCACCTCTTCCGCCTCAGGAGGCTGAAAAGATTTGGCATCCTCAAAGTTTTCTACAGCTGCACCATTGAGAGCATTTCGACTGGCTGCATCACCTCTTGGTATGGCAACTGCTTGGCATCCAGCTGCAAGGCGCTACAGAGGGTAGTGTGTACCAGTACATCACTGGGGCCGAGCTCCCTGCCATCCAGGACCTCTATACCAGGCGTTGTCAGAGGAAGGCCCTAAAAATTGTCAGACTCCAGCCACCCAAGTCATAGGGTGTTTTCACATATCATTCTCTTTAAAATAATCTCATTGTTCTTTAAAGTTAACTCTGGGGTAAGAAAAAGCTAGAGAACTGCGTTATCTTTGTATTCACACTTCCATTTGAATGAGGTCCACTTCACTTATTTGGTGGTCTGAGTCCTCTTTGCATTCACATTGCTGTTTAGAAAGGAACCAAGATTTTTCCCCAACATTCACCCAATGAACTCTGGGTTTTTACAAAGTGCAGGATAAGCCATTGCATCAAAATGATTTATCATCAGTAGCTACATATTGGTAGCTAACAGATTACAATTTGTCATTAAACTAAACTCAATCAGATACTATTAACATGGTAATATTATTGGTAACAGAATAAATACCAGAAGATTAACTGCAGATTAAATAATGCTGTAATTGAAAACTGTACACTGTAAACTGTACACCCAATATATCCTTTAAGATTCTAGAATGGATTTTGTACCCCATGTCTTCTCACACTAGCATTTTGCTCTAGTCCAGGAAAGGTAGATGCAGCCTTCCAACAGGGGAAGGCCAGCATAGGGGTCCAAGGTTTTCTTGTTTGTTGTTTTGAGCAGTTTACATTTTCTTTACATTTTATTACTCTGACCTTTCAGCACACTGGCCATGTGATCGTACTAACATTCTTTTCTGATTACTATGACTGACTAATTCACATACTCTAGGCTCCACATGCAATATCAGCTGGAACGTGAAAGGAATTAACCAGGTGGTCAAGCGTAGCCGCGTGTATGCTCATCTTAAGTCCGGACATCGTTTATCTCCGGTCCAGCGAACACTTCAAACTAAAGAGAGGATGGGTAGACCAAATATTTCACTCCAACTTTGGTGCTAAGCGGCAGCCATCCTTATCAGAAAAGGCACCCCGTTTGTCTCCAAAGTAATTTCAGATACGAATGGAAGATATATTATAGTGATAGGGAAATTGTTTAGCACACAGGTTATTCTGGCTAACCTCTATGGTCCTAATTGTGATGACGCTCAATTTCTCTCTGACCTCATCGCAACACTTCCCTACTTTAACTCTCATAATTTGATATTCGGCGGAGATTTCAACTGTATATTGCATCCAAGTCTAGACAGATCCAGACCGAAGCCCAACAATGTAATTTCAAAATCAGGTGCAGTAATCAACTCATTTCTAGAATACTATAATTTGTCTGATTCATGGAGGAGGAATCCCACTGCTAAACAGTAGTCCCTTTTTCTCCAGTCCACCGCTCAAACTCTAGGATTGACTTTTTCCTGCTGGACAATAGAATTCTTCCTTTGTAACTAATATCCAATAACACAGTATCGTTATTTCAGACAATAGCCCTGTCCAGCTAGATATCTGCTTTCTGGACAATACTGTGTCACAACGCGTGTGGCGACTTACTACTACTACTATCCTGTAGTGCCTTTAACAAAAATACATATCATTTGATGTCTTTTACAGATCAACTGCATCACTGACGTGTCGCACTTTACTGTGTGGGAGTCGTTAAAAGCATATCTAAAGGGGCCAAATTCCGAATGGCCAGCATCCTGGAGTCACCTCTTCAATGTTGACGTTGAGACTGGTGTTTTGTGGGTACTATTTAATGAAGCTGCCAGTTGAGGACTTGTGAATAGTCTGTTTCTCAAACTAGACACTAATGTGATGTGTACTTGTCCTCTTGCTCAGTTGTGCACCAGGGCCTCGCCACTCTTTCTATTCTGTTTAGAGACAGTTTGCGCTGTTCAGTGAAGGGAGTAGTACACAGCGTTGTACAAGATCTTCTGCTTCTTGGCAATTTCTCGCATGGAATAGCCTTCATTTCTCAGAACAAGAATAGACTGACAAGTTTCAGAAGAAAGTTCTTTCTTGTTCCCAAATGAGTGAGCTTTCATTTGCAAAGGATTAGCATTTCAATTGTTATAATTATCAACTTTGTAGTTTCTCATCTCAGTTGACCCCCACTTCCCTTTTTGTCCACCAAGGAGCGATATCGGTTTATCCCACTAGGGATAACTATTTACTGTTTGTTTATGCATTTCATAGTCGGGTACTCCGGAGGCCGAGTGACTCCACGCCCACAACATAACTCCATGGTCTAGTCTCTGCTGTGAGTCAGAAGCGCCCTATGGCAGAGGCCCAGCTCTCCTGCAAGGCCTCGCTGATCTCTGTAGAGATGGGGACAGATGGAGAATCATCACTGTCGACCAGTTTGATGTCCAGTGCAGTGGCTACCCGAGTGAGTAAGCTCTTCATAACCTCTCAAGCTGCTGGAGGCGATGAAGCCCCGCTGCCAGCTTCTGATGGCCTGTCAGCCTGGTAGTCCCGCTCATGGTAGTAACCAGCTCCAGCATTGTCCCCCAGGAACAACCTATCACTGGCCAACAGGGAACAGCTGTCGTCACCATCGAAGCTGGCAACCTCCTGACTGAGGACAGGCACCCTGCGTTCAAGGTGGTCCCCAGCGGTCCGACTCATGCCCTCGTCCTGGACTGGCAGCAGAAGGGCCCAGTAGAGGCCTGCGGTGGCTCCGGCCATGCTTCCTGGGAGGGGTACTGGGCCCAGTAGAGGGACCAACAGCTCGCTGCGCACCACTCCTGTGAGAGGGAGCTTGTCCCCGGCCTGAGCCTGGTAGACACACTCGCGCATGGCCTCCAATCGCGCAGGCGTTTTGAGAACATCACATAATTAGGCATCCAGTAGGGCATTCCACCAACCTCTCCATGTGGCTCAAACCCAGGCAGTGCATACACAAAGTATGCATATCTCCAGGGGGAATGCCACCATCACACCTATCAAAAGAAATCCATAAGCTCAGCCAAGCCAACAAGGCCACGGAGCAGGGGTCCGACGCACTGGGAGAGCTTATGTCCTCCTCTTGGAGGAATAGGAACCAGGTGAGGGATAAATTACCCAGTAACTCTGAAAAAACCAGGGAAGACTCATGTGGGATAAACAGGCAGACAAAAAATTATAATAACAGCAACCAGGTAATAGATTTGATTTACATGTTGTTTTTTTTTACTTCAATACTACCTTTAATATCCAAGCAGTAAAAACAGCACTATATGATGGAGTAACTCCATTAAGGAACTCCAAAGTTAATTTCTCAATGTAGTGGAAGCCCACTTAATACTCTTACACTATGCAGAGGTATGAAAAAGAAAAATCCTGCAGGATATTTAGCAGCATGTTAAAGCAATTCACAACAAACACCTAGAACAAGCCAGTCGACAAGTTGAGCATGGTCAATTACAGTTTGTGAAAGCAAGAGCCACCATACCAATGAAAACACAAGTAAGACAAACCACGGACGGAAGCGACAGATCAACCCAGCGCAGCGGGTGAAGCACTCAAGAGGAGCTGGACATTAGGCCAGCTGCTCCAGGCTGCAAACAGCCAGTGAGTATACTTCCACACAAAATATTACACTTACCAAGCGAACAGCAAAGTTTGTACCTCAAACCATATGGATGTCCACCGAGAAAATGAAAGAGAACGTGTGTCGCGACCATGGGTCTACAGTGGCTTGCGAAATTATTCACCCTCCTTGGCATTTTCCTATTTTGTTGCCTTACAACCTGGAATTAAAATCGATTTGGGGGGGGGGGGGGGGGTTATCATTTGATTTACACAACATGCCTACCATACTGAATATGCATTTTTTTATTGTGAAACAAACAAGAAAGTAGACCAAAAAAAATAACTTGAGCGTGCATAACTATTCACCACCCAAATTCAATACTTTGTAGAGCCACCTTTAGTAGCAATTACAGCTGCAAGTCTCTTGGGGTATGTCTCTATAAGCTTGGCACATCTAGCCACTGGAATTTTTGCCCATTCTTCAAGGCAAATCTGCTCCAGCTCATTCAAGTTGGATGGGTCCCGCTGGTGTACAGCAATCTTTAAGTCATACCACAGATTCTCAATTGGATTGAGGTCTGGGCTTTAACTTGGCCATTCCAAGACATTTAAATGTTTCTGTTTAAACCACTCGCATTGCTTTATCAGGATGCTTAGGGTCATTGTCCTGCTGGAAGGAGAGCTGCTTGGTCTTTATGGTGCTGCTTGGTCTTTATGGTGCCGCTTGCTTGGTGGTGCCGCTTGCTTGGTGGTGTTTTTCAGACTCTGGGACCTTTCAAAACAGGTGTATATATACACTGAGATCACGTGACACTTAAATAAGGTCCTCCTGTGTGCAATCTAACTAATTATATGACTTCTGAAGGTAATTGGTTGCACCTGATCTTATTTAGTGGCTTCATAGCAAAGGGGGTGAATACACACACGCACCCCTTTTACATTTATTTTATGAAACAAGTTTTTTTTTTTCATTTCATCAATTTTAACTATTTTGTGTATGTCCATTACAAGAAATCCAAATAAAAATCAATTTAAAATGACAGGTTGTAATGCAACAAAACAGGAAAAACGCCAAGGGGGATGAATACTTTCGCAAGGCACTGTGTATATATAGGGGCGGACCCCAGCCGTGACACAGGTGTACACGGGAGTACATCTGTAAATCCTCACCTCGAATGTGTCCCTCTGCTGCAGAGTGATATCAATGTTTTGGAGTGATCCAATATAGGGAAACATAACTGAAGGAGATCTGAGCAGAAACAGAAAAGGACTTAACTCACACAGGTGAGGAAAGTCATACAGGATGGATGGCCTGAGGAGAGGACAAAATGCCCTCAGAGCGTCTCAGAGTTCTGGAACCATCGTGATGAACTATCACAGATCAACGGAAACATTTTCAAAGGAGACAAAAATCATAATTCTTGCCAGTCTCAGAGAAGAGACTTTCACCAAGATCCATGTTGGACATATGGGCATGGAAGAGTGCAAGCCGAGAACACTCTTTTGGCCTGTAATGTGCAAATAAATACAGGACATTGTTGGTAAATGTGCCACCTGTCTTGAGCGACGCCCCTCAAACACCAAAGAGCCAACGTTATCTCACTGTAGCCCAGACCAACCATGGCAACGAGGACTACATAGCAACAGTGGACTACTGCAGCAGATACTTCAATCTCGACAAGTTTCACAGCACCACATCTGCAGATGTGATACACAAGCTGGAAGCAATCTTTGCCAGGCATGGCATAGTAGAGACTTTAATATCTGACAATGCCCCTGTTACAAATCAAATGAGTTTGAATCCGTCACAAAAGCATGGGAGTTCACACGTCACCACAAGCCCACATTAACCTCAAAGTAATGGCCTTGCTAAAAAAAAGTATTATTATTATTTATTTTTTTAATCGGTGCAGATTGCTAAATCACTCATGGACAAAGCAAAAGCAGACAAGAGAGACGCCTACCTCAGTCTCCTTGAATAATGCAACACTCCAGTTGACAACTTCAAATCACCAGCCCAGCTTTTAATGAGCTGCAGACTTCGTTCAACCCTTCCCAGCACCAACTAGCAGCTGCAACCTGAGGTCGCCAGCTACAACGAAATGCATGAAAAACGTACACAAAGACAAAAACGATACATTGACAGGTCAGCGAGACCAATACCACCACTGAACGACGGTCAGTTAGAATCCAGGAGCATGGACACTGGAAGCCATCAGTCGTCATCCAGCCAGCTGACACTGAACGTTCAATATCACATCCGCACCGCAGAAGGAGTGGTGTAGTGCCGCAATTGTCGTCGCCTACTCAACACAAAAAAACAATACACTGAGGAGATTAACTGTTTCCCTGGCATAGAAAGTGATGGACTAAACACACACACACACAACATACACCATACTTAACTGAAACACCACAAGAACTGATGACTGACACAGAAGCATGCTCAGCATCATATAACACAAAGTCAGGAAGAGAGGTCAAGCTGTCCTAAACCTGTGAAATGTAACAGGTGTTGGCAGATCACTGCCCTAAGAGTTTCAGACTGTAAACTTGTTATTGAAAAGTTGACTTGAAATGCTTTGGTATTGTATTTGTTTGAAATGTTAAGATGTCATTGCTACAGTGAATCCTTCATAACAGTATGCTGAATCATTGTTTCCGTCTGTTATGTTGATTCAGTTGGTGCAGTATGCAGTATAAATGGTTACTTACCTTGAGTTCAAACTACAGAGCATGTATTCAAAAGAGACACTTAGAATATTGTCATGCAGTTGGCCTGGGGGGTAGGTTTATGACAGTCATAAATACCTCTTCCCAGCTTTTCCTTTCTATACCCTACTGATGTTACATTTGCAAAACCCTTGGTTTTGCGGTGGTACTGAATGAATATGATGTAAGTTCGGTTGTCATCTGAGACATTCTCATCAATGATAAAATGACAAACTCTACAGTGGAAAGTCTACACATCAGAGTTATCGGATTCACATGGAATTGTTGTTCAATTTAAATGTTTGAATATGAAATTATTTGTGATGGGATGAAATGTGATTTTAGCTTCTAAAATGTGAGATTATTTCGTTTTTCATAAGATATGTCTCTGCTCAATCAGTGGCCCGCCCCTGTGAAGGGACATGGGCTATAAAACTTTTCAAACACGCCCTCCTCTCCCTTCCGATATAAGCCCTTGACGACAATATAACCTCCTGTTCCGAGGATGTGGGGACGACGGTCTAATGTCAGAATAGCAACAGCCGTGCAAACTAGGGTTAGGAAGGAACAGACAGAGTATCCCGTCTAACAACGACGTTACTACAACGTATCCATTTGACAACCAGACATTCTTCAAAGGACAAAGGACTCGGTTGGACAACACCGCCTTCCATCTACCACCAACCTACCGAAGCGCAGCTCAGAGTAAATATTTATTGCATTTTCCTTTTCCAAATGGGCTGTCATTTAGAATGCATAAGATACTGTATTTACAATAGCACAGCTTCGCCCTTTGTTCCTCAGTCTTCCCGCTCTTTCACTCAAACCCAGCCCCTTTTCTTTTGTGTAACAAGCCGTCATATCCGTTCCACCCGCTAGGGACGTTTTCCTTTATGACGTCATTTGTAATCAAGTTATGATTTAATTATGTGTGTAATTAGTTAGGTATTTAGTAAATAAATAATTAAACCCAATTTTGTATTGCTGATTCAACTTGTTAGCCAGGGTTCGTGCAGATAACCAAGAACTTACAACTTTCAGATGAGACTGAACTAAGATGACGATTAATATTGACTGCTATTGATGTCAAATATTACTTGGTCTTTAAGAGTTTATTCGGAAGATAACAGCTCTATAAATATTATTTTGTGGTGCCCGACTCTATTTAATTACATTTACATGATTAGCTCAATCAGGTAATATTAATTACGAATAAATTATTTTATAGAATAGCATGTCATATCACTTAATCCGGCATAGCCAAAGACACAACAATATGTAAAACATTTTTATTTTAAAAGGGGTGGGGGGTAATATTAATGTGTAAACATACTGAATTGTAATTGGATGCATTTTACCCCCGTATCATACTGCGCTATGATTGGTTAAGACCACCCAGGTGAAGAGGTCATCTTCATCTGATCATGGTATGAGACACTGAATATGCCAGTTATAGCTTGCTAATAAATGCATATCCTGTCATACTGGATTTTATTATTTTGTACAAAGCATGCAAAACAAGACAGGAACCTTATAGATAATTGTATGCGTGGGGTACAGAGATGAGGTAGTTATTAAAAAATAAATGTTAAACACTATTATTGCATGAGTCCATGCAAATTATTATGTGATTTGTTATGCACATTTTTACTCCTGACTTATTTAGGCTTGTCATAACAAAGGGGTTAAAAACATATTGACCCAAGACATTTCAGCTTGGAATTGGTTAATTTAAAAAAAGTGTCTTCATACAAAATTCCACTTTGACATTATAGGGCATAGTGTGTAGATCAATTTCCTCCATTTTAAAACCAGGCTGTAAGTAACGGTGTGAATACTTTCTGAAGGCACTGTACAGTAGCTAGCTAAATGCATTATTGACTACACCCTAGCTAGACTAAATCAACTAACGTAGCTAGCTGTCTATAGAGCCTGAATCACCAGTCTTACCTTCAGCAACATCGTCATCAATCGCTCCTTTGACTTGAGAAAAACACCACTGCACATCATTGCCCCCGCCGCCGGCTCCTGGAACCCCATAAACAGAGAAACGCTTTAGAACTCAAAAGCTTGCATCACGCATGGCTTTGATGTCAAAGATGAATGTGATTCTTCTAGTTAGCAAGCTTTTTTTCTAATCTAGTAACGTTAACGACTAACGCTACTTTCCATAATCAGAGAAGACCACCATTAAGCAATTTATTGACATCATTATTTGGTAGCTTCAATACAGAGAACGTGATAGCAAATATAGAAAGTTAGTTAACATGAACTAGCTAGCTAATGTTGTTGGTGGTGCAGTTAGCTACTATAACTTTATATCTAGCGGAAGCATCCGATACGCGGGACAACATGCAGAGTACACGCCCAACTCCGGGGAGGCTAATGTTAGCTAGCTAGCTAGCTTCTCTCCAAATGGCAAGAAAGCTGACAATATACATATAAACAACTTAGCAAATATATGGGCGATAAACAAGCCCCTTCAATTTATGCATCAGACATTATTAGCTTGCTAGTTAACATTACCTGCCATGGTGAGAGGGAATCTCTGTCGAGGGCTTGGTTGGGGCCCTTGCTTATCTTTCCAGTTTGCCGGGCTAGGGTGTGTACAAGCAGAATCTCGCTGAGAGTGCAAGTGAAGCTATGGAGGGTGTGGCTCTTTTTCCCTGCTATTCTTCAACTTCTCCTGTCACTTATCTTGCTAAGCAATGTTTTGACAATCAGCAACGCTTTCTCGGATCACTTTGCAACTATTATTTCCCTCACCCTGCTTCTACTTTCAAAATGGCGCAACCTGGTCCTGCACTGACGTCAGTGAGAGGCAGGTGCGCGCTTCCCACCAGTTTAAAGTGATTCCATATCCAAAACAGCCCCCTTTCGAATACTAAATCATATCCTTCCTCCTTTCCTTGACGGAATCACTGATCTGACAAATGGTCGGTGATCCACTCCTATACTACAGATCCACTACATAGTTGCCTATCACCCAGAAAGAGCAGCATCTTTGCTATCACCAATCAGAAAAATGCATTGGAAAGCATTCAAAAATAATACCACCTATGATTCAAACAGGTCATCCAAATAAAACAATCGGGTTCCCCCTGAGTTTGCTTTAGGGGTTAAGGACCTAAACGTATTGAGATGTGTTGATTTAAAAATACAGTAACAGTATAGGGCTATTCCATTTGATTTCAATCACTTTTTGAACGCACTCCTTTTGATTTGAAGAAAACTTTCTATACATATTTGCCCGTGGTAGAAGTGGTCAGAAAGTTACTTTTTGGACCTGAATGCCAAAACATTTAGGAGATAGATGAGCTCAAAGTTGACCCATTTTGCATACCCCACTATAGCATGAGACATCCATGTCTTCATCACTGGAAAAGATAAACGTTTTAATTGATATATTTTAAAAGCATACAGATAGGGTTGTCAAACAAATGTATAATTCTGTACTAAAAGAAATCACAACTAAATTAGGATTTTTTTTGCCATTCGCGTATATTGTCCAAAAATCTATAATGCGTAAACTCAATGTCATAGTTTATACCCAATTTTAAATACTCTGAGGTGGTGTGTTGTGCCCGCTTTCAGTTGGGACACAGCACTGAAATGCAGAGTGGGTGTCATGTTTTGGCTGATAAATTTACTAAAATAGGAATAACATTTACATTTTAACTTTAAAATGGTAGCACTAAGATGGTTGGAAAGCCACATATCAAATAATGTTGACTTGAAAAAAATAATTAGTTTTAAATTATACTGTCAATATTCCTTAGGAAACCTATAGAAATAATAGACATTCCCATTTAGTTGCACGTTCAATGGTGGGTTGACCTACGGCCATCTTTGTGGTAGTAATTGGAAGTTAAAATGTTAATGCAATTTAAAATTAAACAATGTACCAGCTAAATTACACTGGTCTGAATAGATATGTCCCTTCTATGAATTATCATTGCTATGCAGACGACACACAATTAATCTTCTCCTTTCCCACTTCTGATGACCAGGTGGCGAATTGCATCTCTGCATGTCTGGCAGACATATCAGTGTGGATGACGGATCACCACCTCAAGCTGAACTTCGGCAAGACGGAGCTGCTCTTCCTCCCGGGGAAGGACTGCCCGTTCCATGATCTCGCCATCACGGTTGACAACTCCATTGTGTCCTCCTCCCAGAGCGCTAAGAACCTTGGCGTGATCCTGGACAACACCCTGTCGTTCTCAACTAACATCAAGGCGGTGGCCCGTTCCTGTAGGTTCATGCTCTACAACATCCGCAGAGTACGACCCTGCCTCACACAGGAAGCGGCGCAGGTCCTAATCCAGGCACTTGTCATCTCCCGTCTGGATTACTGCAACTCGCTGTTGGCTGGGCTCCCTGCCTGTGCCATTAAACCCCTACAACTCATCCAGAACGCCGCAGCCCGTCTAGTGTTCAACCTTCCCAAGTTCTCTCACGTCACCCCGCTCCTCCGCTCTCTCCACTGGCTTCCAGTTGAAGCTCGCATCCGCTACAAGACCATGGTGCTTGCCTACGGAGCTGTGAGGGGAACGGCACCTCAGTACCTCCAGACTCTGATCAGGCCCTACACCCAAATAAGGGCACTGCGTTCATCCACCTCTGGCCTGCTCGCCTCCCTACCACTGAGGAAGTACAGTTCCCGCTCAGCCCAGTCAAAACTGTTCGCTGCTCTGGCTCCCCAATGGTGGAACAAACTCCCTCACGACGCCAGGACAGCGGAGTCAATCACCACCTTCCGGAGACACCTGAAACCCCACCTCTTTAAGGAATACCTAGGATAGGATAAAGTAATCCTTCTCACCCCCCTCCCCCCTTAAAATATTTAGATGCACTATTGTAAAGTGGTTGTTCCACTGGATGTCATAAGGTGAATGCACCAATTTGTAAGTCGCTCTGGATAAGAGCGTCTGCTAAATGACTTAAATGTAAATGTAAATGTAATGAATTCTATTGCTATGATTGAAATGACACCCACCCTGTATTCAAGAGTATGTTGTGTCTTTATCGATGGGGGGCACAACACAAACACCTCAGGTGATGTAAAATAATAGGGTCTAAGCTACAACATATGCAGAATATTTGTTGTTGTTGTTGTTGAGTTTATGAGTTTTTAGATAATTGATGTAAAAGGTCAAAAAATGACCACATTTTATAAAATAAACAAGAAATTATAAAATAGTTTGATAACCCTTAAGCTTTTAAATTATATCAATCTCAAGCTTTGTGATGAAGACAATTATGTCTCATGGCATACGGGTCAACTTTGAGCACCTCTATCTTCTAAATGTTTTGGCATTCAGGTCCTTTCTAACCACTTCTACCATGGGCAAAAATGTATGGTAGGTTTTGTTCCAATCAAAAGGGGTGTGGTCAAAAAGTTATTGAAATAAAATGGAACAACCCTATTGTATTGTTTAATGTTATTAATGGTATTAGAATGGTGTAGAATGGTATTCTATATAATATATCACATGCAATGAACCTAGTATCCTGATTCCTGATTTCCATCAGGAAGAAAATAGAACAACTTCAACCACAAGATGGCAATAATGTAACATGTCATCTGTGTCTCCAAACTGTTTCTTCCATGCCTGGCAGGCAACCTGTATATTTGGGAAAAGAGTGCAAAACAACACTTCAACACAGCTCTACCTTCCCCTAGTAGGTAAAAGCTGTGTGTACCATAGTAACATAGATGCCAGCCAGTATCCATATGTCATATACCTTTTCAATCCAGGAGGCTCTCCTCGATAAAAATGTAAATCATTTGTTAAGGTTATCACTAAGGTTATCAAAGAAAGGTAGGCTACAGACTCAAAAAGCATGTTACATATATTGTCGTTGTATGTGTCGAACTGTTTTGCTTTATCTTGGCCAGGTCGCAATTGTAAATGAGAACTTGTTCTCAACTTGCCTACCTGGTTAAATAAAGGTGAAAAAAATAAAAAAATAAAAAATATATGTGGAATCTCTTTGTTCCAGTTAATTTCCTGCTCGGACAATTGCTCTTTGCTGTACAATGATAAAAGATATGCCTAAATCATATTTATGAGTTTGATTCCACCAATGGGGCGGTAGGTAGCCTAGTGGTTAGAGCATTGGACAAGTAACCTGGAAGGTTGCAAGATTGAATCCCTGAGCTGACAAGGTAAACATCTGTCATTCTGCCCCTGAACAAGGCAGTTAACCCACTGTTCCTAGGCTGTCATTGAAAATAACAATGTGTTCTTAACTGACTTGCCTTGTTAAATAAAGATTTAAAAATATATATTATTTGTTTGATTGATTCAAAGTGTGGTGATCTATGCTATCCTTGTGGTAAAATCTGACAAATAACATGACTGAAACTGTTGCCTGTAGCCTACTCTCTTTTACATAATAATGGGCTGCATAATGTTTCTTCTGCACAATACCTCTGATTGGTTGTAATCTGCAATACCGCAATTTTACATTTACATTTAAGTCATTTAGCAGACGCTCTTATCAATCTCATGTTGCCAAATCTATTCATTATCCTGATCTCCCCATCTATGCAAGTCATTAAATGTCAATGAGAGTGAAGATAGACCTGCATGTTGAGAATGAAATATTTGTGTCCAATCACATTTGATTGAACTTTTGATAACTTTACAAGTTAAATAGATAATAGATTAAGTGAGTGTATTCAGCAGACAATTGAAAATGACAGTGCAGGAAACCACATAGCATCCAGGCCTACCTGATGTGCACCCAAACCAGCCTTTATTTCCCAGAGGCTATGGTTATTTCATTAAAGCGGGGTTCCCCAATAGGCGGGCCCGCAAATCATTTTTGTTGTTGAACATAAACAACTAAAATCACCAGGAAATCAGATCAAAGTGACATATTTGATTGGATCCCAATGTAATCAAGAAGCAAGAAATTATTCTATATCTGTTTGGGATTCTTGTAGTCAATTGGCAGTGTACAAATGATTTAGAACTATGTTCCGGCCCCCCGACCATCCACTCAAGGAAAAAACGTAGTTGGGGACCCCTGGATTAAAGGGTTAGATCATTCACAGCAGAGTTTTGGTTCTCCTTCAGTAAAGCTTGAAAGATAATTTAGTTAACTGTTTTGTCACTGAATACATGCATACTGTTTATGAGTATGTACATTTAATTGGCCAAGTTATTGACTTTCTGAAACGAGTTCCAATATGTGTGAGAAAATACTTTCAGGTTTGATGTTTGGGAGGGCAGGGATGAATTCTTCACAGGGTCAGACCTGAGCCAACTCCCCCTGTTTACCGTAAGGAGCCATGGATGGAATCAGAGCTGTTGGCGAAGCTGAGGGTGGAGTCTGAGAGGGTCGAGGAGTTATTGGACAGATTGGAGGAGAGTGAACGTATGGGAGATGAGGAGACACTCGAGGTGTTAATAGAAATGGAGGAGAGTGAAGAGAGAGAGCAGTTGATTTGGCGTAGTATGCAAGGCATTCGCCCTGAGGTGCGTGTCCCCAGCCTGGTACCACCAGTGCCGGCACCCCGCGCCAGAGCTGCCACCGCGGACAGATGCCCACCCAGACCCTCCCCTACAGGTTTAGGTTGTGCGGTCGGAGTCCGCACCTGGGGGGGGGGGGGTACGTTCTGACCATAGTTCTTGTGTGTTTTCCTTGTTTTAGTGTTGGTCAGGATGTGAGCACTCTATGTTGTGTGTCTAGTTTGTCTATTTCTGTTTGGCCTGATATGGTTCTCAATCAGAGGCAGGTGTTAATCATTGTCTCTGATTGGGAACCATATTTATGTAGCCTGTTTTGTGTTGGGATTTGTGGGTGATTGTTTCCTGTCTTTGTGTTCTCTGCACCAGATAGGACTGTTTCGGGTTTTGCCACGTTTATTGTTTTGTAGTGTGGTCATGTTGAGTTTCTGTCATTAAATAGCCATGGACACTTACCACGCTGCGCTTTGGTCCTCTCCTTCCCAGGAAGAAAGCTGTTACAAAACTACCACAACAAAAACTACAACAATATTGTAATAGGATTGTGGCCAACAACATTTTCCACATGCTCACGTGTTTTCTATCATTGATATTAAGCATGTAACATGAAATCCATAAGCAACAATTATGTAATATATTAAAGCATTGTATCAATTAATTTTTTTGTGAAATATTCCGTTACCAACATTTATTGCAAAATCTGCCAAAGGTTTTGGCAAAATGTTATGTTTAAAATGGTTGAAATTGATATCCTCTGGATATTCCATCTGCCTGTCCTGCGAGTTTATAAAAAATAAAATAAAATGTAAAAAAGACTCAACAGTGAGCCCTGCAACTGCTCATGGTTATACAAGATGTCTTTGTGTCATTTTGAAAGGAGAGGAAAATCAATGACTTTTCTGGAATAAGTTTCCTCTGTTTGACTCTTTCCTTTATGAAAGTTACTTTTTGAATAAATGTTTTTAATAAAAGAGAAATCTATTGCTTCTTCCATATGTTTACGTTGCCTTCTTCGTTTATACTGAATGTAAGGTGACATCAAGGTCACCCCAGACTCCTTTGCTCCCAGCCAATATTACTGTATGCTATTAGAACATGTTATTATTAATTACCCAATTGAGTCACTCCATTTACAGAAATATATTCTCTGCCTTTGACCTTCAGAGTCTTTCCTGTGCAGAACTTTGTAGTCCATGTGATGTATAGTTAATGTCCTATTAGAGACATTTTTTAAGGACTTGACAAATGCATTTGGGATTTTTTTTCTTCACATCCACAGATGTATGGAACTGCTGAAGTAAAAAGAGTCACTAAACATCTCATGGTGAAATTGGTTGTCCGTAGCCCCAAGAAAAAGTGTTAATTTGAAATTGGAGCAAGCAAGTGTAGTCTACGTAGTTATTTAAAAAACAGAACTTACAGCAATCCTCCCACAATCCGACCGGTGCCTGGAAGGGTTGGCATTACCTATTCATCAGAAGAGACTTGCCACTCTCTATGGAAATTAAATGCTAAAACATCCAATCACTTCCTGGAGTTGCAGAACTTACATGACATGTGCTCAACCTCATCCTTGGAATTATAATTTTCTAATGTATTCTCCTTGCATATTTGAATGTGGTTTTCAAGTGGACCACACCACAACCCAGTTCACAAACAGGGATGACATAGTAATAAACAAAGTATTGATAAAATTCTTCAACAAAAGAGGCATATCTTGTATGTCCATATGTCCATAAATCCTTGATAGTATGATGGCACAAAAGGACCGATTGAGCGTTTTGGAAGATTGCTTATTCAATATTGTTCATGTGGGTGAGGAGTATGCATCTCTGTTGACAGAGGTGTCATGCCAACAGGAGGCACAAGGGCACGTGCCCCCTCAGATTTGTTCTGTTTTATAATTTTGCAAATGTTTAATTAATTACTGAACTTCATTTTTAAGCCCATATTTTATCATCATTATTATTATTATTTTTATCTAGCAGCTGTAGTTGCGGAAGAGGCACACTGACTGGACCAGGCAAAGACTATCCCCCTTAGATATGCTGGACAGGACGTTAGATACTTTAGTGTGTGCAGAAAGGATTGTCAGTGGAGGATGAGAGAGACTGTTGTGTGACCATTTGATTTGATTTTAGCTGCCGGTGATGGACAGGACTTCCAAGAGGTACGTTTGTAAATGTATTTGATCAAGCTACTGTATGAATTCCATTGATTCCTTCATGATGAATGAATACAATGAAAATGTTTTGTTGTTTCTCTGTAATACTAGCCACCTAGCAATTAGCCAGCTAGACCTCCCATCCTCATAACTAGCTACCTGTCATGTATCTCCCCAAGGAGAAGTGGGTGTGGAGTCAGGCTCAGGAGAGAGCAAACTTCGAAAAAGGGCGTTTTATTATACAAGTCCAAAGAACAGGAACAGGACTATAACAGTAGCCTCAAAACAACCGGACACCGTCCAGAAAAACACACCTGTTCAACAGAACACAAGAAAACCCAAACAAAATGACAGCTAACGTAACAATCCTGCACAAAACCCAGAGGGTATGGCGAGATTAAAATACCCCTAATTACACCAAATCGAACACAGCTGGAATACAAGACAGACATAATCAAATGAAAAGGGAAAAGTATCGGTGGCAGCTAGTAGACCGGCGACGATGACCGCCAAGAGCCGCCCGAACAGGGAGAGGAGCCACCTTCGGTGGAAGTCGTGACACTACCAAGCCATTTCAAGCTATCAATTAAGTTAGAGTAGCTTGTCTAACTATCTTAGCTGGCAAAATTACTTTAATTATTTGGTTATGATACTATGTACCAGTGTGACCATTGTACTAAACTCCTAAGGCATAAAAGTTCTTAAAGAATCAATGTGTATCATTAATTAAAATGACAATTGAACAAGTAAAGACGCATGCTTCGAAAACCTACACAGAAAAATATGTATTTTTTACATACTCATACACTTTTCTACCACTCCACAAATTTCTGGTTAACAAACTACAGTTTTCGAAAGTAATTTTTCCAATAATTGTTTACAGACAAATTATTTCACTTATAATTCACTGTATCACAATTCCAGTGGGTCAGAAGTTTACATAAACTAAGTTTATGTAAACTTAGTTTATGTAAAGTTTCCAAATGCCTGAAGGTACCACGTTCATCTGCACAAACAATAGTAGGCAAGTATAAACATGACCCCACGCAGCTGTCATGCCGCTCAGGAAGGAGACGCGTTCTGTCTCCTAGAGGTGAACGCACTTTGGTGTGAAAAATGTAAATCAATCCCAGAACAACAACAAAGAACCTTCTTGTGATCTTGTGAGGATCTTGTGATGACACTGGAGGAAACAGGTACAAAAGTATCTATATCCACATTAAAACGAGTCCTATATCGACATAACCTGAAAGGCCGCTCAGGAAGGAAGAAGGCACCTCTCATGGGGACAAAGATCATACTTCTTGGAGAAATGTCCTCTGGTCTGATGAAACAAAAATAGAACTGTTTGGCCATAATGACCATCGATATGTTTGGAGGAAAACGGGGGAGGCTTGCAAGCCGAAGAACACCATCCCAACCATGACGCACGGGGGTGGCAGCATCATGTTGTGGGGGTGCTTTGCTGCAGGAGGAACTGGTGCACTTCACAAAATAGATGGCATCATGCGGGAGGAAAATAATGTGGATATTCTGAAGCAACATCTCAAGACATCAGTCAGGAAGATAAAGCTTGGTCGCAAATGGGTCTTCCAAATGGACACTGACCCCAAGCATATTTCCAAAGTTGTGGCAAAATGGCTTAAGGACAAAAAAGTCAAGGTATTGGAGTGGCCATCACAAAGCCCTGACCTCAATCCTATAGAACATTTGTGGGCAGAACTGAAAAAGCGTGTGCGAGCAAGGAGGCCTACAAACCTGACTCAGTTACACCAGCTCTGTCAGGAGGAATGTGCCAAAATTCACCCAACTTATTGTGGGAAGCTTGTGGAAGACTACCTGAAACGTTTGACCCAAGTTAAACAGTTTAAAGGCAATGCTACCAAATACTAATTGAGTGTATGTAAACTTCTGACCCACTGGGAATGTGAAGAAAGAAATGAAAGCTGAAGTAAATCATTCTCTCTACTATTATTCTGACATTTCATATTCTTAAAATAAAGTGGTGATCCTAACTGACCTAAGACAGGGAATTTTTACTTGAATTAAATGTCAGGATTTGTGAGAAACTGAGTTTAAATGTAGTTGGCTAAGGTGTATGTAACCTTCCGACTTCAACTGTACATTGTAGTAAAAAGTTGTTTCAGGTGTTTGCAAATGTACAATTCCAAAATTCCAGAACCCCCCCATCCATCCTCACATACTTTGTGCGCCCTATAAAATAATGGGTGCATGACGCCCCTGTATGTTGAAGACGCATGGCTCATAGGGATATTATCCAATGCATTTATCCAACAGTTATAGTTAAACAGAGGGTTTATTTGGAGTCATCTGCAGCTGCAAAATGCTAGGTGGATAAGGTGAGATGTATATATTGGCATTATCTTTCTTTAAACTATGCTCTTGGTTCTCTTCCGGTTCTCAGCCCGTGTGATACACATGAGAGAAGGATCTTCAGTAATTTTCTCTTTGCACTCCTCTCACTGTCCTTTTGGTCCCCAATGTCATATGGCAGCTACTGAGAAACAGTAAAGGAAGCTGTCCTGAGGGTGAGTTGAGCAAAATATGACCAAAGAGCAAATGATAAAGAAATGATTGGTGATCTGTGAAGTTCATCCTTCAGTAGTCTTTTACTGTGCCTGTTGTGACATATGACAGAGCTCTGTGCACACTGGCCCTGGGTCAGCTTACTATGACTCCCCGCTTGGTGGCTCTAAATGGATTAAAATGTCAGCTGAACAACAGAACATCTGAGGTTTTTAATATCCAGCTCGATGTACAGTAAACCACCGTCTGCCTGCCTTAGGTAGCAGTGGGATTTACTTTACGTCAATTTCATATCCTTGCTACTTTTATGTCTCCCTCTTCCCTAAAAAGACATATGCCCTCTTCTTCCCTCAATCTTCATGGACTATTTCAAGTTCACACCACAGGAGTTAACAGCCTTCTCATCAGAAGATGCAGCCAGTACAGTATTAGGGTTAATTGTACACAACACCCTTGCCATATGCTCACCCCACTATTGTTCTGTATGTGCCACATCCTGATTTGGCTTCTTTTAAAATATGATGTATTATATTACAGAGTAAAAGAGGAACATTGAATAGTTATATCATGTTGTGCTACGTGTCACTTTAGCCAGCTGACTTGTAACAGACGAAGCTTAGGTCAATTTGCCTTTGGCATTTACCTGCTCTGTACTTGGCACTGCACATGCTGTCGGGGGAGGTCTTGCCCATGGGGCTGAAGTTTGGATTTGGGAGTTTGTACTGCAAAACAGGAAGCTAGATTCAGTGCATTGATGTTAGAAATGTTTTGAGTGAGCTGGCTAAGGTTATTTGCCTGGAGATTCTGTTATAGCTGGCAACTGCTTTTTCCCTTTGCCATCATTGTTCATGGATTTTTGGATTTTTTTACTGAACAGACATGGCCTTGTATGACAACAGTGGTACAAACTGAAGGAGAACAAAACACAATGAAACATATGTGATTGACAGACTTGTTTCACTTGTCTGCTGTATGGATATATGCATAGAAAAATGTGATTGCCCAATCTGTAATTGACTTCAGTTTTTTTGAGTATGTTTAGCATATGACTTGTTAGGTGCAGGTTTGGTGAGGACACAGGTTAGTCAGTTAGCGAAGGAGAAATGGGCAAGTATATAAATGGAACCACAAGAACAGCTTTTCAAGCTCAAAGGGAGTTACATAATGGACTACCCTTAGAGAGGGACTTTGTACACACCTTTGTGCACTTTTTTTCCTCCATGAAAAGCCTCAAGGACACCTTCCTCAAACCACTCACAGTTTCTCACTATTGTGCTTTCTTCGTCTCGCCGTTCTCCGAATAATTGATTTTACAAATTGCAAGCCATGTATCATTTTTTAGAGTGACAAGATCAAAGAAGCAACAAAGGCTGCACGATTCTTTATGGTAATGATACTGGCCAGGGACTGACTGATTAGTGCATCTCCTGTCTAGTGGTTTAAAGCAGAACACATGCTATGGGGATGAAATAAAACATCACAGCCTCCAACCATTGCAGTCATTTTAACTCTAAAATGAAAACAGAGCAGGTGGAATTCAATAGTCAGAAACCAATTACCACCTCCCAACCCTCCCCACACACCCTTGCCATATGCTCACGACAACGTTTTTCTCTATAGGCCTACTCCTGATTTGGCTTCTTTAAATACATTATGTCTTATATTACAGAGTAAAAACCTAAATTGTAATGGTTACATCTGTTCACTATCGCCATACCCTTTATTGACAGTTTATAGGCCCTCTTAGTTTTCACTGGGAGAATGGTCACCTTTTTATTATGATGGAATTTATTTCAACTATCTCAACTCATTAATAAAACCTTTAGGAGTGAGTGGAGGATTACCTGTCACATGTGAGTGTAATTGATGTCAGTGAACGGGTGACTAACACAGCGGCCGTACAGCATCCCATCACAACCACCCCACCTTTCCATCTGATAGTCCTATCATAGGCCACAGGCCTCTGTGACAGTATAGATACCACCCATGAATTATAGTGCCACTGAGGCGCACAAATGCCCTTATCAATAGACTCACAGGCGGACCCATGGAGAGGAGAGCCACATCAACAGCCTATTAATGTCTGTTTTTCAAACAATTATTCATGCAATGTCTGTTAGGCAAATCCTCCCTACATTTTACCTCCATACTGGTATGTAATCATTTATGGAAGACACTGAGTTTTATTTTCCAGAGCACAGCGTTTTCCTGCTTTGCCAGCTTCCCTTACTGTCATTATATCATGGAGCTGAAACATTTAGAATGGTCTCCCATTTCTGCTGATGAACTAATTGTAATCACCTGCTATAATAATACCATTCAAATGCAATACCCAGGGGGTCATTACTGGGCGTTTGATATAGTTGTCCGTACTGGTTAAACCATCAAAACACTGCTTTATCAAATACCACACCACAGAAACGGCATCCCAGAGCACGATTCAAACACAGTACAGTGTAGGTGTGAAAAACATGACTGGGAAATGGGGAGCTCTCTTTCATTTTGGTAGGTTTTAAGAAGGGTAATTTATTACATTATGTCATAAAAAGCACATCTTCGAACGCTGGCACAGACTGGAATATGTTCCAGGATTCATCCAACAACATTGAGGAGTTTACCACATCAGTTGGCTTCATTGATAAGTGGATCGATGACATCGTCCCAATAGTGACCACACGTACAGTAAGTACGCACATATACCAACCAGAAGCCATGGATTACAGACAACATCCGCACTGAGCTAAAGGCGAGAGCTTCTGCTTTCAAGGAGCGGGACACTAATCCGGATGCTTATAAGAAAACCCACTATAACCTCCGATGAGCCATCAAATAGGCAAAGTGTCAATACAGGATTAAGATCGAATCCTACTACAGTTGCTCTGACGCTCATCGGATGTGGCAGTGTTGGCAAACTATACCACCAATTACATGGAAACTCAGCCACAAACTGCCCAGTGACACGAGCCTACCAAATGTGCTAAATGCTTCTATGTTCGCTTCGAGGTCAAGCAATAGTGAACCATGCATGAGAGTGGGGCCAGAAGGATTACCAGGACGTGTACTCAGAGCATGCACTGGCCAGCCGGCAAGTATCTTCAATGACATTTTCAACCTCTCCCTGACCCAGTCTGTAAAACCTACATGTTTCAAGCAGACTATCATAGTCCCTGTGCCCAAGAATGCCAAGGTAACCTGTCTAAATGACTATGGCTCAAATCAACACCATCATCCCAGACACCCTGGACCCACAGATCCATAGATGACACGATCTCTATTGCGCTACACACTGCCTTCTCCCACCGAGAGAAGAGGAACACCTATGTGAGAATGCTGTTCATTGACTACAGCTCAGCGTTCAACACCATAGTACCCTCCAAGCTCATCAATAAGCTCAGGACCCTGGAACTGAACACCTCCCTCTTCAACTGGATCCTGGGCATCCTAATGAGCCGCCTTCAAATGGTAAGGGTAGACAACAACACACCCGCCACACTGACCCTCAACACGGGAGACCCTTAGGGGTGCATACTTATTCCTTTCCTGTACAGCCTGTTCACCCACAACCGTGTGGTCAAGCATGACTCCAACACCTTCATTAGGTTTGATGCTGATGACACAATGGTGGTAGCTGATCGTGGACTACAGGAAATGAGGCTGTAGTGGAGCAGGTCGAGAGCTTCATGTTTCTCGTGTCCACATCACTAAGGAATTAACATGGTCCACACACACCAACACAGTCGTGAAGAAGGCATGATAACACATCTTCCCCCTCAGGAGGCTTAAAATATTGACATGGGCCTGTCAGATCTTCAAAACGTTCTACACAGACACCATTGAGAACATCTTGACTGGCTGCATCACCACTTGGAATGGCAACTACTTGGCATCCGAACACAAGGTGCTAAAGAGGATAGTGTGTACAGCCCAGTACATCAAAAGGGCAGAAGTCCCTGCCATGTAGGACCTGAAACCGGGAGATATCAGAGGAAGGCCCTAAAGATGGTCAAAGACACCAGCCATCCAAGTCATGGACTGTTCTCTCTGCTATCGCATGGCAAGCAGTACCAAAGCACCAAGTCTGGAACCAACAAGACCCTGAACAGCTTCTACTCCCAAGCCATTAGACTGCTAAACTGTTAACCAAATAGCTGCCTGGACAATCTGCACTGACCGTTTTTGCACTAACTCTTTTGCTGCTACTGTTAATTGTCTATCATGTTGCCTAGTCACTACCCTACCTACAGTGCCTTTGGATAGTATTTAGACCCCTTGACTTTTTTCACATTTTGTTAGGTTAAAGCCTTTTTCTAAAATTGATTAAATAGTTTTTTCCATGAAAAAATCTACAGACAATAGAGGATTTTAGAGTCAGAGGTCCTGAGAGCTCTGGAGCAGGTTTTCCTCAAGGATTTTTCTGTATTTTTCTCCGTTTCCCTTGATGACTAGTCTCCCAGTCACTGCCGCTGAAAAACATCCTTACAGCAGGATGCTGCCACCACCATGCTTCACCTTAGGGATGATGCCAGGTTTCCTCCAGAAGTGATGCTTGGCAATTGGGCCAAAGTGTTCAATCTTGGTTTCATCAGACCAGAGAATCTTGTTTCTCATGGTCTGAGAGTCTTTAGGTGCTTTTTGTAAAAATCTAAGTTGCTGTCATGTGCCTTTTACTGAGGAGTGGCTTCCGTTTGGCTAGTCCACCATAAAGGTCTGGCACCGTGTTATGCAGTGAGGCGCACGGTGTCCCCGGTGCGTAGGCATAGCCCGGTGCGATACATAGCAGCGCCTCGTATCGGCCGGGCTAGACTGGGCATCGAGCCAGGTGCCATGAAGCCTGCTCAGCGCATCTGGTCTCTAGTGAGTCTCCTCGGGCCGGGGTACATGGCACCAGCCTTACGCATGGTGTCCCCGGTTCGGTGTCCCTGGCTACGGGGAGCAGTCAACCAGGTAAGGTTGGTCAGGCTCGATGCTCGAGACCTGCAGTGCGCCTCCACGGTCCGGTCTATCCGGTATCCACACACCAGCCCTCCGGTGGCAGCCCCCCACACTAGACTGTCTGTTTCTCCGTCTCCTCCCTACAGGTGCTCCCGCCTGTCCAGCGCTGCCAGAGCCTTCCTCCTGCCCAGCACTGCCAAAGTCTCCCATCTGTCCTGAGCTGCCAGAGACTCCCGTCTGTCCTGAGCTGCCAGAGTCTCCCGTCTGTCCTGAGCTGCCAGAGTCACCCGTCTGTCCTGAGCTGCCAGAGTCTCCCGTCTGTCCTGAGCTGCCAGAGTTGGCCTTCTGTCCTGAGCTGCCAGAGTCGCCCGTCTGTCCTGAGCTGCCAGAGTCGCCAGTCAGCCAGGAGCTACCAGAGCCGCCAGTCATCCAGGAGCTGCCAGAGCCGCTAGTCATCCAGGAGCTGCCAGAGCCCCCAGTCAGCCAGGAGCTGACAGAGCCGCCAGTCAGCCAGGAGCTGCCAGAGCCGCCAGTCAGCCAGGTGCTGCCAGAGCCGTCAGTCAGCCAGGAGCTGCCAGAGCCGTCCGTCAGCCAGGAGCTGCCAGAATTGCCCTTCACTCCGGAGCTGCCGGAGTCTCCCACCTGTCCGGTGCTGCTTGAATCTCCCGTCCGTCTGGTGCTGCCGGAATCTCCTGTCCATTCGGGACCCGTGGCTTTGGTCCCCAGTCCGAGGTCGGCGGTAAGGGTTGTCGCGTTAAAGAGGCCATGGAGGCGGGTAAAGAGGCGGAGAAGGACTATGGTGGAGTGGGGTCCACGTCCCGCGCCAGAGCCGCCACCGTGGACAGACACGTTCTGACCTAGTTCTTTTAATATGTCTTTGTTTTAGTATGGTCAGGGCGTGAGTTGGGTGGGTTGCTTTTTCTATGTTTTGGGATTTCTGTGTTTGGCCTGGTAGGGTTCTCAATCAGAGGCAGCTGTTTATTGTTGTCCCTGATTGAGAACAATATTTAGATAGCCTGGTTTCACTTTTGAGTTGTGGGTGATTATTTTCTGTTTAGTGTGCACCTGACGGAGCTGTTTAGTTTGTTCTCTTTTGTTACTTTGTATTTAGTGTTCAGTTTATTAAAAGGGTGAACACTTACCACACTGCGCATTGGTCTGACATTTCTTACTCCTCATCAGAGGAAGACGAAAAATGTTACAGGTGGAGTGCTGCAGAGATGGTTGTCATTCTGGAAGGTTCTCCCATCTCCACAGAGGAACTCTAGACCAATGTCAAATTGACCATCAGGTTCCTGGTATGCTCGACACACTCAGTTTTCAACCACAAAACACCAGAAAATCCCCAAAAAGAGTAAAAGCTCACCTGCTTTTACACTATGACTATGACTATTACATGTTAAATATTTCACTTAGTTTCACCATATTAAAATGAGAGTTCAGTTCACCTAACAAAGTTGATTTTAAAAAATGAGGGTAAATTAATCCCTAATCACATTAAATAAATAATTTTTTTACGAAATTACTTTGTCAAATCAACACAATAGCTATGGCTTTACAATGATTTGAGAAACTTGGAGAAATGTTGGGGTTATGCAGGTTAAAGCTTCCTAGAAGTGACGCAGGGTTGCCCGAGGGACATGTCAAAATGCTGCATTTTGGCACTTTAGCAAGTCTTTATTCATATGAAAAAGTGGATTTATTTAATATAACAAGCTTTTAAAATGCAATATTGGTGCGCATTTCTCAAACTATTAAAATAAATATGTAATAGAAAACAGACATCTCTGCTTTAGTGGGCCTATTTTGTTGGAAAATCTAAAGAAAAGCTTTAATCCATAGTTCATGCATAAGAAGACCTTGCTGAAAGAGATGAAAGACACAGCATCATCATCCTGGGCTTTGATCATATGTCTATCATTCCCCTGCCCACTAACAGAAATGATCACTGTGTCAGCTAATTCTTCATTTCAACCACACTTTATCATTTATTGGATCATTTCTTCAGGGCTAGGATAATGAAATGTTTGCCAATATATTCCCCCATTTGCAGGGCTTTAAACTGAAAGTGTGATTCACTCATCATATCTTATTCAGGAAATGAAGCAGGGGTGTTTAACAGAGAAAAAAAGAGGGCTGTCATTGCAGCTTCAACACTACACAGTCTACACACCAGAATCATTGGCAATCACACACGAGTATAGATTAACATCAAGAGGATAGACACAATTACGCAGGCACAATGCCAGGCCCCTTGAAAAAAAAAAAAAAAAAAAAAAAAACAAACCAACAGAACAACTAGCTACAAGACCTTTAAACACAGATGCAAAATATGTATTTACTGCACTTGATGACAATTATTCATAGAGCAAAAGTATGGTGTAAAAGGCTGTACACAATGCAGGGAATGCACCACACTATTTACCTAGATATCCCTATCATAGAATTCCCATTGTGAATGACCAGTTTAATCTGCAAGTGTATGTCAGAGGAAATCACTGTAGCGATCTGAGTACCCTTTATTGGCAGTTTATTGGCCCTCCTAGTTCTCACTGGGAGAATGTTCAACAGGGGATTTAGAATTGTATTCATGTATTTCTAAGTGATTCAATACTTCAAAGCTAGTGGGTATTGATCACTCTCATTATTCTTCATCAGTTGATAATGCTTCAGAAGAAAGCATTAATATTGTGTCACTACAGCTTCTCCAGCCAACACACAGCTCTCTTCTCAGGCAAGGTCTCTACTTGGCGAGACATTGACTTCTGAGTCGTTTGAAGTGGCTCTTTGCCAGAGCACGGAGACAGCGAGAAAATCCAAGCTTGTTTTTTACCCTTATTTTACCAGGTAAGATGACTGAGAACACATTCTCATTTATAGCAATGACCTGGGGAATAGTTACAGGGAAGAGGAGGGGGGATGAATGAGCCAATTGGAAGCTGGGGAAGATTAGGTGGCTATGATGGTATGAGGGCCAGATTGGGAATTTAGTTAGCAGATGGGAGGTACAATCCTTGCCAATCCTATGATAGTGGCTATGTTTGTAACTGTTTACAATTAGGCAAACACTAAGAGGCATGATTGCAGGTATGTCCTTGGACCGCACTTCTTAAAATCTCACATGACTAACACGTGATCAAAGCACCTGATTGGAAGTAGGGTAGCCTAGCAGCCTAGCAGGGTAGCCTAGTGGTTAGAAAGGTTGCAAGTTCAAATCGCTGAGCTGACAAGGTAAAAACTGTTGCTCTGTATCTGAATAAGGCAGTTAACTTGGCCACTGTTCCTAGGCTGTCATTGAAAATAAGAATTTGATCTTTTAACTGACTTGCCTAGTAAAATAGAGGCTTCATAGCACTTTTACGGACAGATGTGGTCCCTCTATTTATCTTGTGTGTTTAATACAAACATGGATACGTAATGGACCTAAAAAAGAGATGCAATTACACCTTAAGGACATTAACTCCATTTCCAATATACTTACTTAACCATTTTGAGAGTGTTCAAAGAAAACTGTTGTGAGAATGGTGCACATTTGGAAAGGCAAACTGTTACTAATAAAGTGTCAATGAGACACTAAGGGAGAAGAGGGACATTAAATGTAAGATTATGTGTGACATAAAATGGTTGCCTTTACAGAAACAGACAAATAAGCTTCCAGGTATGTTATCTGATATAAACCACAAAGTACTTGTTTGTTTCAAACTGCAGTCTTTTAAAATAAGCAAATCACTGGCAATGGTGACACCATAGGCCAAAACATAAAGACCCAGTGAGAACTAATTTCACGTGAGAGGAATTTATAAAAAGTAAGTTATTGTGTTTGATATGTTATGTCCCTACTTGGTTGATTCCAGGTGCAATCACAGAGGGGGTGGAAGTGAATTTGTTTCTTAATTTATTTATGTAAACTTGGCCTCCCTCCAGTTGAAGCAGATGATTTCATTTGTCTGAGCAGTGTGGCTGATTTAATAGGATTACAACCTGGCTGTTGGGAAATAAGCATTGTCTGTGTATCTTTGCCTCTGAACGTTTGGGCACATTTCTTAACCCATGAAGGCATGTACCTATTTCCTTCCTAACCGAGCATTTATAATCATCTGGCTGTTAGAAAAACAAAACCACATGATGTTATAATGTCCTCTGGGAAAAGAGGATGACCATATTTGCCCGGGGAATGGCAGAAGTTTATTGATTAACTGACCTGTGTAGGCAATCTCCTGATAAACAGTACAGCATCAAATCTAAACACGGAACAGTTTAATCCTCTGAACCAGATCTCAGACGATAATCAAAAGGCATGAGAGTAACCATGGCTATAGGAAGCCAAGGAAGATACTGTGTGCAGCATATTGTACTGAATACCTGTTAACAGCAACAAAGCCACACTAAAAGAGAGTCTTTGCAATGGATCTGTTTTCAGACTCCCTCCCTGGTTCCCTGTGGTATAATGCAGTAGATCCCCTGGGAGGGACAGCAGCTTCAGGAATGTACACATGCCGGGACAGATTGAACCCAGTACATCCACTGGGATGTACTCCAAATAACTCAAACTCTATTTGAAAATAAGTCCTATTCTCCCTAGTCAAACAAGTACCGTTAAAATGTAATTAATTTGATTTGAGACACATCCGTATGCTAATGTGTACTGGGAAATAAATTGACTTTCAACACACCAAGCTAGCGAAATAGGTTGACATTTTCGGGTTGTGAACACAACCTTTTTCTTGTAATATTGTTTTGTAATTTTTCAAAAATGTTCCATCACCTTAAATTTTCAATACAATTATGCAAACTGACAGTGATGGATACAACAAATCAGAACTCAGCCTGAGTAAGTCAAGTAAATTAATCTAAATTATGTCACATTTCCCTAATTAAACTAGACTAAAACAGCCTTTGTCCAAAACTACATACTAGTAAGAGGAAATGGCTCATGTTTCAGACCAGACGTTTAGCAATCCCCTTTAATAAACTCTGAGACCAGTATAGCCTTATTAGAACGGTTCTACTTCATGCCTGAACAGATACATAACTTAAAGTGTATCAAGAAGGATCTAGCTAATACTTTTATGTTAGAATTAAGCGCTGCTGTCATGTTACAAGCACCTCCCTGCACAGATAAGCACATGAGTGACTGTAGGACAGACCGAAGGAGACAGTAATCTGCATTTTATTCCCTAGCTACAGTACCTCAGCTGGAAAGCACCAGATATGACACTGGAGCATTGCAAGACCGGAGGAGCAAAGGGGGTGAAATTATCGACTTTGATAGAGAGCGAACTGAAATCAGGTCAATTAGATTTACAGATATCATCAGATTTACTTTCCTGTCACTACTCAATTACTTCACCCTGGAGAGCTCCTTTCCTTTTACCACAATCCCTAGATAGGTCCATTTTGCAAGTATGTGTCATTTGACTGTAGGCAGAGTGATTCTTAACTTGTTCAAAGGTTCTGGAAAGAATAATTGAAATGACAAAATCCACCTCTCAACTATCAAATGGGAGGCTTTAGCAGTTGGACCACTTGTTATATCACTTAATGCCTGACCACCTACACACTGGCACACTCTGTGACTCTTAGCTCTGTTCTAGTGCTGCTAAGAGCCCACTCAGAGCTCCCCAAGCATGGCTGAATGTAGCACGATGTCAAACATAATGCTGACACTTAATGTGGTCATTTAGTGCATGGCTGGCAGTGATGGCTTTTCAATTAATACAGCCCAAATGGCAAATATGCTCAATTAGCTTTAATGTGTTCTACTCTCTGATGAATGCAGAGCAAGTGCATGAAGATGATGATTTTATTTATTTCTGACGCATTGGTCCACCGTAACCTGTCATAGTTGCAATGAGCAGCAGTGTAAGCAGGATCCTTGTCCATTGTTTTCCTCCTCTTTCCATTTGTCACGTGAATGCTTACCTTTTCCCGTTGGTGTCAACATAAGCCATGGGCACTAAGATGGATTGTCGGGAAAAGATACAGCTGCCTCCAGGGAATGGCTATGTAAAGCATGAAATAAGGAACTGCCAACAAAGCAGAACAGATGAGGACTGGATCAGCAACCAGAAAAAAAGATCCAATATATGTATGTATGTATGTAGGTACAGTTGAAGTCGAAGTGTACATACACTTTGGTTGGAGTCATTAAAACTCGTTTTTCAACCACTCCATAAATGCTTTGTTAACAAACTATAGTTTTGGCAAGTCAGTTAGTACATCTACTTTGTCCATGACACAAGTATTTTTTCCAACAATTGTTTACAGACAGATTATTTAACTTATAATTCACTGTATCACAATTCCAGTTGGTCAGACGTTTACATACACTAAGTTGACTGTGCCTTTAAACAGCTTGGAAAATTCCAGAAAATGATGTCATGGCTTCAGAAGCTTCTGATAGGCTAATTGGCATCATTTGAGTCAATTGGAGGTGCACCTACCTTCAAGGCCTACCTTCAAACTCAGTGCCTCTTTGTTTGACATCAAGGGAAAATCAAAAGAAATCAGCCAAATACCTCAGAAAAAAAATTGTAGACCTCCACAGGTCTGGTTCATCCTTGGGAGCAATTTCCAAACGCCTGAAGGTACATTTACATTTACATTACATTTAAGTCATTTAGCAGACGCTCTTATCCAGAGCGACTTACAAATTGGTGCATTCACCTTATGACATCCAGTGGGACAGTCACTTAACAATAGTGCATCTAAAACTTAGGGGGGGTGGGGTGAGAGGGATTACTTAACCTATCCTAGGTATTCCTTAAAGAGGTGGGGTTTCAGGTGTCTCCGGAAGGTGGTGATTGACTCCGCTGTCCTGGCGTCGTGAGGGAGTTTGTTCCACCATTGGGGGGCCAGGGCAGCGAACAGTTTTGACTGGGCTGAGCGGGAGCTGTACTTCCTCAGTGGTAGGGAGGCGAGCAGGCCAGAGGTGGATGAACGCAGTGCCCTTGTTTGGGTGTAGGGCCTGATCAGAGCCTGGAGGTACTGAGGTGCCGTTCCCCTCACAGCTCCGTAGGCAAGCACCATGGTCTTGTAGCGGATGTGAGCTTCAACTGGAAGCCAGTGGAGAGAACGGAGGAGCGGGGTGACGTGAGAGAACTTGGGAAGGTTGAACACCAGACGGGCTGCGGCGTTCTGGATGAGTTGAAGGGGTTTAATGGCACAGGCAGGGAGCCCAGCCAACAGCGAGTTGCAGTAATCCAGACGGGAGATGACAAGTGCCTGGATTAGGACCTGCGCCGCTTCCTGTGTGAGGCAGGGTCGTACTCTGCGGATGTTGTAGAGCATGAACCTACAGGAACGGGCCACCGCCTTGATGTTAGTTGAGAACGACAGGGTGTTGTCCAGGATCACGCCAAGGTTCTTGGTGCTCTGGGAGGAGGACACAATGGAGTTGTCGACCGTGATGGCGAGATCATGGAACGGGCAGTCCTTCCCCGGGAGGAAGAGCAGCTCCGTCTTGCCGAGGTTCAGCTTGAGGTGGTGATCCGTCATCCACACTGATATGTCTGCCAGACATGCAGAGATGCGATTCGCCACCTGGTCATCAGAAGGGGGAAAGGAGAAGATTAATTGTGTGTCGTCTGCATAGCAATGATAAGAGAGACCATGTGAGGTTATGACAGAGCCAAGTGACTTGGTGTATAGCGAGAATAGGAGAGGGCCAAGAACAGAGCCCTGGGGGACACCAGTGGTGAGAGCGCGTGGTGAGGAGACAGATTCTCGCCACGCCACCTGGTAGGAGCGACCTGTCAGGTAGGACGCAATCCAAGCGTGGGCCGCGCCGGAGATGCCCAACTCGGAGAGGGTGGAGAGGAGGATCTGATGGTTCACAGTATCGAAGGCAGCCGATAGATCTAGAAGGATGAGAGCAGAGGAGAGAGAGTTAGCTTTAGCAGTGCGGAGCGCCTCCGTGATACAGAGGAGAGCAGTCTCAGTTGAATGACTAGTCTTGAAACCTGACTGATTTGGATCAAGAAGGTCATTCAGAGAGAGATAGCGGGAGAGCTGGCCAAGGACGGCACGTTCAAGAGTTTTGGAGAGAAAAGAAAGAAGGGATACTGGTCTGTAATTGTTGACATCGGAGGGATCGAGTGTAGGTTTTTTCAGAAGGGGTGCAACTCTCGCTCTCTTGAAGACGGAAGGGACGTAGCCAACGGTCAGGGATGAGTTGATGAGCGAGGTGAGGTAAGGGAGAAGGTCTCCGGAAATGGTCTGGAGAAGAGAGGAGGGGATAGGGTCAAGCGGGCAGGTTGTTGGGCGGCCGGCCGTCACAAGACGCGAGATTTCATCTGGAGAGAGAGGGGAGAAAGAGGTCAGAGCACAGGGTAGGGCAGTGTGAGCAGAACCAGCGGTGTCGTTTGACTTAGCAAACGAGGATCGGATGTCGTCGACCTTCTTTTCAAAATGGTTGACGAAGTCATCTGCAGAGAGGGAGGAGGGGGGGGAGGGGGCGGAGGATTCAGGAGGGAGGAGAAGGTGGCAAAGAGCTTCCTAGGGTTAGAGGCAGATGCTTGGAATTTAGCGTGGTAGAAAGTGGCTTTAGCAGCAGAGAGAGGAGGAAAATGTAGAGAGGAGGGAGTGAAAGGATGCCAGGTCCGCAGGGAGGCGAGTTTTCCTCCATTTCCGCTCGGCTGCCCGGAGCCCTGTTCTGTGAGCTCGCAATGAGTCATCGAGCCACGGAGCGGGAGGGGAGGACCGAGCCGGCCTGGAGGATAGGGGACATAGAGAGTCAAGGGATGCAGAGAGGGAGGAGAGGAGGGTTGAGGAGGCAGAATCAGGAGATAGGTGGGAGAAGGTTTGAGCGGAGGGAAGAGATGATAGGATGGAAGAGGAGAGAGTAGCGGGGAGAGAGAGCGAAGGTTGGGACGGCGCGATACCATCCGAGTAGGGGCAGTGTGGGAGGTGTTGGATGAGAGCGAGAGGGAAAAGGATACAAGGCAGTGGTCGGAGACTTGGAGGGGAGTTGCAGTGAGGTTAGTGGAAGAACAGCATCTAGTAAAGATGAGGTCGAGCGTATTGCCTGCCTTGTGAGTAGGGGGGGAAGGTGAGAGGGTGAGGTCAAAAGAGGAGAGGAGTGGAAAGAAGGAGGCAGAGAGGAAAGAGTCAAAGGTAGACGTGGGGAGGTTAAAGTCGCCCAGAACTGTGAGAGGTGAGCCGTCCTCAGGAAAGGAGCTTATCAAGGCATCAAGCTCATTGATGAACTCTCCGAGGGAACCTGGAGGGCGATAAATGATAAGGATGTTAAGCTACCACGTTCATCTGTACAAACAATAGTACGCAAGTACAATGCTCAAAAAATAAAGGGAACACTAAAACAACACATCTTAGATCTGAATGAATGAAATATTCTTATTAAATACTTTTTGCTTTACATAGTTGAATGTGCTGACAACAAAATCACACAAAAATTATCAATGGAAATCAAATTGATCAACCCATGGAGGTCTGGATTTGGAGTCACACTCAAAATTAAAGTGGAAAAGCACACTACAGGCTGATCCAACTTTGATGTAATGTCCTTAAAATAAGTCAAAATGAGGCTTAGTAGTGTGTGTGGCCTCCACGTGCCTGTATGCCCTCCCTACAACGCCTGGGCATGCTCCTGATGAGGTGGAGGATGGTCTCCTGAGGGATCTCCTCCCAGACCTGGACTAAAGCATCCTGGACTTGGACTAAGCCAACTCCTGGACAGTCTGGGGTGCAACGTGGCATTGGTGGATGGAGCGAGACATGATGTCCCAAATGTGCTCAATTGGATTCAGGTCTGGGGAACGGGCGGGCCAGTCCATAGCATCAATGCCTTCCTCTTGCAGGAACTGCTGACACACTCCAGCCACATGAGGTCTAGCATTGTCTTGCATTAGGAGGAACCCAGGGCCAACCGCACCAGCATATGGTCTCACAAGGGGTCTGAGGATCTCATCTCGGTACCTAATGGCAGTCAGGCTACCTCTGGCAAGCACATGGAGGGCTGTGCGGCCCCACAAAGAAATGCCACTCCACACCATGACTGGCCCATCGCCAAACCGGTCATGCTGAAGGATGTTGCAGGCAGCAGAACGTTCTCCACGTCGTCTCCAGACTATGTTATGTCTGTCATGTGCTCAGTGTGAAACTGCTTTCATCTGTGAAGAACACAGGGCGCCAGTGGCGAATTTGCCAGTCTTGGTGTTCTCTGGCAAATGCCAAACGTCCTGCATGGTGTTCGGCTGTGAGTGTTGCTTCCTAACACAATCAGTGTTGCTTCCTAAGTGGACAGTTTGATTTCACAGAAGTGTGATTGACTTGGAGTTACATTGTGTTGTTTAAGTGTTCCCTTTATTTTTTTGAGCAGTGTATTAACACCATGGGACCACGCAGCCGTCATACCGCTCAGGAATAAGACGCGTACTGTCTCCTAGAGATGAACGTACTTTGGTGCGAAAAGTGTAAATCAATCCCAGAACAACAGCAAAGGACCTTGTGAAGATGCTGGAGGAAACAGCTACAAGAGTATCTATTATCCACAGTAAAACGAGTCTTATATCGACATAACCTGAAAGGCCACTCAGCAAGGAAGAAGCCACTGCTCCAAAACCGCCATAAAAAAGCCAGACTACGGTTTGCAACTGCATGTGGGGACAAAGATCGTACTTTTTGGAGAAATGTCCTCTGGTCTGATGAAACAAAAATAGAACTGTTTGGCCATAATGACCATCGTTATGTTTGGAGGAAAAAGTGTGAGGCTTGCAAGCCGAAGAACACCATCCCAACCGTGACGCATGGGGCTGGCAGCATCATGTTGTGGGGGTGCTTTGCTGCAGGAAGGTCTGGTGTTGGCTTAAGGACAACAAAGTCAAGGTATTGGAATGGCCATCACAAAGCCCTGACCTCAATCCCATAGAACATTTGTGGGCAGAACTGAAAAAGCGTGAGCGAGCAAGAAGGCCTACAAACCTGACTCAGTCACAGCAGCTCTGTCTGGAGGAATGGGCTGAAATTCACCAAACATATTGTGGGAAGCTTGTGGAAGGCTACCCGAAACGTTTGACCCAAGTTAAACAATTTAAAGGCAATGCTACCAAATACTAATTGAGTGTATGTAAACTTCTGACCCACTGGGAATGTGATGGAAGAAAGAAATTCTCACATTTCACATTCTTAAAATAAAGTGGTGATCCTAACTGACCTAAAACAGGGAATTATTACTAGGATAAATTGTCAGGAATTGTGAAAAACTGGAAATTGTATTTGGCTAAGGTGTATGTAAACTTCCGACCTCAACTGTGTGCCATATACAGACAGACAAGAGGAAAGTGAATATACAGTGCTGATAAACAATAAAAGGGGACATACTCCAGCAGCCATGTGAGACTACAGGCTCCAAGAGTGTTTTCCGGAATTGGATGTTTATACTGTATTGACTTTCTCTCTTGCTCTTACTCTGCCTGCACAATGTTTCTTCAGTCAATGAATAGTGCTTATATTTGTTTTTATTAAATTGTGTGGATTGCCTGAGATTATGTGATTGACTTCATACCCTTCTCTGTGAATTTACTTTAAACATGTGTACATTTTACAGGAAGCAATGTTCTTGGTTGATAGATTGTAGGTTTTGCTGAGTAGTTTGATATGTGAGTGTCCGTGGTACTGTATACATGCATACCCATCCAAACTATATAGTCTGCTTGGCAGTGTTATTGCTAGAGGTGTAGGGGTTGAGCAGTGTGTCTAAGTCATAGTTATCTATTCCCATGACTCTGTAATCCCCACCCTGCCTCTGACTCCGAGATCAATCTACAAGTCTGCCGCTCTGAGCCGGATTAGGAAGAGCTAACAGGATTGCCTTGGAAACGTTATAATAATTTTAGGTTTAAAAAAAGGGACGGCGCCACTGCAGGGTGAAGTAGCCTAAATCTCAATTCCCCTTTCTCTTCTCTAAAGAACTCCCTCTCTAAATTGAGAAGACAAATAATTCAATAAAGAAGGAAGAATCACCTCCCATGAGCATTAGCTCCAGGTGGCTGAAAGGTAGTAAAAGTGTGCTGCAGCACCTGGTGGGTGTGTGTGGCAGGCCTGCTGATTTATCTGCCTGTTGTAGACACTTGAGGAAAAGCCAACAGCAGGTGTGAGATTATGGCTTGAAATTAATGCGGAGGTGAGCAGGTGTGGGTGCTATTAAAGTCCTGCCAGACACAAAGACTGCTTTTTTCACTCCATCGGCGTGGTAAGTCACCAGATCATCTTCAGCTCTGTCAGCACACATGGTAGCGGCATGGTTTGCACCAATGAGGTACATAAACATATAATATATATGTCCTCCCTGTCATAAATCATATTATATCCCGGAGAAATAGAAGTGCAGTCAATGTAAGTAACCTAGTCAGTGTTCCTTCAACTGTTAGCTCTGAGTGTATTGTCAGCAATAATCATATGCCCATTGAATTGAATTCCACTGTTTGCACTGAAACTGTATGCCTTAGGAAGAGGTTCACTTTGGGCAGCCCACTCAGTACCATTGGCTCAAATGTAAATGTCAAGGACATGTCTAGCTCAGATCAGCCTCTCAGAATAGTACTAAAAACAAACAAGCAACCTAGAAAATGACTATAAATAGCTCATATTAACATATGCAGCCTGAGAAACAAGGTTAAAGAAATTGAAAACTTACTAACTCTCACGTTCTGACCTTAGTTCCTTTGTTTTGTCTTTGTTTTAGTATGGTCATGGTGTGAGTTGGGGTGGGCAGTCTGTTTGTTTTTCTATGTTGGTTTTTGAGTTTGGCCTAGTATGGTTCTCAATCAGAGGCAGCTGCCAATTGTTGTCCCTGATTGAGAATCATACTTAGGTAGCCTGGGTTTCACTTTTGGGTTGTGGGTGTTTGTTTTCCGTGTGAGTTTTTGGTCCACACAGTACTGTTTTCTGTTTTGTATATTCACGTCATCGTTTGTTGTTTTGTTCGAGTGTTCTATTGTCTTTATTAAAAAACATTATGGACACTTACCACGCTGCGCATTGGTCCTCCGATCCTTCTCGCTACTCCTCCTCAAAAGAGGAGGACGAGAACCGTTACAATAACATCAGAACGCATTAATATTCTGTCCATCGCTGATACACACTAAATCATTTATTTGATGATGCTGTAGTAGCTATACATAGCATTTACAGGAAAGATAGAAATGGAAATGCAGGAGGTGTTGATATATACAGTAGCAGTCAAACGTTTGGACACTTACTCACAGAATAATAGTGAAAACTATGAAATAACACATGGAATCATGTAGTAAAAGTTCATTTGACAGACTGTCATTTCTCTTTACTTATTTGAGCTCTTCTTGCCATAATATAGATTTGGTATTTTACCAAATAGTGCTTTCTTCTGTATACCACCCCTACCTTGTCACAACACAACTGATTGGCTCAAACGCATTAAGAAGGAAAGAAATTCCACAAATTGACTTTTAACAAGGCACACCTATTAATTGAAATGCATTCCAGGTGACTACCTCATGAAGCTGGTTGAGAGGATGCCAAGAGTGTGCAAAGCTGTCATCAAGGCAAAGGGTTACTTTGAAGAACCTAAAATCTAAAACATACTTTGATTTGTTTAACACTTTTTTGGTTATTACATTATGTGTTATTTAATAGTTTTGATGTATTCACTATTATTCTAAAAATAGTTTTAAAAAATAAGAAAAACCCTTGAATGTGTAGGTGTGTCCAAACTTTTGACTGGTACTGTAGGTACAGAGTCAAATTCATGTTAGGCTACATTTTTTCCATTGTTTTTGATGGTAGGCCAGTCTGGAAGGCCTACATTATGATCAAATAGCCACAGTAGCCTACTTGGCCACTGTCAAACTGTAACTTAAAGTGGGTATAAACTCAGTGTTCACAGTAAATGCACGCTGGAAGTTGCACAGAATTCTCACAAAGCTCAAGTTTGCGCTCAGCAGACCTGTAATTTGCTCAGTGCCGATTTATTTTCTTTTGAGGGAACATTGCTCATCGGTACCACACCAGACATAAAGCCAGTGGACAGTTCCCAGGTCCAGAACAGAGGCTGTATTAAATAGAGCCATGATGACTACATGAAACTCTCTGCCACCCCAAAAAACAGATGAAAGAATATCTTACGGCAGGATGGGGACTGTCAAATCAAATCAAATGTATTTATATAGCCCTTCTTACATTAATCTGACAACAGAAACCCATCCTAAAACCCCAAACAGCAAGCAATGCAGGTGTAGAAGCAAGGTGGCTAGGAAAAACTCCCTAGAAAGGCCAAAACCCAGGAAGAAACCTAGAAAGGAACCTGGCTATGAGGGGTGGCCAGTCCTCTTCTGTGCCAGGTGGAGATTATAACAGAACATGGCCAAGATGTTCAAATGTTCATAAATGACCAGCATGATCAAATAATAGTAATTACAGTGAACAGGTCAGGGTTCCATAGCCGCACGCAGAACAGTTGAAACTGGAACAGCAGCACGGCCAGGTGGACTGGGGACAACAAGAAGTCATCATGCATGGTCCTAGGGCTCAGGTCCTCCGGGGGAGAGAAAGAAAGAAAGAGAGAAAGAGAGAATTAGAGTGAGCATACTTAAATTCACACAGGACACAGGATAAGACAGGAGAAATAGCCATTGAATTGAGTGGAATCTCAATTCAATGGCTCAGACACAAGAGGCATGTGGCAGGGTCTACAGTCAATCACGGACTACAAGATGAAATCCAGCCCAGTCACGGACCAGGATGTCTTGCTCCCAGGCAGACTAAATAACTTTTTTGCCCGCTTTGAGGACAATACAGTGCCACTGACACGGCCTGCAACGGAAACATGCAGTCTCTCCTTCACTGCAGCCGAGGTGAGTAAGACATTTAAACGTGTTAACCCTCGCAAGGCTGCAGGCCCAGACGGCATCCCCAGCCGCGCCCTCCGAGCATGCGCAGACCAGCTGGCCGGTGTGTTTACGGACATATTCAATCAATCCCTATACCAGTCTGCTGTTCCCACATGCTTCAAGAGGGCCACCATTGTTCCTGTTCCCAAGAAAGCTAAGGTAACTGAGCTAAACGACTACCGCCCGTAGCACTCACTTCCGTCATCATGAAGTGCTTTGAGAGACTAGTCAAGGACCATATCACCTCCACCCTACCTGACACCCTAGACCCACTCCAATTTGCTTACCGCCCAAATAGGTCCACAGACGATGCAATCTCAACCACACTGCACACTGCCCTAACCCACCTGGACAAGAGGAATACCTATGTGAGAATGCTGTTCATCGACTACAGCTCGGCATTCAACACCATAGTACCCTCCAAGCTCGTCATCAAGCTCGAGACCCTGGGTCTCGACCCCGCCCTGTGCAACTGGGTACTGGACTTCCTGACGGGCCGCCCCCAGGTGGTGAGGGTAGGCAACAACATCTCCTCCCCGCTGATCCTCAACACGGGGCCCCACAAGGGTGCGTTCTGAGCCCTCTCCTGTACTCCCTGTTCACCCACGACTGCGTGGCCACGCACGCCTCCAACTCAATCATCAAGTTTGCGGACGACACAACAGTGGTAGGCTTGATTACCAACAACGACGAGACGGCCTACAGGGAGGAGGTGAGGGCCCTTGGAGTGTGGTGTCAGGAAAATAACCTCACACTCAACGTCAACAAAACTAAGGAGATGATTGTGGACTTCAGGAAACAGCAGAGGGAACACCCCCTATCCACATCGATGGAACAGTAGTGGAGAGGGTAGCTAGTTTTAAGTTCCTCGGCATACACATCACAGACAAACTGAATTGGTCCACTCACACTGACAGCGTCGTGAAGAAGGCGCAGCAGCGCCTATTCAACCTCAGGAGGCTGAAGAAATTCGGCTTGTCACCAAAAGCACTCACAAACTTCTACAGATGCACAATCGAGAGCATCCTGGCGGGCTGTATCACCGCCTGGTACGGCAACTGCTCCGCCCTCAACCGTAAGGCTCTCCAGAGGGTAGTGAGGACTGCACAACGCATCACCGGGGGCAAACTACCTGCCCTCCAGGACACCTACACCACCCGTTGTTACAGGAAGGCCATAAAGATCATCAAGGACATCAACCACCCGAACCACTGCCTGTTCACCCCGCTATCATCCAGAAGGCGAGGTCAGTACAGGTGCATCAAAGCTGGGACTGAGAGACTGAAAAACAGCTTCTATCTCAAGGCCATCAGACTGTTAAATAGCCACCACTAACATTGAGTGGCTGCTGCCAACACACTGTCATTGACACTGACCCAACTCCAGCCATTTTAATAATGGGAATTGATGGGAAATTATGTAAATATATCACTAGCCACTTTAAACAATGCTACCTTATATAATGTTACTTACCCTACATTATTCATCTCATATGCATATGTATATACTGTACTCTACAACATCGACTGCATCCTTATGTAACACATGTATCACTAGCCACTTTAACTATGCCACTTTGTTTACTTTGTCTACACACTCATCTCATATGTATATACTGTACTCGATACCATCTACTGTATGCTGCTCTGTACCATCACTCATTCATATATCCTTATGTACATGTTCCTTATCCCCTTACACTGTGTATAAGACAGTAGTTTTGGAATTGTTAGTTAGATTACTTGTTGGTTATCACTGCATTGTCGGAACTAGAAGCACAAGCATTTCGCTACACTCGCATTAACATCTGCTAACCATGTGTATGTGACAAATAAAATTTGATTTGATTTGATTTGATTTGATTTGATATAACAGAATGACCCTAGCCCCCGACACATAAACTACTGCAGCATAAATACTGGACGCTGAGACAGGAGGGGTCAGGAGACACTGTGGCCCCATCCAATGATACCCCGGATAGGGCCAAACAGGCGAGATACAACACCACCCACTTTGCCAAGGCACAGACCCCACACCACTAGAGTGATATTTTCAACTGTGAAGAGACATATGTTTTTTATACATTTTCTATTGAATTTCGAATTGCATTATGTATTATATTATGTAGTGTTATGTATATAATGTATTTCATTTCTTGTTTTTTGTTTTCTGTTTGGACCCCGGGAAAAAAAACGAAATACTAAATACTAGTATATTTAAGAAAATCTACTTTACCTCAACATTACACCAGACAGAGATTGTCTGCGTTAGTGCTACAAACTTGAGTTGAAGTGCAATACAGATGAGTTGAGACAGGAGGCTGCGGCGGCGGCAACGGCTTGGGCTCAGTCCTGTGCTCATTAGTTCAACACCATTGGGTTAATAATCTTACCTGTGAAGGACAGTTAATGGCTCATATCAACGCAATTATGCCAACCCACAAAAACAGCCATTCATACTTGTCATGTACTTCGCCGGCTCAATCTGTGTAACCCGACATAGACAACCTGGGTGGTGGTAGTGGCCCGGACACTACATTAAAGATAAATGTTGGGTTTCTCATCTGGTTAGAGGCCACAACAAGGGTCAAGTCCATAACACCCAACCCTTGTATATTCAACTGCTTAGACACAAGTGATACAGTATAAAGAAGTCAAACAAGTGTGATATAAACATTTCAAATTAGTATCACCGTTTATCTCAGTTCATATTGAGTAGGCAGGATCAAATAGATTACAAATACTACTAATATCCTACTACCCTACTATCACTAGTTTACTCCTCCACACAAAACAATGTGGAAAATACTATTTTCCAACCTGATTTAACTTTCCTTCTCAGTTTATGTCCTACCTTTCCATCACCTTAGATGGAGTGATTTGGTTTTGATTGATTTCAAACTTGTGCTATCTGTGAACCTGTTCTTCAAGTACCTCCATCAAGTTGGCAGACCCCCCCCCCCCCCAGAAAGCTATTGATTTCCCCCCAGAAATGACATAGAAGTGGATATATGCTTTGCTCTTACTGTACCAAAATAATTTCATTTCTCTGAAATGGTTTACTGTATTCTCCAGTGCACAAACCCATTTAATTCAAGAGAACAGTACAGAAGAAATTGAAAATAAGATCACTGCACTCTATTCTAACCTATGCAAGTTTGGATGGAGTTCTAAGTTAAGGTGTAATGCAAGCTATGAAGTGAGTTTAGTGAGAAGATAATAATTTGATTGATTTAATGAATCTGTCACGCCCTGACCTTAGTTATCTTTGTTTTCTTTATTATTTTGGTTAGGTCAAGATGTGACAAGGGTGTTTGGTTTAGTTTTTGTTTTGTCTATGTGTTTTTGTCCTGTCTAGAGTTTTTGTAATTCTATGGGGTTTTAGTATGTCTAGGTACAGTGGGGCAAAAAAGTATTTAGTCAGCCACCAATTGTGCATGTTCTCCCACTTAAAAAGATGAGAGGCCTGTAATTTTCATCATAGGTACACTTCAACTATGACAGACAAAATGAGATTTTTTTTCTCCAGATAATCACATTATAGAAATTTTAATGAATTTATTTGCAAATTATGGTGGAAAATAAGTATTTGGTCAATAACAAAAGTTTATCTCAATACTTTGTTATATACCCTTTATTGGCAATGACAGAGGTCAAATGTTTTCTGTAAGTCTTCACAAGGTTTTTACACACTGTTGCTGGTATTTTGGCCCATTCCTCCATGCAGATCTCCTCTAGAGCAGTGATGTTTTGGGGCTGTTGCTGGGCAACACAGACTTTCAATTCCCTCCAAAGATTTTCTATGGGGTTGAGATCTGGAGACTGGCTAGGCCACTCCAGGACCTTGAAATGCTTCTTACGAAGCCACTCCTTCATTGCCCGGGCGGTGTGTTTGGGATCATTGTCATGCTGAAAGACCCAGCCACGTTTCATCTTCAATGCCCTTGCTGATGGAAGGAGGTTTTCACTCAAAATCTCATGATACATGGCCCCATTCATTTTTTCCTTTACACGGATCAGTCGTCCTGGTCCCTTTGCAGAAAAACAGCCCCAAAGCATGATGTTTCCATCCCCATGCTTCACAGTAGGTATGGTGTTCTTTGGATGCAACTCAGCATTCTTTGTCCTCCAAACACGACGAGTTGAGTTTTTACCATAAAGTTATATTTTGGTTTCATCTGACCATATAATATTCTCCCAATCTTCTTCTGGATCATCCAAATGCTCTCTAGCAAACTTCAGATGGGCCTGGACATGTACTGGCTTAAGCAGGGGGACACGTCTGGCACTGCAGGATTTGAGTCCCTGGCGGCACAGTGTGTTACTGATGGTAGGCTTTGTTACTTTGGTCCCAGCTCTCTGCAGGTCATTCACTAGGTCCCCCCGTGTGATTCTGGGATTTTTGCTCACGGTTCTTGTGATCATTTTGACCCCACGGGGTGAGATCTTGTGTGGAGCCCCAGATCTAGGGAGATTATCAGTGGTCTTGTATGTCTTCCATTTCCTAATAATTGCTCCCACAGTTGATTTCTTCAAACCAAGCTGCTTACCTATTGCAGATTCTCTTCCCAGCCTGGTGCAGGTCTATAATTTTGTTTCTGGTGTCCTTTGACAGCTCTTTGGTCTTGGCCATAGTGGAGTTTGGAGTGTGACTGTTTGAGGTTGTGGACAGGTGTCTTTTATACTGATAACAAGTTCAAACAGGCGCCATTAATACAGGTAACGAGTGGAGGACAGAGGAGCATCTTAAAGAAGAAGACACAGGTCTGTGAGAGCCAGAAATCTTGCTTGTTTGTAGGTGAACAAATACTTATTTTCCACCATAATTTGCAAATAAATTAATTAAAAATCCTACAATGTGATTTTCTGGATTTTTTCTCTCATCTTGTCTGTCATAGTTGAAGTGTACCTATGATGAAAATTACAGGCCTCTCTCATCTTTTTAAGTGGGAGAACTTGCACAATTGGTGGTTGACTAAATACTTTTTTTGCCCCACTGTATATGTAGGGTGGTATGGTGGCCTGAATTGGTTCCCAATCAGAGGCAGCTGTTTATCGTTGTCTCTGATTGGGGATCCTATTTAGGTCGTCATTTTTCCATTTTGGTTTTGTGGGTTATTATTCTATGTTTAGTTGCCTGTTCGCACTAGTCATAGTGTTTCACGGTTCGTTTTGTTATTTTGTATAGTTTTGTTCAGTGTTGCATTCGTTTAATAAATTAGAATGTACGCTTATCACTCTGTGCCTTGGTCTCCTCCTTATGTCGACCGTGACAGAATAACCCACCAAATCAGGACCAAGCAGCGTGAAAAGGAGGAACAGAGCTTAATGGGAAATGGACCTGGGAGGAGATATTAGATGGAGCAGGACCCTGGACACAGCCGGTGGAGGAGGAGTTAGAGGCAGCAAAAGCGGAACGGCGATACTACGAGGATAAATACCGGAGAATAGAGGAACAGCAACGATATGAAGGTACACGGCTAGCACGGAAGCCCGAGAGGCAGCCCCAATAAAATAAAATTGGGGAGAGGCACACAAGGAGATTGCATGAGTCAGGTCGGAGACCTGAGTCTACTCCTCGTGCTTACTGTGGGGAGCATGTTACTGGTCAGGCACCGTGTTATGGGGTAGAGCGCACGGTGTCTTCAGTGCACTATTCTAGCCTGGTGCGCTCTATTCCAGCTCCTCGCATTGGCCGGGCTAGAATGGGCATCCAGCCAGGAAGGAGAGTGCCGGCTCAGCACTCCTGGTCTCCAGTATACCACTTTGGACCAGGATATCCTGCGCTGGCTCTGCGTACCGTGTCTCCGGTGAGTCTGCACAGCATTTGCAGGGTGAAAATAAACATCCAGCCAGGACGGTTTGTGTCAGCTCTACACTCCAGGCCTCCAGTGCGCCTCCACAGTCCAGTACGTCTTGTTCCTCCTCCCCGCACCTCCTCGCCTTGAGGTGCGTGTCCCCAGCCCGGTACCACCAGTGCCGGCACCACGCACCAGGCCTACAGTGTGCCTTGGCAGTCCAGAGCGTCCGGCGACAGTATCCAGTCCAGAGCGTCCGGTGACAGTAACCAGTCCAGAGCTTCCGGCAACAGTTCACAGACTGGAACCTCCAACGATGGGCCACAGTCCGGAACCTCCAACGACGGTCCACAGTCCGGAACCTCCAATGACAGGCCACAGTCCGGGGTCTCCAGTTACGGTCCCCAGCCCGGGGTCTCCAGTGACGGTTCCCAGCCCGGGGTCTCCAGCGACGGTCCCCAGCCCGGGGTCCCCAGCCGGGGTCTCCAGTCAGGGGTCTCCAGCGACGGTCCCCAGTTCAGAACATCTGCCGATGATCCACGCCGCGAGGGTCCCCAGTCCGGGGCCTACGGCGAGGATCCACGGGTCAGTGCTACAAGAGCAGACTCAGTGTAAAGAAAGGGGGCGGCGTCCAGAACCAGAGCCGCCACCGAGGTTAGATGCCCACCCAGACACTCGCATATAGGTTTAGGTTTGCGGCTGGGAGTCCGCACCTTTGGGGGGGGGGGGTACTGTCACGCCCTGGCCTTAATTATCTTTGTTGTCTTTATTATTTTGGTTAGGTCAGGGTGTGACAAAAATGGTTGGTTTTTGTAATTCTATGGGGTTTTAGTATGTCTAGGTATATGTAGGTCTTCATATTATATGTAGGTCTTCATGGTTAACCTGAGGAAACTCTTGGGAAAACATTGAAGGAGCTGAAGCAAGAAAGAACTTTGGCTTAGAGTGCTTTTACCAAGCAAGCAAACTTCCTTAGCAGAGGTAAAAAACACATGACTAAGAGTTAGCTGCAAGAGGAGTTCAAGAAGCTCACATCGGAGGCAAGGAAGGCCAGTGAGACAAATGATGAATACAGGGCTGGACTTCTGGCAGACATTGAAGCTGAAACCGATGAGGGTGAAGAAGCTGACCTGAGCAAGCAGCAGTCTGAACTTGAGAAGACATTCCAAGAATGCGAAGTACGATTGGATGAGGTCAGGGGGATGATCCAGTCCAACCTATGGCCTAGATACGGGGAGGACGAGGTGAAGTCTGCAATCAAAGAAGCTGACACCGCCTGTGATGAAGTTGCTCAAATACCTGTTATTGCTGTAAATAAAGATGGCTACGAGCTACGGTGGGATGGTGCGAAGGCACAAGTCCAAGATGTAATCACAAGCCTAGCTGAGTGGGAGATGTGGATTCCAGTAGCAGAAAAAGAATGGCTGGAAGCCAGAGTAAAGGACCTGAAAGCATTCAGAAACCGCCTTGAAGCAAGGAGGGCAGGATTTCTCACAGCGCAAAGAATTGCAGAAGAGGATAAAGACAGAGGGAGAGTGCCTCAGATGCCCGTGCCAGCTCCACAGCCGATACTGGGAATAAAACCAACCTGTTTACCCAGATTGAGTGAGTATAAAATGAATTTCCATCGATGGAGGAGAGACTGGGAGAGTCTACAGAAGCAGGGGGAACCAACAGGCTCAGTCGAAGTAAAGAAGATCCAACTCCTTGACAGTGTAGATGAGAGAATGTGCAGAGACCTCCGTTTGTCTACTTACATTACTGCTGAGGACATGTTCAGGGTGCTTGAGAACAGGTATGGAAACAAGTCTACAATTGCCTTGGAGATAATTGAGGATCTGGAGAAAATTCCTGCTTTATTAAGAGCAAATCAGCCAAGGAAAGTTATTGACATGATTCAAACTATAGAGAAAGCACTGGATGATCTCACAGAGCTTGGAGGCACAGGAGCCATCAACAACCCTCTAGTGATCAAATCCATAGAAAGAAAGTTACTTTACTTGACAACATCAAGCGAGATGGAGATGTGGAGATGCAAAGCATAGAGAAAATATATTTTGCAAGCGTTTCAAAGAACTGAAGCCTGTGGAAAAGTTGGATGCTGTAGAAAAGCTGGGGGCCTGCAAGAGGTGCTTGGTCTGTCGTGGAGAAGATGATGAATGCAAAGACACTTACCTGTGCAGGAAAAGAGACTGTAAGAAAGACCATCATTTCATTCCTTGTCTGAAGGGAGATTTCAAGACGAGTGACTCAGACAGAAGACAATCCAATGTGAGAAGGTATACGCTTACAAAGGAGCAGGAGGAATTTGTATCTAAGCTCTCCCCAGAGATGGCAGAGAAATTCAAGAAAGCATTCACCAACATCACTGTGAAAACAAACTGTGTCGAAAAGAATCAGCTGGGAGTGACTGAGTCAAGTGCAGTAGAAGAATTGCCAGTTATTCTAATGCTGCTCAAGGTAACTGCCAATGCAGAACAAAAAAAATGGAGCCCTGATCGACTTGGCATCGGACACAAACTACATCCGGAAGATTAAATCTTCGAAGCGAAAACATCACTTTAGTCGTTCATGGAGTCGGAGGAATGGCTATGAAGGTTAGAACCAGAAGATATCTCCTCAGAGTGAGGGCAAAACGCCCATAGACACGAAAAGAGCTCATGAGCTTATCTGCTATGGTTTGAATGAAATTGCCAACATCCACAGAATCATCAAACCTGAGCAACTCAAGAAGTTCTTGCCAGAAGTCAATCTAGGAGATCTGAGTAGACCGGAGAGTATTGAGCTACTGATAAGCCACCACAAAGGAAGACTTGCTCCGCAAAGAGTGAAGGTGATTGGAGACCTTGTCTTGTGGGAAGGCCCGCTAGGAAAGACTGTTGGTGGAGCACATCTAGATCTGTTTGAAGAAGTGGATATAGCCGCACACAGGTCTGAAACACACTTTGTTCGATCCATGAGAGCAATCGCTGTCAAGTATCAAGAGATAGCTAAGCTGTTCACAGCTGAAACCACAGTTGCTCGCAGAGAGTTCTTGGATTGGTGGAATGGGACAGCATTGGAGCAGCTTGCGACCCAAAGTGTGGAGGATGCCTGTGCGGCAACTGTCAACCAGGAGGCAAGGAAATGACCCTGAGTGAGGAAAGAGAGCTGGAGACCATAAGGAAAGGCCTCGCCTACATCAAAGCAGATGCTCACAGTGATGAACCCCACTGGGACACAAATTACCCCTGGATTCAAGATCCAAGTTCCCTTCCTCACAACAGGAGTGGGGTGGAAGCCACCTTCTTGAGAACAGAAAAGCAACTCAAAAAAGAGCCAGAGTGGAGAATAGCATACATAGCTCAAGTCCATGAAATAGTGGAGAGAAGAGCAGCGAAGAAACTCACCAAAGAGCTCATTGCCAGCTGGAAGGGGCCAGTATTGTATGTCAGCCACTTGGTGGAGCCAAACCCACACTCTCACAACACCTGTGCGACTGGTATGGAACAGCAGCCAGAAGTTTAGAGGGGTCAGCATGAATGACCTTCTGCTGAAATGGCCTGATGTCCTCAATCCCATCCGAGCAGTACTACTCAGGTTCAGGAGAGGCGTCCATGCTGCCCTCGGTGACATTAAGAAAATGTACAATTCTGTGTGGTTGGAAGACCTGGAGATGCACCTCCACAGATTTCTCTGAAGAGACACTGAGGAGGAAGAGATTGAAGAGTATGCGATCACCAGAGTCAACATTGGCAATCGACCAGCAGGGTGCATTGCGCAATTGGCTATGAGAGAGACAGCCAAACTGCCCATGTTTGCTTAACTGGAGGAGGAACGTAGGATCCTTGAAGAGGATACCTATGTCAATGACATCCTGACTTCCCATAATGACTTGCAAAAGCTGGACCAGAACACCAAAAGGGTTGAAGAGATCCTGAAGGCAGGTGGCTTCTTCCTCAAGCCCTGGGTCTGGTCAGATCAAAATGGGAGGCAGGAGATCGTACCAGGAGAACAAGGAGCGCAGTCAAGCCCACACTCATTCTCCCAAACCAAATGAGGGAAGGAGACAATAAAGCCCTTGGAGTTGGATACCTTCTTGAGGAGGATAAACTGTACCTCATGACTTCAATCAATTTCTCAAAGAGGAAAAAGAAAATGAGAATCGGCCAAAATCTCCTTGATGAAGAGGTGAGAGGGAAAACTCCAAACCCACTGACGAGAAGAGAACTGCTGAGCCAAGTAGCTAGCCTGTATGACCCAATAGGCCTCGTCACACCTGCCAAACAAAAGAGTGCCATTCTTGTCAGAAAGGCATTTCAGGAAGCTGGAGGCAAAACTCTGACCCGAGACACTTGGGACAAACCTTTGTCTGAAAATTTGAGGTAAGAAGTCATCCAATTATTTGAGGAATACACACATCTTGGCCAGATCACCTTTCACAGAAGCCTCACACCAGTCAACTGGATTGGAAAACCTTGGGGAATAACATTCTCTGATGGAAGTGACGAGAGCTATGGAGCCGTAGGGTACTTAAGATGGGAGACACAACAAGGCATCAAAGTCAGACTGGTTGAATCCAAAACAAAGCTCACACCATTGGACCAAAAGGGAGAACCTGTGAAAGCTTAAATCTGCGGTGCTGTCTATGCAGCATGACTTCGAAAGTACGTGGAAAAGTACAGTCGAATAGAAATTGAACGATGGCTCCATCTACTGGACAGTCAAACTGTGTTGGGAGCAATCCAGAGAGACAGCTATGGATATCAAACTTTCTTTGCGAATAGAGTTGGAGAGATCCAGAAATCCACTTCCGTAGAAGACTGGTGGTGGATCCCAGGAGGCCTGAACAGTGCTGACATCATAACAAGAGGGGCAGCCCCAGAAGACCTCCAGGAAGATTTCATGTGGCAGGATGGACCAGTATTCCTGAGGCAACCTGTGGAAGAGTGGCCACATAAGTCAGCCAAAGAAATCGCTGCGTATGCCAAGGAAGGCATAAACAAACTTTGAAGGAAAGCTTTCTGGGCAGCACTGACAAGAGCGCAGGTCAAAAGAAACCAGAGTGATGCACAGCAAAATAACCCAGATGAACCCAAGACTCGGATCCGAAGATCACTAGCCGGCTCTGCGGTAACCAAACTAATTGACATCAGGAAATTCAGCAGTCTGACCAGGCTGATCCGAGTCATTGCCTGGGTTTGGAGAGCCGCAACGAGATGGAAAGAAATGGTGACCAAGAATTCAGCCTCAGATAAACCAAAGTGGGAGGACGCTCTTTCAACAAACTGGAGGTCCAGAGCCAAACAAGCTGTACTCGCTGTCGGGGAGTGTGAAGATGCACTAAGACTTGTTTCTTGCAGCTCAAGAAGGTATAACCTTTCAAGACACCACTCTCAACAGACTCGCTGTTTACAGAGATAAAGAGACTGGGCTCTTAGTTTGTGGAGGAAGGTTCCAGATCTTTGATGAGGACGAAACTGCCGTACCAATTCTACCATATGAGGCATGGATATCCACTCTCCTAGCTCAAGAGGCCCATGGTGCAAACCATGAAGAAATAGCATGCATACTCCTCCGGATGAGGAAGAAAGCCTGGGTGATAAAAGGCCGGAAGCTGACTAAAAAGAGAGTTGACAACTGTGTGGTGTGCAGAAAGGCCAGGGCCAGAAAGTGCCAACAGATCATGAGTGACCTTCCATCCGAGCGGATAACACCAGCCAGACCATTTGAATACACAACAGTGGACTTATTTGGACCGTATGAAGTCAAGGACGAGGTGAAAAAGAAAACCAAGGTCAAGGTGTGGGGTATTGTCTTCTGTTGCATGGTATCCAGAGCTATACACACAGTTGTTGTCAGTGACCAGTCGACTGAAGGCTTCCTACTGGCTTACCAAAGATTCACAGCACTGAGACGGCACCCAAAGAAATTGTGGTCAGATCCTGGAAAGAACTTTGTGGGTGCCAGACCTGCCCTCAAAGAACTCTACCTCTTCTTGGATCAACTAAGTAAATCTGAGCTTGAGTATATACCATTATTCTGAATAAAAAAATCCCAAACTATCTGCCCAGCAAAGGAAAGGCACCCTGTGGGAAAAATAATATGACAAACAGTGACATGTACTCTGAATGACCTAAAATGATATACCATATTGGTCTTACACAGTCAGGCCAACCCAAGCTGTACTGTGCAAGTAGGCTTGTCACACTCTGATCTGTTTCACCTGTCTTTGTGCTTGTCTCCCACCCCTCCAGGTGTCTCCCATCTTTCGAATTATCCCCTGTGTATTTATACCTGTGTTCTGTCTGTTGCCAGTTTGTTTTGTTTGTGAAACCTACCATCGTTTGTTCTCCTGCTCCTGTCTGTTTCTTGCTCCTGTTTTCTAGTCCTTCCTGATTTTGGCCCTTCTGCGTGCCCTGACCCTGAGCCTGCCTGCCATTCTATACCTTGCCGTACATCACTGGATTATTGACCCATGCCTGCCCTGACCCTGAGACTGCCTGCCTTTCTGGACCCTTTGCACCCTCTCTGGATTACTGACCCCTGCCCGTGTTTAACCTGTCATTTGTCTGCCCTTGTATTAGGAATAAATGTTTGTTTCTTCGACACTGTCTGCATCTGGGCCATACCTGAAACGTGATAGTACAAACTGGCCTTGACTGACCCAGCAGACCCAGCTCCGCAATGCCCTCTCCTCCCAAGCAGACACCATTGGAAGGCACGAGGAGTTGCTATGTTTCAGTCTGGAGGAGTTCGTGGCAGAGGTAAGTAAGGTTTTCGATGCTCCGTTGTCCGGCAGAGAGGCTGCCTGGATGTTACTCCAGCTTCGACAAGCCTCCCGCAGAGTGGCAGCCTACTCGGTTGATTTCCACACGTTGGCAGCTGAGAGTACCTGGAAGCACTGTTCGACATGTTCCTGCACGGAGTATTGGAGGAAGTAAAGGACAAGCTTTCTGCCGGGGAACTACCGACGGATATCGACTTGCTCATCGCCTTGACCATTCAGATCAATGGGCGACTACGGGAATGAAGGAAGGAGAGGAGATTCAATTTCACTTGGCCGTTCAAGGATTCCACCTCACCTCTGAGGTATCCTGGAAGTCTCCGACGGCTCCGTTGCCGAGATAACCAGAAGCTACCCGAGTTCTCCTGAGAGCCTCCGAAGACTGCCGATTCACCTCTTCCCGAGCCCATGAAACTAGGCAGAGCTAGGCTGTCTCCAGCTGAACGGCCATACAGGCCGTATCCACCTGTTCACTAAAAGATCAGGTTCACCTGTAGGAGTGAGTACTCTGGTGGGCCATACAGATAACTATTCCTCTCCCCTTACTCGCATCCCTTTTCATGCCATGTTGCTGTGGATGAACCAGTCAAAGTCTCACCGGGTACTCATCGACTCTGGGGCTGATGAGAGCTTTATGGACGCTACCCTGGCTCCCGAGCTGGATATCCCCACTGAGAGCACTGGATAGGTGCTCTATAGGCCGGGTCACCCACAATACCACCCCATCAACCTACATGTGTCAGGGAACCACAGCAAGATGATCCAGTTCCTGCTCAATAAGTCTCCTCAGGTTCCCGTGGTATTGGGATTCTATTGGAGCCCGTTCTGCCACGCCCATTGCCTGATGTCAGTGCAGCCTGCCCCGGGATGTCTTCCTGGGAAGTTGACCTGGACCTTTCTGCCAATTCCGTGGAGTACCAGAACCTCCAGGAGGTGTTCAGTAAGGCCCGGGCCACTTCGCTGCCGCCGCACTGACCATATGACTGCGGAATTGACCTTCTTCCAGGCACCACTTCGTCCCAGGGACTACTGCACTTTCCGTCGGGTCCAGAGACCAAGGCTATGGAGACCTACATTGAGGACTCCTTAGCTGCTGGGTTCATCTGTCATTCTGCCTGCCTCGCTGGCGCAGGGTTCTTCTTTATGGAGGACAAAACCCTGCGCCCGTGCATCGACTACCGAGGTCTCAACGATATCACGGTGAAGAACCGCTACCCTTCGAGCCGCTCCAGGGGGCCACCGTGTCCTCCAAGCTGGACCTACGGAATGCCTACCACCTGGTGCAGATACAGGAAGGGGACGAGTGGAAAACTGCCTTCAACACGGCCAGCAGTCACTACGAGTATCTGCACATGCCATTTGGCCTTACCAACGCCCCTGCTGTGTTCCAGGCTCTGGTTAATGATGTTCTCCTCGACATGTTGAACCAGTTCGTCTTCATTGTTTTCAATGACATTGTCCACGTGACCCGTCCCACCAGTTCATGGTGGAGACCAATGCTTCGGATGTCGGAGTGGGGGCTGTCCTGTCCCAGCGGTCTGCCCTGGACCTCAAGTTACATGCCTGCACCTTCTCCCACCACCTCAACTCCATGGAGAGGAACTACGATGTGGGGAATTGTGAGATTCTCGCGGTGAAGATGGCATGGGAGGAGTGGAGGCACTGGCTGGAGGGGGCAGAACATCCTTTCATTGTAAGTCGCTCTGGATAAGAGTGTCTGCTAAATGACTTAAATGTAAATGTAAATGTGTGGACCGAGCACAATAACCTGGAATATCTCTGTACTGCCAAGCATCTCAATTCCAGGCAGGCTAGATGGGCCAGTTCACCCGGTTCAACTTCTCCCTCTCATACTGGCCGGGATCCAAGAATATCAAGCCAGATGCGCTGTCACACCGCTATAGCCCCACGGCTACTACCCCGGAACCTGAGACCATCCTACACACCTCATGTCAGGCAACGGCACTCAGCTGGGTAATAGGGAAGCAGGTTCGTGAGGCACAGTGTTCCCAGCCGAACCCCGGGGGGGCACAGATAACCGAATGCTCGTTCCTGACGCTCCTCGGTCCTCCCGTCGGACCCTGGCTTTGTGCGACCGAGCTTTTGGTGACCTTCCATGGTTTCCGACGTCTCCACGTTCGTTGCTGCATGCACGGTCTGTGCACAGAACGAGACTCCTCGGCAAACGCCGGCTGGTCTCCTCCAACCTCTGCCTATCCCTCACCATCCCTGGTCTCACATCTCACTGGTCTTTGTCACAGGTCTTTCCCCATCTGATGGTAACACTGCCATCCTGACCATGGTGGATCGGTTTTCCAAAGCTGCCCAGTTCATTCCTCTCTCCAAGCAACCCTCTGCCAAAGAACGGCCCAGCTCATGGTGCAGCACGTCTTCCGGATTCATGGACTAGCAGTAGACATGGTCTCTGGCCGGGTTCCTCAGTTCTCGTCACGGTTCTGGAAGGTGTTCTGCACCCTCATTGGGTCGTCGGCCAGCCTGTCCTGGGTCGTCGGCCAGGGTTCCAACCCCAGTCCAATGGCCAGTCGGACGGGGCCAACCAGGACCTAGAGACTAATCTGCCGTGTCTGGTATTCGCCAACCCCACCACCTAGAGCCAGCAGTTTGTGGGTCAAACGCCAGCAACACCCTTCCTGCTCTGCCATGGGCCTATCCCCCTTTGAGTGTAATCCTGGTGGTATCAGCCTCCGCTCTTCCCTGAGCAAGAAGAAGAGGTTGGCATTTTTTCAACCTGAGATTCATTGCCCTTGGGTCATTTTCTGTGAAGAACATGTAAAATAACATATTTTCATTGACTGCACACTATCCACCCCCCTACACCTTTACATTTGAAGTCGGAAGTTTACATACACATAGGTAGGAGTCATTAAAACTAGTTTTTCAACCACACCACAAATGTCTTAACTTCTTATGGCTTAGATCCCGCTAATGGGATCGATATTACAACAGCCAGTGAAAGTGCAGGGCGCCAAATTCAAAACAACAAATCTCATAATTAAAATTCCTCAAACAGAAGTATTTTACAACATTTTAAAGATAAACTTGTTGTTAATCCCACCACAGTGTCCGATTTCAAATAGGCTTTACAGCGAAAGCACACCAAACGATTATGTTAGGTCAGCACCTAGTCACAGAAAAACACAGGCATTTTTCCAGCCAAAGAGAGGAGTCACAAAAAGCAGAAATAGAGTTAAATGAATCACTAACCTTTTGATCTTCATCAGATGACACTCATAGGACTTCATAGTACACAATACATGTATGTTTTGTTCAATAAAGTGCATATTTATATCCAAAAATCTGTTTACATTATGTTCAGTAATGTTTTGCTTCCAAAACATCCTGTGATTTTGCAGAGAGCCAAATCAATTTACAGAAATAGTCATCATAAACTTTAATATAAGACATAAGTGTTATGCACAGAATTAGAGATGCACTCAATTAGTCTTTGGTAGCATTGCCTTTAAATTGTTTAAGGAGTAGTGTATGTAAACTTCTGACCCGCTGGGAATGTGATGAAATAAATAATTCTCGCTACTATTATTCTGACATTTCACATTCTTAAAATAAAGTGGTGATCCTAACTGACGTAAAACAGAATTGTTACTAGGATTAAATGTCTGGAATTGTGAAAAACTGAGTTTAAATGTATTTGACTAAGGTGTATATAAACTTCCCACTTCAACTGTATATTACATATGTGGTGTTCGGGTCCACTGGACTTGAGGGCAATAAAAGTATGTGTGTAGGTGAAAACAAGTAAAAATTAAACTGGTTTACTGTGTGCCTCTGTTTTCCACCTCCCTGGGCCTGCTGTTCAAACATAGCACCAAGAACCTGTCTGTCTCCCTGCCTGTCTCCCGCTTTTCTCAAACTCTTTATCCTTTGTAGTGTGTGAATCTAAACATGTCTTGCAGGAACCTGTACAATGGTATTACAATACATTGAAAAAATTCTGCATTTTCCCACACTCTACCTCAGCCAGGTGCAAATTGGGGAGGGGATACAACAACTAAATAGCTTTGCATGTGTGGCTCCTTACCAAAATCAATCAGCATGGCAAAATGAATCTCACTCAGAGGACCTTAGAAATATATTTTTTCAGAGAGTGTGGAAGGAGTGTCTTCCACTTTGGAAGATTAAGAATTTTCCGAATATGAGTATCATGTCTCTGTCAATTCAGAGTCTGACAATGAGTTGTAAGAAGAGGATGAGATTGATCAGACCGTCAGCAGCCAGCCCCAGGACCAGTCCGTCAGCAGCCAGCTCATCAGCAGCCTCCAGGAGGAAAAATATGGATGTCAGAAAATTATGAAATTGAATGGCCTTCTTGCCCACGGAATGAGCCACCCAGCATGGCTGCCAATGTGATAAGGATGCAACCAGGGCCGACGTGGCTGGCAGTTACTCATGGACAGGACAAAGTCTTTTTTTGAACTGTTCATCCCAGACACCATCCATTTACATGCAAACTTTGGGTTTCTTATCATAGCTGGTGTTTTCCAATCCAATGGCGAATCGACAGAATCCCTGTGGGATGCATAAACTGGCAGATAACTTTTCTGTGCAACAATGTCTCTGGAAAACTTCCACATTGTTTCCAGGATTATCCGCTTCGATAACCGCGAGACACCAGACCAGCTCGGTGGCAGAGAGACAAGCTAGCTGCAATCAGGTCAGTGAGGGACTATCAGGCTTGTGTGCTACTGGTACGAAGTCAGGTGCAGGAGAGCAGTAAGTTGTGATCAGGCGCACTTTTATTTGTCAAAAGCACAAAAGTCGGACGCAACTGTGTCAAAAATCCTCCAGCCATCCTCCAGGCATATTACCTTGCTTCAAATTAGCCTAGCAAAAATCCCACCATAGAAACATGGAGGCAATTATTTTATAATGACTTCCTCATATGTGCTTTCCTGTTCTATCAATTTTCAAATAAATTTTATTTCATTGTCCAGCAGCCAAAGGCATTATCCTAGTCATATTTGAAACCCATGATAGTTCTTGCATCTTTAGATCTCCCGTCTTTCTAAATTTCGAATGGATATTTCCATCTCTGTCCATGAAGCTGCTCGCATGTTTTCCAGTGTTTCCAGTGTCTTCCAGTGTTTTCCAGAAAGTTGCATTTCCGAACATTCACACCTAGGCCTACCGCTTAATCTAAATGGGTGGGCCTGGCTCCACAGTGGCCTGGCCCCCTGTGCCTACTCAGCAGCTTAAAATGTGAAACAATAACCATTTATCAACATTTTCAGCTAAAGATTCTGATCTGTTCCATCAACCTTATTAATGATACGGCGTACCTCCACTACAATACTTTGATCCGCATCGTGCATATTAAGAAGTGAGTATACACACTGCCCACTGAAAAAAAAGTGGGTATACAGTGTATACCTGCATATAACCATCACTTCACCACTGGTTACAATAGAGCTGGTGTTATCAAAGCCAAACATCTATTTTGTAAAATATTAATATTTCAAAACCATGTAGCTGTGTTTTGTAATAAACTGTATGGTTTCAGGAAGTGTAATGTGAGTCAGCGACACTTGTTTTCAGAACAGTTGTCAGTGTTCCTGTGTTTGTATATTAAAGGACATTGAGGGGTCACCTTACCCATCTGTTAGGAACATTTTGTTTCTACATTGTTTCATTTGGCTTGTGACTTGCCTAGCTGAGTCACAAAGGCTCATCACCACATGAAGCTTCCCACAGCATTATTTCACAACTGCTTGAAATTAAACAGATTACAAAACACAACCATACATATTGAAGTAAAGTCTAGAGCACTGTATGTGTATAGGCTATTCACAATAAAAAACGACTATACCCAAATAAACAATAAAGTGTTGTCAATTGCTTGTGGGCCCTTAGTCCCAAAAAGCATGAATAAGATGCTTCGTGAACTGGCCACAGATGGAGAATATCCTGTTGATGCTCTTGGGGAGGAAACTGGTCCAACATGACAGTTAGTCCATTATAAAGCTCTAGTCTTTGCCTGAATGTCACCTTTCATGTCACTGCTCCATGGAAAGCTGCCCAATGAAGAGTTGCCAGGTATTAAGCATTTTTAATCTCACTTAATCTCCCCAGAGTTTCGGCCAACCTTCCACTTTCCAGGGGTTAAAACTTTATGATTTGTGATTCACATTTATGATACTCATCTCCCCTTCCTCCACTAAAGTGATATGAAGTGACCTACCTATCCTTCATTTATGCAGCCTATGAAGCACACAAAATGAGTGCGACCAGTCAGTGCGAACAGTAAATTCATTTAAAAAATGTTCACTGTGTTGCGGATACTTTTGTTGAAATAAAATCTGTTGGAATTCAAACTTCCAGTGTTTTATTTATTTAAAAAAAACATTTTGTGTGGGTAGATCAGATATGAAACTAGCAGACAGTTGAGTCTATCAAATAACACTGCATCATTTCTGATCCCCTTTCTATTTTTGTGCCTACCACCCCCTCCCCTGGCTGGAGGACCTGGTGGTAAATATGAAAATTCACTATATCGTACCAGTCAAAAGTTTGGACACACCCACTCAGGTTTTTCTTTATTTTTACTATTTTCTACATTGTAGGATAATAGTGAAGACATCAACTTTTAAACAAAAACACATATGGAATCAACTAGTAACAAAAAAAGTGTTTTATAAAATATATTTTATTTCAGATTCTTCAAAGTAGCCACCCTTTGCCTTGATGACAGCTTTGCACACTCTTTGCATTCTCTCAACCAGCTTCATGAGGTAGTCACCTGGAATACATTTCAATTAACAGGTGTGCCTTGTTAAAAATTCATTTGTGGAATTTCTTTCATTTTTAATGTGTTTGATCCAATCAACTGTGTTGTGACAAGGTAGGGTTGGTATACAGAAGATAGCCCTACTTGGTTTAAAAGACCAAGTATATATTTTGACAAGAACAGTCCATCATTACTTTAAGACATGAAGGTCAGTGAATTCTGAAAATTTCAAGAACGTTTAAAGTTTCTTCAAGTGCAATCGCAAAAACCATCAAGAACTATGTTTAAACTATCTCTCAAGAGGACCAACACAGAAAAGGAAGACCCAGAGTTACCTCTGCTGTGGAGAAGTTCATTTGAGTTACCAGCCTCAGCAATTGCAGCCCAAATAAATGCTTTACAGAGTTCAAGTAACAGACATATCTTAACATCAACTGTTCAGAGGAGACTGCGTGAATCAGGCCTTCGTGGTCGAATTGCTGCAAAGAAACCACTACTAAAGAACACCAATAAAGAAGAAGAGATGAGGGGGGGGGGTCTGTGTATATTTATAAACAACAGCTGGTGCACGAAATGAAAGGAAGTCTCTAGATTTTGCTCGCCTGAAGTAGAGTATATTGTGATAAATTGCAGGCCACACTACTTGCCTAGAGAGTTTTCAGCTATAGTTTTTGTGGCTGTTTATTTAACACCACAGACAGATGCTGGCGCTAAGACCGCACAAGGAAATAAGCAAACAGGAAACAACTCACCCAGAGGTGGCGCTCCTAGTGGCCGGAGACTTTAATGCAGGGAAACTTAAATAAGTTCTACCAAATTTCTATCAACATGTTAAATGTGCAACCAGAGGGAAAACAATTCTAATTCACCTGTACTCCACACACAGAGACGCGTACAAAGCTCTCCCTCGCCCTCCATTTGGTAAATCCGACCACAACTCTATTCTCCTGATTCCTGCTTACAAGCAAAAATTAAAGCAGAAATCTCCAGTGACTCGGCCTATAAAAAAAGTGGTTAGATGAAGCAGATGCTAAACTACATCAGCCACTGGCTTTATCAATAAGTGCATCGAGGATGTCGTCCCCATAGTGACTGTACGTACATACCCCAACCAGAAGCCATGGATAGAGCTTCAGCTTTCAAGGTGCAGGACTCTAACCCGGGAAGCTTACAAGAAATCCTGATATGCCCTTGCGACGAACCATCAAATACAGGGCTAAGATTGAATCATACTACACCGGCTCAGACGCTCGTTTTATGTGGCAGGACTTGCAAACTATTACAGACAGCCGCAAGCTGCCCAGTGACACGAGCCTACCAGACGAGCTAAATTACTTCTATGCTCGCTTCCAGGCAAGCAACACTGAAGCATGCATGAGAGCATCAGCTGTTCCAGACGACTGTCTGATCACGCTCTCCGTAGCCGACATGAGTAAGACCTTTAAACAAGTCAACATACACAAGGCTGCGGGGCAAGACGGATTACCAGGACGTGTGCTCCAGGCATGTGCTGAGCAACTGGCAGGTATCTTCACTGACATTTTCAACATATCCCTGATTAAGTCTGTAATACCAACATGTTTCAAACAGACCACCATAGTCCCTGAGCCCAAGAAAACAAAGACAACCTGCCTAAATGACTACAGACCCGTAGCACTCACGTCCATAGCCATGAAGTGCTTTGAAAGGCTGGTCATGGCTCACATCAACACCATAATCCCAGAAACCCTAGACCCACTCCAATTTGCATACCACCCGAACAGATCCACAGACGATGCAATCTCTATTGCACTCCACACTGCCCTTTCAAAACCTGGACAAAAGGAACACTTATGTGAGAATGCTATTCATTGACTACAGCTCAGCGTTCAACACCATCATACTCTCAAAGCTCATCATGAAGCTAAGGATCCTGGGACTAAACACCTCCCTCTGCAACTGGATCCTGGACTTCCTGACGGGCCGCCCCCAGGTGGTGAGGGTAGGTAGCAACACATCTGCAATGCTGATCCTCAACACTGGAGCTCCCCAGGGGTGCGTGCTCAGTCCCCTCCTGTACTCCCTGTTCACCCATGACTGCATGGCCAGGCACGACTCCAATACTTAATACTATCATTAAGTTTGAAGATGACACAGCAGTGGTAGGCCTGATCACCAACAATAACGAGACAGCCTATAGGGAGGAGGTCAGAGACCTCGCCGTTGGTGCCAGAATAACAACCTATCCCTCAACATAACCAAGACAAAGGAGATGATTGTGGACTACAGGAAAAGGAGGACCAAGCACACTCACATTCTCATCAACGGGGCTGTAGTGGAGCAGGTTGAGAGCTTCAAGTTCCTTGGTGTCCACATCAACCACAAACTAGAATGGTCCAAACACACCAAGACAGTCGTGAAGAGAGCACGAACGACAAAGCCTATTTCCCCTCAGGAAACTAAAAAGATATGGCATGGGAGCTGAGATCCTCAAAAGGTTCTACAGCTGCAACATCGAGAGCATCCTGACTGGTTGCATCACTGCCTGGTACGGCGATTGCTCGGTCTCCTACCGCAAGGTACTACAGATGGTAGTGCGAATGGCCCAGTACATCTCTGGGGCTAAGCTGCCTGCCATCCAGGATCTTTACACCAGGCGGTGTCAAAGGAAGTCCCTAAAAATGGTCAAAGACCCCAACCACTGTAAGGTCTACACCATTTCACTGTAAGATCTAAACCTGTTGTATTCGGCGCACGTGACAAATAAACTTTGATTTGATTTGAGACTTGCTTGTGCCAAGAAATATGAGCTATGGACATCAATGGTGGAATTCTGTCCTTTGGTCTGATGAGTCCAAATGTAAGATTTTTGGTTCCAACCGCCGTGTCTTTGTGAGACGCAGAGTAGGTGAACGGATTATCTCTGCATGTGTAGTTCCCACCGTGAAGCTTGGAGGAGGAGTTGTGATGGTGTGGGGGTGCTTTGCTGGTGACACTGTCAGTGATTTATTTAGAATTCAAGGCACACTTAACCAGCATGGCTACAACAGCATTCTGCAGCGATATGCCACCCTATATGGTTTGCGCTTAGTGGAACTATCATTTGTTTTTCAACAGGACAATGATCCAACACACCTCCAGGCTGTGTAAGGGCTATTTGACCAAGAAGGAGAGTGATGGAGTGCTTCATAAGATTACCTGGCCTCCACAATCACCCGACCTCAACCCAGTTGAGATGGTTTGGGATTAGTTGGACAACAGAGGAAGGAAAAGCAGCCAACAAGTGCTCAGCAGATGTGGGAACTCCTTCAAGACTGTTGGAAAAACATTCCAGGTGAAGCTGGTTGAGAGAATGCCAAGAATGTGCAAAGCTGTCATAAATGCAAAGGGTGGCTACTTTGAAGAATCCAAAAGATTAAATGTATTTTGATTTGTTTAACACTTTTTTGGTTACTACATGATTCCATGTGTATTATTTCATAGTTTTGATGTATTGACTATTATTCTACAATGTAGAAAATAATAAAAAATAAAGAAAAACCCTGGAATGAGTAGGTGTGTCCAAACATTTGACTGGTACTGTATATACATGCAGCTTCCTCCTATAGAGAGCAATAGTAATGACATCTTTTGTAGGCGCTAAATCCGCTGTGGTTTGTTGGACAAAGCCTATGGGAAAATGTTGGGATCAACGCTGAAAATAATCAGAATTGCAGGGAGATTGAATATTTATTGACTCAAGACATTTCAGCTTAAAATGTTTTATTACTTTTGAATTTTTTTTTTATACATAAATCCACTTTGACATTCATGGGGTTTTGTGTGTAGTCCAGTATTGTGTGTAAACACAGGTTTAGGAAATCTTATACGTTATGTTCTTTGAGATAATCTTCATCGGCTAACGTCAATTTAGATTTTGTTTCACTGGCCTACACACAACACCTCATAAAGTGGATTTATGTGTTTTTTTATATGAAAAAAAAATTAAAAGCTGAAATGTATTGAGTCAATAAGTATTAGGAGTAAAAATAATTGGCGTGGACTCACTCTGTGTGCAATATTAATGTAACACCTGTCATCGGAAGGAGTGCAGCGTGAAAAGTGTTCATATTTTTATTATCAAAAAACACTCGAACAAAGTCACAAAACGAAAGTAAATAGTTCTGTCAGGTAAAAGAGACATCAGAAAATAACTACCCAAAAAGGCTACCTAAGTATAGGCTGCCTCCGATTGGGAACCACACTCGGCCAAAAACAAAGAAATATAAAACATAGAATGCCCACCCTAATCACACCCTGACCTAACCAAATAGAGAAATAAAACGGCTCTCTAAGGTCAGGGCATGACAGTACCCCCCTCCCCAAAGGTGCGGACTCCCGGCCGCACACCTGAACCTATAGGGGAGGGTCCGGGTGGGCATCTACCCTCGGTGACGGCTCCGGTTTGGGACGTAGCCCACGCTCCCTGCGCTGATCCCTCCGCTTCTGTGGAACCGGACTGTGGATCGTCGCCGAAGACTCTGGACCGTGGATCGTTGCCGGAGGAACCGGAACGCGGATCGTCGCCGGAGGCTCTGGACTGGGAACCCCCACTGGAGGCTCCGGACTGCGGATCGTCGCTGAAGGCTCCGGACTGCGGATCGTCGCTGGAGGCTCCGACCTGTGGACAGTTGCTGGAGGCTCCGGCCTGAGGACAGTCGCTGGAGGCTTTGGCCTGAGGACAGTCGCTGGAGGCTTTGGCCTGAGGACAGTCGCTGGAGGCTTTGGCCTGAGGACAGTCGCTGGAGGCTTTGGCCTGTGGACAGACGCTGGAGGCTCCGGACTAGGGACCATCGCTGGAGGCTCTTTGCCCTGGGTTGTCACTGCAGGCTCCGGGCCATGGATCATCACTGGAGGCTCCGTGCCATGGATTATCACTGGAGGCTACGTGCCATGGATCATCACTGGAGGCTACGTGCCATGGATCATCACTACATCACTGGCCTGGAGACCGTTGCTGGAGGCACTGGCCTGGATACCGTTGCTGGAGGCACTGGCCTGGAGACCATTGCTGGAGGCTCCGGACTGCGGACTGTCACTGGAGGCTCCGGACTAGGGACCATCGCTGGAGGCTCTTTGCCCTGGGTTGTCACTGCAGGCTCCGGGCCATGGATCATCACTGGAGGCTCCATGCCATGGATTATCACTGGAGGCTTCGTGCCATGGATCATCACTACAGGCTCCGGGACATGGATCATCACTGGAGGCTTCGTGCAATGGATCATAACTGGAGCCTTCATGCCATGGATTATCACTGGAGGCTCTGGGCCATGGATTATCACTGGAGGCTTTGTACCATGGATCATCACTACAGACTCCGGGACATGGATCATCACTAGAGGCTTCGTACGTGGGGCCGGAACAGGTCTCACAGGACTGAGGAGACGTATTGGAGGCCTGGTGCGTGGAACCGGAACAGGCATCACCGGACTGGGGAGATGCACTGGAAGCCTGGTGCCTGGCACAGGCACTGGATACATTGGGCCGTGGAGGCACACTGGAGGTCCCGAGCGTAGAGCTGGCACAACCCGTCCTGGCTGGATGCCCATTGCCGCCCGGCAAATGAGGGGCGCAACGGCCTGTGAATGCTCACTGGAGTCACCTTGCGCATCACCGCATAACACGGTGCCTGACCAGTCACACGCTCCCCACGGTAAGCACGGGGAGTTGGCTCAGGTCTAAAACCCTGACACCAACCATTTCCCCGTGTCCCCCCCCAAAAAAGTTTTGGGTCTGCTTATGGGGCTCCCGTTGTTGTTGTGACTCCTGGTCTCGTCGCTGTTCCTCTAATTCCTCGTATCTTCGCCGTTCTGCTCTTGATGCTTTTATCTCCTCCCTTGGACTGCGATACTCTCCAGCCTGCGCCCAGTGTCCTTTTCCATCCAGGATCTCCTCCCATGTCCATTCGTCCTTTTTACCAAGCTGCTTGGTCCTTTGGTGGTGGGTAGTTCTGTAACGCCTGTCGTCAGAAGGAGTGGACCAAAGCGCAGCGTGAAAAGTGTTCATGATTTATTTTTATTTTCAAAAAAAACACTCGAACAAAAACAAAAGCGAACAGTTCTGTCAGGTAACGGAGACAAAACAGAAAATAACTACCCACAAACACAGGTGGGAAAAAGGCTACCTATGTATGATTCCCAATCAGAGACAACGATAGACTGCTGCCTCTGATTGGGAACTACACTCGGCCAAAAACAAAGAAATAGGAAACATAGAATGCCCACCCTAATCACACCCTGACCTAACCAAATAGAGAAATAAAATGGCTCTCTAAGGTCACGGCATGACAATTAGTGTTTAACATGATTTTTGAATGACTACATCATGTCTGTACGCCACACATTGTAACGCTTGTCCTCTTCCTCTGATGAGGAGTAAGAGAGATCGGACCAATTTGCAGAGTGGTAAGTGTCCATTTTAATAAATCAAACTGAACACTACAAAATACAAAATAACAACGTGAAACAAACGAAACAGTCCCGTGTGGTACAAACACTAACACCCACAAAACACAATAGAAAACAGGCTACCTAAATATGGTTCTCAATCAGGGACAACAATAGACAGCTGCCTCTGATTGAGAACCATACCAGGCCAAACACAGAAATAGCAAATCATAGAAAAACTAACATAGATGTTACGTTCCCCAGATTATGTGTTGTAGTTTGTGTATTTGCATGTGTTTATTTCAGGAAATGGCTTCCTGAAATCCCTCAAGCAGCTGATTGGTCGACTCCAGGGCTAATTGGAGAGCTGGCCCCGCCCCCTCGTCAAGACGCAGCTGTCTCCAGTTACACATTAATTCTGAAGCTATATAAAAGCAAGTGTTCTGTTCAGGAGGTAGATTTTTGCTAGAGGTAGATTTTTGCTAGAGGTAGATTTTTGCTGGGAGGTCATTGCTGGGAGGTCATTGCTGGGAGGTCATTGCTGGGAGGTCATTGCTGGGAGGTCATTGCTGGGAGGTCATTGCTGGGAGGTCATTGCACGGAGGTCATTGCACAGAGGTCATTGCACAGAGGTCATTGCACAGAGGTCATTGCACAGAGGTCATTGCACAGAGGTCATTGCACAGATGTCATTGCACAGATGTCATTGCACAGATGTCATTGCACAGATGTCATTGAGATGTCATTGCACAGATGTCATTGCACAGATGTCATTGCACAGATGTCATTGCACAGATGTCATTGCACAGATGTCATTGCACAGATGTCATTGCACAGATGTCATTGCACAGATGTCATTGCACAGATGTCATTGCACAGATGTCATTGCACAGATGTCATTGCACAGATGTCATTGCACAGATGTCATTGCACAGATTTTGCTAGAGGTTGATTTTGCTGGGAGTTCATTGCTGGGAAGTTGGTATGTTTTGTGAGTTTGTTGCTCAGATAGTGCTTATTTGATGTCCTTTGTTTCTTAGTTTGTTTGTGAAATTGTTTAATATTCTGTTTAATTTGTTCCCAGGGGGAATGGGGAAGGCACCTTGGGAGTGTTTAGGCAAGAGGCCCGCGGGCATACATATACCTGTAGCATATTCGCTGTCTAGGCACACTAAGTAAGACCCTGGTCGGACCACCCCCTGTATTTTGGTTAGGGCACCAGGTGGTGCTAAAATAGGTAAGTAGTGGGTAGGCAGATAAGATAGGAGAGGGGGGGGGCTTTGAGATTTACTTTCTTTGCTTTGGTTCCGTCCAGCCCCTTTTCCCCATATTACTGTGTAAAGGAATAAAGTCCTTGTAAATGGTACCACATTCTGCCTGTTGTCATTCTTACTTGCACCTACAGTCCATACCTTTTTCACTTCACGGAGAGTTTAGTTGTAGCAGGGTGTTGCGTTCCCTCTTCATAGAGGCGTGCGTAACATAGACAGCCCACCCAACTCACGCTCTGACCATACTAAAACAAAGTCATAACAAAAGAACTAAGGTCAGAACGTGATACACATACAATTATCTGTAAGGTCTCTCACGTGAGCAATTCATTTCAAACACAGATTCAACCACAAAGACCAGGGAGGTTTTCCAATTCTTTTTTAAAATTGTATTTCACCTTTATTCAACCAGGTAGGCTAGTGAGAACAAGTTCTAATTTGCAACAGTGACCTGGCCAAGATAAAGCATAACAATTTGACACAACAACACAGAGTAACACAAAATAAACAAAACATACAGTCAATAATACAGTAGAACAAAAGAAAACAAAAAGTCTATATACAGTGAGTGCAAATGAGGTAAGTTAAGGCAATAAATAGGCCATGGTGGCGAAGTAATTACAATATAGCAATTAAACACTGGAATGGTAGCTGTGCAGAAGATGAATGTGCAAGTAGAGATACTGGGGTGCAAAAGAGCAAGATAAATAAATACAGTATGGGGATGAGGTAGGTAGATAGATGGGCTGTTTACAGATGGTTTATGTACAGGTGCAGTGATCTGTGAGCTGCTCTGACAGCTGGTGCTTAAAGCTAGTGAGGGAGATATGAGTCTCCAGCTTCAGAGATTTTTGCAGTTCGTTCCAGTCATTGGCAGCAGAGAACTGGAAGGAATGACGACCAAAGGAGGAATTGGCTTTGGGGATGACCAGTGAGATATACCTGCTGGAGCGCGTGCTACGAGTGGGTGCTGCTATGATGACCAGTGAGCTAAGGTGGGGCTTTACCTAGCAGATTCTTGTAGATAACCTGGTGGGTAGTGGTGGGTAGTGTATGGGGCTTTGGTGACAAAACGGATGGCACTGTGATAGACTGCATCCAGTTTGTTGAGTAGGGTGTTGGAGCCTATTTTATAGATGACATCACCGAAGTCGAGGATCGGTAGGATGGTCAGTTTTACAGGGTATATTTGGCAGCATGAGTGAAGGATGCTTTGTTTGCGAAATAGGATTTGTAGGGGTCCAGATTTTGCAGCTCTTTCAGAACATCAGCTATCTGGATTTGGGTGAAGGGGAGGTTTGGGCGAGTTGCTGTGGGGAGCCCAGGGCTGTTAACCGGGGTAGGGGGTAGCCAGGTGGGAAGCATGGCCAGCCGTAGAAAAATGCTTATTGAAATTCTCAATTATAGTAGATTTATCAGATTTATAGTGAATGTATCAGACAGTGTTTCCTAGCCTCAGTGCAGTGGGCAGTTGGGAGGAGGTGCTCTAATTCTCCATGGACTTTACTGTGTCCCAGTTATAGTTAGGGATTGAAATTTCAGGGGTTTTGGTGGACTTCCTAAGCCAGGATTCAAACATGGCTAAGACATCCGGGTTGGCAAAGTGTGCTAAAGCAGTGAATAAAACAAACTTAGGGAGGAGGTATCTAATGTTAATATGCATGAAACCAATGCTTTTACGGTTACAGAAGTCAACAAATGAGAGCACCTGGGGAGTAGGAGTGGAGCTAGGCACTGCAGGGCCTGGATTAAACTCTACATCACCAGAGGAGGAGTAGGATGAGGGTACGGATAAAGGCTATCAGGACTGGTCGTTTAGTGCGTTCAGAGCAGAGAGTAAAAGGAGCAGGTTCTGGGCGTGAGAGAATAGATTCAAGGCATAATGTACAGACAGAGGTATGGTAGGATGTGAGTACATTGGAGGTAAACATAGGCATTGAGTAATGATGAGCGAGATATTGTCTCTAGAGACGTTTAAACCAGGTGATTTCACCGCATATGTGGGAAGTGGAACTAAATGGTAGGTTAAGGCATGTTGAGCAGGGCTAGATGCTCTATAGTGAAAAAAGATAATAATCAATAACCAGGACAGTAATGTACAAGGCATATTGATATTAGGGAGAGGCATGCGTAGCCGGGTGATCAATAGGGGTCCAGTGAGTGGTTGGGCTGACTGGAGACACGGCGATTCAGACAGCTGGCAGAACGGGGGCTAGCAAGCTAGCAGAAGGGCCTTATAGGGACATCTCGACAGAGGAAAGTATGTTTTGGCCTCCGTGTGCGGTGACGTCGATAGACCAGTCGTGATGGATTAGTAGGGTTCCGAGTAGCAGAGGGGTCCAAGTCCAATTGGAAAAATATGTATAGCAGCCCAAGAAATTGGCCGATTGATCTATACAGCTAACAGTCCTGTCAGGATTTGGCCAGGATTGTTCAGGTTTTGGTCACTAGATGCCCCCATTGTGCTTTTTTGACCCTTTTGTTTTTCCCTTGTTCTAGTTATTAGTTGCACCTGTGCCTCATTTCCCTTGAATCCATGTAAACCCTTAGTGTTCCTCAGTTCTTTGCTCTGTGTTTGTATGTTAGCACCCAGCCATGCTGTGAACTTTTGTTTCTCTAGTTGGATTTTCTTGAGGTACTCTGGTTTTGTTCTTGTTTATTTTTTATTATTCTTTTGAGGTTTGTTTTTCCGCTGCTGTTCTTACCACTTTGTGGATTTTCCTTGTGTCTTGGATTATATACATTTTTCTCTTGGATTTACTTTTGACGTTGTGAATTTATATTTTTGCCTGAAGATCTTTTCCTTTTTTCTTTATTAAATCACCGTCTCTAGTACTGCTGTGTCTGCCTCATCTTCTGGGTTCTGCTGACTATTAGTGGCTCAGTTTACTAAGAGACTGTTTCTCACACCGGAGACCCGAGGTCGTAACTGGGTCCTGACAAGTCCAATATGCTCTAGCCAGCTAGCAGCTAGTGGGCAGCGGCTAGTGGATGGGCATTCAGGGGATGAAGCGATGTAGAGGCCAGTTGAGGAACACTAAGGGTTTAGAGCATTCTTGACTAACTAGTACTTATTTTGCCTACATTTACTGACACTGGTCATATTCAGCAGGTGTTGCACATTGGTAAATTAATCAGTTGTTCTGCGTTCTGGCACACTCAGATGAGAGTGCTCTGAAATCGGAGTGAATTTGTGAATGCAAGAGATATGTTAACTGTATAACACTCGTTCAAGTTCTTGCTAGCTAACCAAATGACACCTGCATATCTAGCTGTGTATTGCGACTGAAAAAAACGATGAGGGGAAAAAGTCAGTCACCCATCCACTCCTCCAATGGCATGACATGACATCCTCTGAGCAGCTAGCTAGCTCGCTAGCTAAAGTTAGGGTCTGTGTTTTTAGTTGGCTACGTAAATAGATACGCTAACCTATTAACCACTTTATTACTGACTTGTGATCATTATCCCTGCTAGTTTGATTTGATTGACATTCCCAGCCTTAGTTACATGCTTTGTTTTTGTCCAGAATATTGAGTCATTGAAACTGAAACAATGCATCCCGAATAGAGGCAGCAAACAATGTACCAGGCCAGCTGTGATTTATAACCCGATGGCAATGTTTTTTGGACAACCAAGAAATGTATTGGTGAATTATATGAATCATGCAATGAACTGCATCCATCTATTCTGCTTACAATGCCTTAGTGAGTTATTGGGCGGCAGGTAGCCTAGTGGTTAGAGCATTGGACTAGTAACCGAAAGGTTGCAAGATTGAATCCCAGAGCTGACATGGTAATCATCTGTCATTCTGTCCCTGAATAAGGCAGTTAACCCACTGTTCCTAGGCCGTCATTTAAAATAAGAATTTGTTCTTAACTGACTTGCCTAGTTAAATAAAGGTAAGAAAAATATAACCTATTTTTCAAACCTCTTAAGTTGGCTTTGTAGCATTAGCTGGGAATTTGACATTTTGGACTGATATTATAATTGTCTGTTTGTTTTATATCTGCAAAGCAGTTAAAACACTATCAGTTCCAATTGAAACTTTAGGTGACCAGTTACTTTGTGTGCTAAACATTAAATGTTTTTTTGCAATGGGAATTAATAGTTGTACATTTCGATTGGTTGTGTTTTGTATTCTTATGATTGGGACTTATTGGCTTATTATGTCTGAGTTTATGGACTGCTTATCCTTTAACATCATGCTGTGTGTGACTGCTGTCTTTCCATCGGCCCTATGCAGTGGTTTAGTGGTGCCTGGAGAATTGGGTATACTCTAATTTTGCCAAAAAGCTCCTAAACGGCCCGCCCAGCGTAGGAAAGGCACCAGGTGTAGAAAATCCTATATTTTCTCCCACAAAATTAAATTAGTTTTCCTATAGATTTTTCATACTTTCACTCTTAAAATCACACCTTTTTTTGTATAGAAAAAAATACAACAATTTCATCGTGTAAGTCCACAACAATGCTTAAACCACATCAACCTGATTGGGTGGGCCTGTCAGTTCCTGGCTCTCCATTGGGTGAGCCTCTGTCCACGGAAGCCCATCAATGTCTACGCCCCTGATGCAAACAGGCAGAAAAATGGCGCATCGCAAATAACCTAGTAACCAACACTTCGTACTAAACTTTTTCAATACCTGGTTGGCATAACCATTGTTGCTTTAGTCAGAATTTACTGGTAGATATCATGAATTGAAACGTCTTTCCTACCCTAACCGCTACCATTCTTGTGTGCGCTGCTCCATGCCAAAACCAGCTGAGAGTTGCACACACTTGCTGCCTGCAGATGGTTTTCCGCCCGAAACTAGGCAATGTGTGCGGCGCGCGTGTGAATATGTTTCACGTGCTTTGCGATTGTGTAAACTACTTTGTGCATGATTTTTCTATTGTACTACCACGTAATTGATACATCGTATACCTTCACTACACTACTTTGATACACATCAGTAGGGATTAAGAATTGAGTCGAAGCAATGCCCACTGAAAAAAGGTGGATATACGTTTTCACTACATGACTGGCCCTTTTTGTTTTAGAAACTCTCCTACATGAATGCGCTGGTCTTGCGGTTTGTTTGTCCTTTCAGACTCACGAACCTGTCGCAGACTAAAGGCCTATAGGTTCGCCACTGCGAAAACATGTATGTAATAGATATAATGGCTTTAAAGATAATGTTTCAATAAAGTGTATATATTTGGCCTGGCGAAGCGGTTTTATGTGCTGACTGAATGGAAGCTGATAATTAAATTACGAGTCCACAGTGTCTGAGACCGAGTCCAGGTTGAGTGAGTACAACTGTATCCGACACCGACAAGACCAAGACACTCAATATGTGGTCTCATACTAGAACTCTTGTTACAACACTGCATCGGCAAGGACGACTGATTTAAAAAAAATAACAATACATGGAATAGAGCTAGCACAGACAAAATCTTAGAGGAAAACCTGGTTCAGTCTGCTTTCCAACAGACACTGGGAGACAGATTCACCTTTCAACTGGACAATGACTTAAAACAAGGCCAAATATACACTGGAGTTGCTTACCAAGAGGACATTGAATATTTTACAGTTTTGAATTGGCTTGAAAACCTATGGCAAGACTTGAAAATGGCTGTATAACAATGGTCAACAACCAACTTGACAGAGCTTGAATAATGTTTAAAAGAGTAATGTCCAAATATTGTATAACCCAGGTACAGTGGGGCAAATGAGTATTTAGTCAGCCACCAATTGTGCAAGTTCTCCCACTTAAAAAGACGAGAGAGGCCTGTAATTTTCATCATAGGTACACTTCAACCATGACAGACTAAATGAGGGGAAAAAATCCATAAAATCACATTGTAGGATTTTTAATGAATTTATTTTCAAATTATGGTGGAAAATAAGTATTTGGTCACCTACAAACAAGCAAGATTTCTGGCTCTCACAGACCTGTAACTTCTTCTTTAAGAGGCTCATCTGTCCTCCACTCGTTACCTGTATTAATGGCACCTGTTTGAACTTGTTATCAGTATAAAAGACACCTGTCCACAACCTCAAACAGTCACACTCCAAACTCCACTATGGCCAAGACCAAAGAGCTGTCAAAGGACACCAGAAACAAAATTATAGACCTGCACCAGGCTGGGAAGAGAATCTGCAATAGGTAAGCAGCTTGGTTTGAATAAATCAACTGTGGGAGCAATTATTAGGAAATGGAAGACATACAAGACCACTGATAATCTCCCTCGATCTGGGGCTCCACGCAAGATCTCACCCTGTGGGGTCAAAATGATCACAAGAACGGTGAGCAAAAATCCCAGAACCACAAGGGGGACCTAGTGAATGACCTGCAGAGAGCTGGGATCAAAGTAACAAAGCCTACCATCAGTAACACACTACACCGCCAGGGACTCAAATCCTGCAGTGCCAGACGTGTCCTCCTGCTTAAGCCAGTACATGTCCAGGCCCGTCTGAAGTTTGCTAGAGAGCATTTGGATGATCCAGAAGAAGATTGGGAGAATGTCAGATGAAGCCAAAATGTAACTTTTTGGTAAAAACTCAGGACAAAGAATGCTGAATTGCATCCAAAGAACACCATACCTACTGTGAAGCATGGGGGTGGAAACCTCATGCTTTTGGGCAGTTTCTCTGCAAAGGGACCAGGACGACTGATCCGTGTAAAGGAAAGAATGAATGGGGTCATGTATCGTGAGATTTTGAGTGAAAACCTCCTTCCATTAGCACGGGCATTAAAGATTAAACGTGGCTGGGTCTTTCAGCATTACAATGATCCCAAACACACCGCCCGGGCAACGAAGGAGTGGCTTCATAAAAAGCATTTCAAGGTCCTGGAGTGGCCTAGCCAGTCTCCAGATCTCAACCCCATAGAAAATCTTTGGAGGGAGTTGAAAGTCCGTATTTCCCAGCAACAGCCACTAAACATCACTGCTCTAGAGGAGATCTGCATGGAGGAATGGGCCAAAATACCAGCAACAGTGTGTGAAAACCTTGTGAAGACTTACAGAAAACGTTTGACCTCTGTCATTGCCAACAAAAGGTATATAACAAAGTATTGAGATAAACTTTTGTTATTGACCAAATACTTATTTTCCACCATAATTTGCAAATAAATTCATAAAAATCCTACAATGTGATTTTCTGGAATTTTTTTTTCTCATTTTGTCTGTCATAGTTGAAGTGTACCTATGATGAAAATTACAGGCCTCTCATCTTTTTAAGTGGGAGAACTTGCACAATTGGTGGCTGACTAAATACTTTTTTGCCCCCATGTACCCAGAACGACTCACAGCTGTAATTGCTGCCAAAGGTGATGCTAACATGTATTTACTCAGGGGTGAATACATATCTAATCAAGGTATATTTGTGTGAAATTTTTCATTAATCTTAAAAAATATTTATAATTCCTCTTTGACATTACAGAATATTTTGTGTAGATTGTTGACAATTTTTTTTATTAAATCCATTTGAATCCCACATTGTAATAAAATGTAAAGAAATCCAACGTGCGTGTAGACTTTCTTTAGGCACTGTACTGTCTCTCTCTGTCTCAGTCTCTGAACGCTGAACTCTGTCTCAGTCTCTGAAGGTAACCTTTCTAAATGACTATCGCCCCATGGCACTCTCATCTGTAGCCATGAAATGCTTTGAAAGGTTGGTCATGGCTCACATCAACACTATCATCCCAGATACCCTGGACCCACTCCAATTCATGTACCGCCCCTACAGATCCACAGATGACACAATCACTATTGCCCTCCACACTGCCCTTTTCCACTTAGAAAAAAGGAACACCTACGTGAGAATTCTGTTCATTGACTACAGCTCAGCGGTCAACACCACCATGCCCTGCAAGATCATCACTAAGCTCAGGACCCTGGGACTGAACACCTCCCTCTTCAACTGGATCCTGGACTTCCTGATGGGACGCCCCCAAGTGGAGAGGGTAGGCAACAACACAACCGCCAAACTGCCCCTCGACTCCTTGTACTGTATATAGCCTTGTTATTGTTATTTTATTGAGTTATTAAATTGTGTTATATTTTTTTATATATTTCCTCATTATTATAATTTTTAACTGCATTGTTGGAAAACTGCTTGTAAGTAAGAATTTCACTGAAAAGTCTACACTTGTATTCCGCGCATGGACAAATCAAATTTGGAGGCTGAAAAGATTTGGCATGGGCCCTCAGATCCTCAAAAAGTTCTACAGCTGCACCATTGAGAGCATCTTGACTGGCTTCACCACCGCTTGGTATGGCAACTGCTTGGCATCCGACCTCAAGGCGCTACAGAGGGTAGTGGGGATGGCCCAGTACACCACTGGGGCCGATCTCCCAGCCAACAAGGGCCTCTATACCAGGCTGTGTCTGAGGAAGGCTCTAAAACTTGTCAAAGACTCCACCCACCCAAGTCATAGACTGTTCTCTCTGCTAGGGCAAGCAGTAACTATGCACTAAGTCTGGAACCTACAGCACCCTGAACAGCTTCTACCCCCAATCCATAAGGCTGCTAAATATTTATTTAAATAGTTAACCAAATAGCTACCTAGACTATCTGCATTGACCCTTTTTGCACTAACTAATTTGACTCATCACATACGCTGCTGCTACTGTTTAACATCTGTCAATGTATTCCTAGTTATATGTACATACTGTATGTACCTCAATGACCTCGTACCCCAGCACATTGACTCGGTACTGGTACCCCTTGTATATAGCCACGTTATTGTCACTCATTGTGTATCTGTTATTACTTCTATTATTATGTGTTTTACTTTTCTATTATTTCTCTATTTTCTTTCTCTCTGCATTGTTGGGAAGGGTCCGTAAGTTAGTATTTCCCTGTTAATCCACACCTGCTGTTTACGAAACATGTGACAAATGAAATTTGATTGGATTTGTTTCTGTCTCTCTTTCTCTTTCTAGCTCTCTCATTCTGTCATGCACAGGTCTTTAAGCCCCATTAAGCACTTTTTTTGTTGGCTTCCATTCCGTATATATTTCTTGAATGTACAAGTAGGACTGCAATTAGGTAAAAATGAGTCAAGAAAGCCATAGAGAATTGTTTTATTAAATGGAACAAATAAATCAAGGCTTGGTTTCAGTCACATGCAGCCTGTGTACCACACTGCAATGCTGACTCTGCCTCGCTCTCTCTTCCTCTTACTCCCTTTCCACCTATTTCCCTCTCTCATTCTCTCCCTCACCCTTCCTCCTTGTGCACCCACACCTACTCTAAATGAGCTTAGGCAAACCATATTCAAAAGCAGTATTCCAGCTAAGATTTATACATTCTGTGCATAGGTCAACTTCAATTTTAAATGCTATCTGGAGAGTGGTTAGTGGCCTGGCACGCAAGCAGCCTTTGAAGCTGCTGTTTTGATGAGTGAAAAGGGTCATTTCTATGGTTGTAATAACCCACAAGGGGCTGGAATAAAGATAAACAGTATATTTGAGGCTTTGTTAGAAATATGGAAAATAGCTCACAGGGGGTACAAATATACACTCAAGAGTACAAATTTTGAAATTATATCTTACTCAAAATTCACTACTGATTTTCATGGTCTCTGCAACCATGTCTTTATAGTCAGTGAAGTAGCCATAATAGGCAACTATTTGCCTTGAGGTGCTGTGTAGAAGGTAATTGACATGATGTTCTCCGGCTACTAAATACATGCAGGTTTGCATTTTTAAATCATGAATCTTGTTCTGGAGGCAGCTCTGCAGAATGGTCACTAGCTAATACAGCTACAAAGTCAGTAAACCTAACCTTAACCAAAATGTTTGCCCTAATGTCTTACCTTAACATTAAGTTAAGACCAAAAAGCAAATGCTTGTCGTAATACATTTTTACAATATAGCCAATTTTGACTTTGCAGCTGGCCTATCTAAGGGGAAATAGCTCAGTTCTGCCTCCAAAACAAGAGGCATGACAATAAACATCAACTTGCTAAATACAAAGAGCTATTCAAATTCCTGCTGGGTGTAATTGTGATGGATGTGCACGTGGGCCTGGGTGGCAGCGGAGGGGATGGTGTGTGTGTGTGTGGGATGGAGGGGTGCCCACAGAGACCCACAGCCTGTAAGTTATTATTCTGAGCTGACAGACATCTAGATTGTATGAGTGCTCTCTAGAGCTGACAGCTAAGCTAGGACCTGTATAGCCATCCCCCTCTTGTTAGACACATTCTGAAAGCCTCTGTATGGAGGCAAGAAAGACAATAAATATTGTCTCATATCAACATGCCATGGTTGTAAAGTGGAAGGCTTTACACCAACCTGAATTCTATTTGCTATATCATCTACCAAAGTTCACATAACCAAAGTTCACCACAACCGACATATGGACAAGCAAACACACTCCAAGTCAATAACCACCAACCTACAAGACTACTTTTGCAAGGGAACTCATTTTAGGACTAGAGTAACGCCTCTGTCACTGTATTAAAACCAGACAGAGAGATGCGCAAATATATAAACAAGACAATAAATTATAATAGCATTTTATATCGACTTGCTCCTCCAGCAGAAATCTGGTGTAAACATTCAATTTTCTTACTCTTCACTGAGGTTCAGTTTTCCATTAATGTGTCAGATGAATCGCACTCCTGAAAGGTGGTGCACTACAGAGCCAGATCAGAACAAAACACTATCCACCTGTTCCTTAACCTTCCACCTGACACCATCCTCCTGTTCCTTAACCTTCCACCTGACACCATCCTCATGTTCCTTAACCTTCCACCTGACACCATCCTCCTGTTCCTTAACCTTCCACCTGACACCATCCTCATGTTCCTTAACCTTCCACCTGACACCATCCTCCTGTTCCTTAACCTTCCACCTGACACCATCCTCCTGTTCCTTAACCTTCCACCTGTCACCATCCTCATGTTCTTTAACCTTCCACCTGACACCATCCTCATGTTCCTTAACCTTCCACCTGACACCATCCTCCTGTTCCTTAACCTTCCACCTGACACCATCCTCATGTTCTTTTAACCTTCCACCTGACACCATCCTCATGTTCCTTAACCTTCCACCTGACACCATCCTCCTGTTCCTTAACCTTCCACCTGACACCATCCTCCTGTTCCTTAACCTTCCACCTGACACCATCCTCATGTTCCTTAACCTTCCACCTGACACCATCCTCATGTTCTTTAACCTTCCACCTGACACCATCCTCATGTTCTTTAACCTTCCACCTGACACCATCCTCATGTTCTTTAACCTTCCACCTGACACCATCCTCCTGTTCCTTAACCTTCCACCTGACACCATCCTCCTGTTCCATAACCTTCCACCTGACACCATCCCTCTTGGGCACCAGACCCGGACAAGCACACCTGATTAAACTTGTAAACTAATCATCAAGCCCTCAATGTGTTGAATCAGGTGAGTTTGTCTGCGGCTACAACAATAATGTGTGCTGATTGGGATTCTCGAGGACTGGATTTGGGAAACCCTGCTCTAGGGCTTGTTAGGGCATGACTGTGTGGGTAATGTACTGCAGCAATTCTTCACTGACATCTCTTTGGCCTACATCACATCTGACAGAGAAGGCAAAGTAAGGTAGAAACATACAAAAGAGCTGCATTTCACATTTGTGTATGTGTGTTTGAAACTTTGTTATCACCACTGATGTAATTTATCGCTTACTGGCTGCTATGCTCCGGTCGACAATCTCCAATTCCTTTATAATGTGTGTGTGGGGGGTTGCCGTGAGGCAAACAATTTAATAAATCAGTGCATTGCAGCACACTGAGCTTCAAACATAAATAACATGTTGCCACATCTGAAGTTTCCAAAAGACAGATGAAACACCAGCTTACATTATCGAGCAACTACTTCATAGCAGGAGCCTCATCCACCTTATCGTGTTTCTACAATAACAATAAAAGCTTCAAGATCTGTCTTTGTATGTCGGCAGCCAACAGCTTTCATAGACTAGACTTAACAGCAATATATTAAATCATTGATTAAATACCATTTACGTGTGAGTTCTCTTATCTGTAAAAGGCAAATGAATTAATATCACTAATCATATCAACATAATTAAATTAAATACATTGTTCATGCATTAATGTAAAAAGAACGAGTGAGAATCAGAGGCTCAAATCTGCATGTCTAGTCTAATGCGATGGAAAGGTACATTAAGGACTCCCTAGCTGCAGGGTGTGTCCATCCATCTGCCTCCCCTGCCAGCGCAGGGTTCTTCTTTGTGGAAAAGAAGGACAAAACCCAGCGCCCGGGTAACGACTACCAGGGCCTTATGGCATCACGGTTAAAAAACGTTACCCGCAACCATTCATCGCTTCGACTTTCAAGCCTCTCCAGGGGGCTACGATCTTTTCGACGTTGGACCTTCAGAACGCCTACCATGATGCGGATACGGGAAGGAGACGAGTGGAAGGCAGCCTTTAACATGGCTGACGGCACTACGAATACCTGGTGATGACATTCAGACAGACCTACGCTCCTGCTGTGTTCCAGGCCCTGGTTAACAATGTTCTCCGTGACATGTTGAACTGGTTCGTGTTTGTCTACCTCGATGACATCCTCGTCTTTTCCCGCTCAGCTCAAGAGAATGTCCTCCACATCCGACAGGCCCTCCAGTGTCTTGTGGAGAACCAGCTTTTTGTTAAAACTAAGAAATGCGAATTCCGTTGCTCCACCATCTCCTTCCTAGGATGTTTATCCTGGATTCTGCCCATTCCCCGGTCCTGGAATTGACTCCTTCCTCCAGACTTGCCAGTCATCCTGGCTCTTGCAGACCCTGGCCTTTGTGTGTGCTCAGAATAAGACTCAGTGGCAAGCTCTGGCTGGCCTCTTTCTACCACTCCCTGTTCCTCACCACCCCTGGTCCCATATATCCCTGGACTTCGTCACTGGTCTCCCTCCATCAGATGACAACATCACTATCCTTATGGTGGTGGATAGGTTTTCCAAAGCCGGCCCGGCTCATGGTGCAGCATGTCTTCCGGATCCATGGACTTCCGGTGGACATGGTCTAAGATCGTGGTCCTCAGTTCTCATCCCGGTTCTGGAATGCGTTCTGCACCTTCATTGGGTCGTCGGCCACCCTGTCTTCGGAGCAAGCCAATAAATACCTGGAAACAGCTCTTCGTTGTCTCGTCTCTGCCAATCCCACCACCAGGAGCCAGCAACTTGTGTTGTTGGAATACGCCCGTAACACTCTTCCCTGCTCGGCCACTGGTCTCTCGCCTTTCGAGTGTCCCATGGGATATCAGCCCCTGCCCTTCCTTGAGCAAGAGGGAGAATTCAGCATACCCTCGGCCCAGATGTTTGTCCGCCTCTGTCGCCTTACCTGGAGGAGAGCCCGGTCCGCTCTTCTAAAGACCACGCTGCCTTGGGTTGCTGACCTCTGCCTGGCCTTGACCTGCCGATTGCCTGCCCCATTTTGTAATAAACATTCGAGATTCGAACTGTCTGCCTCCAGTGTCTGGATTTGGGTCTTATCCTGAGTTGTGTTATACTGGGTATATTCAAATCTCTTGTATACTTCCCATGCAATAGAGATTGGAGTCAAAATAACCAGGTTGTGAATGCTGTAGGGTAAAAGTTTATTTTGGGAAGCACAGATATTTGATGGAAATATATAAAGTGTCTCAGGATAGCATTGGTATTCAAGCACAAGAAATCAATAGCGATTGAAGGATGTCTTGAGGAAAGCAGCGTATTCTGTTGTTGCCAAATGGGAATTGAATATAGTAAATGAATCATGGCTGGCAACTCTCTAACAATATGCTGTGTGTTTTGAACACGATGTATCTTTGTACATTAAAATGGAGAAGCTTACCTTTTAGCCCTCTGCCTCATTACCCACTGATTCATTCTTCTCAAACTGAGAAGCTAACAGACCGGCCATATTGATTTAGTCTGGTATTCAATTAAAGTGATGTAGGTCTATATACGCTAACATAATGTACAAACCCAGACAAAATCAGACAGGTACGTCTAGAATTATAATTGGGAGAGCCCTCAGTGAAGCAATTTTAAGTCTTTAAAGATCCTAGTTTGCACACATTTGAGTGAGAAACGAGCTATGCTTAGTAGCAGGTGTACAGTATTGCTGAACCATAAAAACCCATGCATGACAACACCATAAAACTATTCAAATAAATACCTGTTTTGATTCATGAGGAGTCTGGTGCATAACTCTTGTATTTCCCATGAGCAATAAGATCTTTCAAAGTCTGTTGTGCTCCTGTAGGATTTGGACCAGCACAGTCTATGTTCATTAATTCAGATTAAAATAATCCAATGAGCTGGCAAAAGATGATTCAAATTTATTGTGACTTTGATTAGAATACCCATGATAATCCAGGATTCAGAGCCAGGGTAAGGAAAATCCTGGATTTCCACAATGTCATGAATTGAATAAATTAATGAAATGTCTGTGGAGTCAAAATAATTAAATCAATGTAGCAAATCAAATTGATGGGGCATTTTCTGGCTGAGCACCTTTTAGCCCAGGCTCTGGAAATCGCCTTCATTGGATTTGATTCATTCTAAATCAAATGAAAGCTGTTAAATAGTCAGATGTCTTTAATGAGATGTAAAATATAGATTTATCTTTTCAATTAAAGTGATTTTGATTTACTGTCTATATGCTAAATAATGTACAGGCTCCAAAATTATTGAGAGCCAGTTATCTTGTTTTAAGTCTAAAGGATCCACAGGCTTTGTTCACATTTGATGGAGAGCATATAAACTACCTGGGGGTCCACATTGCTTATGTTTGAAAAGCCCATGCATCAAAACTTCATTAAATGATTTTCTCATTCATGATGGAGAGCAGTCTAACAAATTGCCTTGGCATGAGTATGCAGAGCATCAAAATCATGACAGACAGTTCCATCCATTTTTGACTCTACAGGGCACAAAGCATAACCTGGGTATTTGAAAGAGAGACATAAATGAATCTGTGCCATCTGATTGCTAACGACAGGACAGGGCGACAGGGTGAATACAAAAGGAACCGACGGAACAGGACGGATTACAAAGGAATAAATAGGGATAATCAGGGAAAGGATCGGGAACAGGTGTGGGAAGACTAAAGATTAGGGGAATAGGAACAGCTGGGAGCAGGAACGGAACGACAGAAACAGAGTGAGAGAGGGAGGAGAGAGAGGGATAGGAGGGAAAGAACCAAATAAGACCAGCAGAGGGAAACGAATAGCATGGGGAGCACAGGGACAAGACATGATAATAAATGACAAACATGACACATTGGCTGAGGTGAGGGTAAGATGTGTGTGTCTGTTGTCTTCCTGTAGGATTTGTGACCAGCATTAGCAATCTATTCCGTTCATTAATTCAGATTAAAATAATCCATGCGAGCTGGCAAAAGATGATCAACGGAGACGTAGTTTCCCTTTATTGTGACTTTGATTAGAATACCCATGATAGATTCAGAGCCAGGAAAAATAAGGCCAAAAATCCTGGATTTCCACAAGTCATAAATTGCCCTCTGTCAGGGAAATGTAAATCAATGTAGCAAACTCAAATTGATGGGGCATTTTCTGGCTGAGCACACTTTTATTTCAGGCTCTGGAAATCGCCTTCATTGCCACAGGTAAAGAAGAGGTGCAGCATAAATATAAATGAGATGTGTTAAATAAATATATGTTAACGATGTAACCATATAGATCTTATCTTAATGGCTTTCTTTGTGATTTTTGATTTACTGTGCAGTATGCAAATTCACAGGCTCCAAGAATCCTGTAAAAGAAGGAGAGTTATTTGTTTTGTTTCTACATCCACAGCGCTTATGTTCAGTTGATGGAGCCCATATCCAAAACGTACCTGGGGGTGAGGTTGTAACATTATTTCTTGCATGCAGCTCATTATGATGCAAGAGCAGTCCTTGGAAAACAAACTGTGCCTTGGCAGAGTGGCAGAGCAGTGATGGTGCAGCTGCAGGGACATGACAGCTACAGTCTCTCCATCCATAAATCCACTTGACTCTACAGGGCACAAAGCCACACCTGGGTATTAGCCTGAAAGAGAGACAGCTAAATGACATCTGTGCCATCTTGCTAAGACTTGGACAGGGTGAAGCACCGAAGACCTTTATTATTAGTAAAAGTATACTTTCAAACAGCTTACCAGGGTATTTGTGCCAGGGGACTAGTATTACAGGCACTCTAGCCTGAATTTTCCCTCCCTACCTCATTTCAGGCCATTGACACCATTGTATTACAATTACATTCTCTAAAACTTTACATTATCTAGGATATAGATGAACATCTCCTGATATGACATTTCCATATAAACTCATTGCTATTTGTATGGCAGATGGGAAATGGACCTGGTTTAGAGAAAGCCAGAGACTATGTTGTTAGATAAACAAAGAGAAATTGATATTAAAGCCCCATCCCTTTCCCCCATACATTGTGGATGGAGAAGTCATTGGGATAAAGAGATATCAAGTGCTGAGAGAAGCTTATTTTGATTTAATCTATTTACAATCCTATGAACAGAAACTATTAGAATATGTATACTTTATCTACTGTGCCCTGTTACGACTAAGCATTGGTGGGCTACACCAGTCTTTTCCTCCTGCAAGCTATTGTGTGTAAAGGGGAAATTATAATTGGGGTATATGGAACATCTCATTTGTATCACCCACTGCTTCTGTTTTCCAGCTCACTCTGGCATCCCATTCCTTTCATAGCTCTGCTAACTCCCCCTTCCCACTCTCTACATTTACATTTTATCAGACACTCTTATCCAGAGTGACTTACAGTAGTGAGCGCATTCATTTCCTACTTTTTCTTGTCCTGTGTTGGTACCCCGTGGGAGTCGAACACACAACCGCTGGCATTGCAAGCGGCATGCTCCACCAACTGAGCCACACAGGTATACACTATAAGTTGTTTTTCTCTAAACAGTTGCCTCGGCTGTCCTTCCTCTTTCTGACCATCCTTAGTAATCTCTCTCTCTCTCTCTCTCTCTCTCTCTCTCTCTCTCTCTCTCTCTCTCTCTCTCTCTCTCTCTCTCTCTCTCTCTCTCGCTCTCTCTCTCGCTCTCGCTCGCTCAGGCTTTTCCCTTTACATCTCATACAATAATTCACTGTTTTAATCTTTTTCTTGGCAGCGAATGTACTGTATTGCCTAGCAACCTCTTTTGCCGTACATATGCCACATCTCTCTATAACACAACCCAAATGTATCTGGTTTTTAAAATACTCATCCTTTCTTAAATGCATCCATACACCACCAACATAAAATGTAAAAGGTCTATGGTAGTATCCAGGCTCACAATCTTGACTGAATAAGACAATAGCCATACATGTGAGGTCTGAGAATAAGCTGAATGCAGCATGGAAAGGATCAATGCTCTAAACCATTAATGACAGGTGGATACTCCTCCGACTTCCTGTTTAATAAAACCAATCAACAACTGTCCAACAAGTGACCCAGTGTTATTTAGAGTTTAATTTCCCAGGTTCAGCACACTGCAACATTGGATCAAGTTCAATTCGGGAGAATTGTCTTCTGAAAAAATAATTTGATTTTTGACATTGTACAACACATTCTGAGTCTATTAATCGTCTTGATGAAAACGTGTTTCTGTTCACATGAACACTAAAGAAACAACACAGAGCATGCTTTGCAAAATAACTGTTAACCATATTTGATGTGTACTTCCAGCACTAAACCTGGCATTGATCAAGATGGATTCAGAAAGCATTTAAATGGCAGCATTAAGTATGCTTTAAGCTGCCTTTTCACGTGTCAGCTTTGAGAATAAAAATAGAAGCAGAGACAGCTGTGTCCACAGCCTGATTTTAAATCTGATTGTTTATAGGGGGATGTTACATTGAGAGCCATGCATTATGGAAAATGTTGCTCTATTCCTACAATCACTGCTATCTTTTAATCAAGCATCATTGGTGTCGACTTTCGTTTTCTTTCATGCCTAGTGTTGATCACATGGAACAGTCCTCACTCAGCCCATAAAGGCTCAAATCGGATTTAGAGATTAACATTTCATCCCATAAATTCAGACGTCCACAGGGCAATCATTTATCATTATAAGAGATTAAATAAAGATGAGATGCTTTTTTTGCTTCAAGTCTTTAGAGTGCTTACTGTGGGGACATGACCATGCCTAAATCCACATTGAGCCCAGTCTCTGATTTTGATTTACATGTAGTAGATTAGAGTAGGTTATGCAGCGCAGGGCAGTTGTGCATGTGCTTTGACTACTTGCTGTGAAATCCATTTTCATGAGAACTCATAAGGGTAGAAGGCCAAAGCTCAGCTGGAGTGATGTTTTAGATGCATTGCGCCAAGGACATTTTACCAATAAGAAACTGTGAAACATGTATGTAAGTGCTGATGCTGTGATTAGACTTCATAGAACTGAAGTAATAGCCAAGTGATGATTCTCACTTTGCTGAGTGTACCTTTAGGTTTAGGATGATACATGGATGTACAGTATGTTCTCTTTTTAGGAAGCCTGCTGCTCCATGTTTCCTCTGCCTTCACCAAGGGCCATGAGATGGAATCTGCGCTTAGACATACCCTACATATTGTAGGTATTATACACAACTTGTGAAAAATGCATTTAATCAGTTAGCTTTACTAGTTCCACATGGATCATGTTACTGTTCATTTACAGTGCAATGGGGATTCTCAAATTATTAAATAGTGTGTCTTTCTTGTGGCAGTTGTACGACCTGGCAACATGTCATGTTTATATTCCCTGGTTTTATCGTCCAAACAGCCCATGAGTGTGTGGTGAGGCAACACTGAGAAAGTGAAGCTGTAATTCAGAATAAGAGCTCTGTTGTGGGCTTGCAATGAGCTGCTGCTATTTTCTGATGGTCCAGGAAAAATCCTCATTTAGAACCTCCCGTCTTGCTGAGCACGCAATCTAACTTAGAGTTTGAATCGTTCTATACAAACAGTCAACAAATAGACAAATATTATGCTTCATCATCCCAGATGAGTAAGTGACACGCTACACATTATATTCTCACTGTGTGAAAATGGAAAGGTTTGGGGGGAAACAAAGGACAGGCGATTAAAAAATGGAATCTGATCTTATCTACTCTTGCATTGTGTTACACATCTTCTTATTGTGCATTTTGCGTTTCCTTGAGTTAACATCATGTATGGTTCTTTAACACTGGTTCAGTGAATAATAAGAGGAATCACCTTCTTCTTAGCTTTTATAGAGAATAAGATTAAATAAATAAAACCATGGGATGATGTAGCCTACCCTTGACCCTTCAAACCAAGGCCAAGATCAAGGCAGAGGACTGCTTTAGAGAAAGGACACCATCTGCTTAGAGGAGAGAGGATTAAAAATCAACTGGGTGCAGGAACAACATCATACTGGGTTTGTTCTGTCTGGAATTGCAAAGGCAATCTGAAAGTGGGTATAGAAGTCCCCAAAATCCCAAAGGAAATCAGGAGCTTTCACAGCTGCCCTGCCGGGCCTGCCTGTAGCCTGAACACAACTCGAAGATGACAATGCCCAGTACACAGGGACAAAGAAGAGGGCAGAGAGAAACTAAACTCTCCCACTGTACTCAATCACTATTTGATCTACTACTACTATGTCATCTAGTCTCTTTATTTCTAAGATGATGTTCATTTAGTTATGTAATTTGATTGATACCAAACACAAACAAAATAAAGAATGGGAATGTGTGTCATATGGGAATGTGTGTGGTAATGCAGGCAACTAAATGTACTTCCTATTTTGAGAACATAAATGTAGTATGTGAAGTTGCTGAACAGGAAACATCAACAGAGTGTTGGCCAGTGGAGGCTCCACAGAGGAGGAAGGGGAGGACGAGATCTCTCTTCAGTGAATTTCATAAAAATGTTAATTGTAAAACATTAAAATAAATATAATTTTTAGATAAATCAATACTAAATATAATCACGTCACCAAACAATTGATTAAAACACAATATTTTGCAAAGTAGCTCTACAGAAGCCTCAACAGTTCTCTGTAGGGTAGCACCATGGTGTAGCCGGAGGACAGCTAGCTTCCGTCCTCCTTTGGGTACATTGACTTCAATACCAAACCTAGGAGTCTCATGGTTCTCACCCCCTTCCATAAACTTACACAGTAATTATGACAACTTCCGGAGGATGTCTTCCAGCCTATCAGAGCTCTTGCAGCATGAACTGACATGTTGTCCACCCAATCAAAGGATCAGATCATTAAGCTAGCACTGAAAGCATAAGCTACAGCTAGCTAGCACTTCAGTGTATAAAATGTGGTGAGTAGTTGACTCAAAGAGAGAGAAAGATAGTTGAACAGTTTTTAACAAATTAGGAGAAGCAAGAGAGAAATATAGAGAGATTGGTATTACTAATTTATTGCCACCGGGGGCCGCCGGTGTAACTGCTAACTAACTTTACACTGTAACGTTACTGCATGATTGTAGCGGGTTTACTAACGCGTTAATTCTATTAGCTATGCTGACGATAGCGTTACTTTAGCTAAAATGTTGACAACGATGTAGGCTGTGTGTCGAGGCTTGGCTTGGAAAGGTTTTTTGCCTGGTCATATACAGCTCATGCGTTGTGCATTGAAGTCCATAAGCAAAGGGACAAGGTGAGAGGAGGAGAGCGCATAGAAGGAATACAATGTGGCTACAACACGTGATCAGGGGTGTATTCATTCCGACCGATTCTGTTTAAAAAAATCTTAAACGGAAGCAAAAACATACCTGTATTTGTCCAATAGAAACTCTATTTTGCAACTGTTGGACTAATGATTACACCGTATATCAGCTGGATACAGGCAAGAGTGTGCAAGGCAGTATTGAATGTCACTGTCTGTCAATGTGTCACTCACTGTCTGTCGCCTCAAATTTGTCTCTCAACCTGTGTGCACCTACGTTGTAAACTTTCATTCATAGGCTAGGTTGTAGCAACCTCATGATATACGGAAAATTTGAGTATCATGTAGAAGCCTAAACCTGGGTGAAGGGAATATGAATGAGAGTCATCCAATATACTGTAATATAAATAAGTATCAGGTATCAAGGTAAGACCCAAGTGCAGACTGTGAGAAGCAACAATGTTTATTGTAAAAACAGGGGCAGGCAAATGACAGGTCAAGGCAGGCAGGGGTTGATAATCCAGAGTAGAGGCCAAGGTACAGGACGGCAGGCTCAGAGACAAGCACAAGGACAGGTGAAACAGATCAGGGCGTGACAATAAGGCCATGCTCATGAAAAATGAATTGCCCTCCCTCATCTTAAACAGCACTGACCCCCACTGGTGTTCATCTATATTAGATACTGTTTGCGTTCCAGATTCTATGCAAATTCATGTTCACATGATTCCTGAGATGTTAAACATTTTCACATGCATTGTACAAATCTGATAATCTGTGCAAGCCTGAACAAAATGTGTCTGTGATGATTGCATCCTTAATAGTATGCTTTGGATCACCTGCATTGGAGATCACTCTCGGTTTAGTGCAGCACTTAAATGTAAAAACTTGAAAACATTTTCCTTTATTCAGTCAATAGTCCAGGTATGAGGTGAGGTTCAAGGAATTTTCTTCACCGTCTGGAGTGAAGTCATGCTTCTCATAGATGCCTCTCACACAATTGGACAACTTCCCTGAAGGAGAAGAAAAGGATGTAAATAGTTAGGCGTCCACCCATTGACACTGATTTCAATACATTGCAGTCAATGGGACGAGTGACACAGCACTGACGCTTATGTCAATGCATTTCAGTCAATGGGAAAAGATGAGTGTCAATCTATTGATGCTTACGTCATTACGTTGTATTCAATGGGAAAAATGAGTGTTGCATTAATGACCTTTATGTCAATGGGAAAAGATCAGTCACAGGGCTGACGCTTATTTTAATACATTGCATTCAATGGGAAAAGATGAGCGTCAACCATTTGACTCTTATGTCAATGTTAAAATATGAGGCTCAAGGTTACAGTGCTTTCAGAAAGTTTCCACACCCCTTTACTTGTTCCACATTTTGTTGTGTTATAGCCTGAATAAAAAATGTGTGTCACTGATCTGCACATAATACCCCATAATGTCAAAGTGGAATTTAGTTTGTAGAAATGTTTTGAAATTAATAAAAAAGGAAAAGCTGAAATGTCTTGAGTCAATAAGTATTCAACCCCTTTGTTATGGCAAACCTAAATAAATGTTTAACTCAATAATAGTGATTTTTGAAGGACTACCCCATCTTTATACCACACACATACAATTATCTGTAAGGTCCCTCAAACACAGATTCAACCACAAAGAACAGGGAGGTTTTTCAATGCCTAGCAAAGAAGGGCATGGGTACTGGTTCCAACTGACATTGTGAATTGATCTGTGGACACCTGCTTGCATTGAGCGATAGCCCTGATTCCCACAGAATCAGGGCTATTTTTCAGGGCTATTTTCTGAGCCTGTGTGACATAAGATGTGAAATCTGAAACCAATTGAAGCTGGGATTTCATTTGTTCTTCTGACTGTCCATGAACTCCTGGCTAAACCCTACTCTCAGCCACTGACAAAGCACATGCCTGCAATCCATAATTCATAGATTTTGAACAAAAAACACGTTCTGTTTGTCTCACAACGACGAGGGCAGATGTTTTGATCAAGAGAGACCATTAGAAAATATGCACATTTTCTATATTTTAAAGTTATAAAGGATAAATCTTATAGTTAGTATTTCGAATCCTACAGACGAAGAACCATATAAGTGACATAAAAAAAATAAGAGAGATATACATGAAAAATCATTATTGGACACCCTTTTTCTATAGTGAACCGGTTTCACAAGCTCTCCACGCGCTAATTAACAATACTTTTAAATTTAAAGATAGGCTCTGGTGGAATAACCGTTTATGTGCACCACTCAGAATGGACGGATAAGCGCACAACTTTTCAGTTGCTGATGAAAATCGCCAAAATGTGGGAAAGAAACGTAAAACAAAACTAAAAGAATGGAAAGACAGGCAAAGGAAGATCTTACGGGATGCGGGACAACCCTATACAAATAGTAAAGGTCAAGACAAACTGGGAAAAGCTGTCCAAAAGAGGTATGTCAAAGAACCGTATATCAAACAATCAAGGTAGCTAGCTATAGAGTACAGTAACTAACATGTATGTTCTCGGTTGTCTAATTTGTAACTATAGAGAAAACATATTAGCTAAAGTTCGTTGGCTACTAATTTATACATTATCGTTACAAATGTTATTGCTGGATTATAGAAGAAACATAGCTAGCTACTTTTTCTCCATCCACCGGATGATTCGACATGGCTACAGTAGCAAGCTAGTTATATGTAACGTTACACTGTATCCTGCAGGGATTGCACACCGAGGGTCCATTGAGGTGGCAAGCTGCATATTGAAGTGGGTGAAGACAAAATTCACGCCACTCACCAAACCAGAGGTGAGCAAATTGATCATCTTCAGTGACAGATGCTGTGGACAGAATAACAACTGGCGGATGCTCAATCTGATGTCGATGCTGGTCTCTATGGGTTACTTTACCCAAGTTGTGCAGAAGTTCATGGACTCTGGTCATTCTTTTCTTCCTTGTGATCGATCTTTTGCCACCATTGAGAAGAGGCGCAAGGTGTCAGTCCTTCATACACCTGATGATGTTTCAAAGATGATACTGTCACACCCTGACCATAGTTTGCTTTGTATGTTTCTATGTTTTGTTTGGTCAGGGTGTAATCTGAGTGGGCATTCTATGTTGTGTGTCTAGTTTGTCTGTTTCTGTGTTTGGCCTGATATGGTTCTCAATCAGAGGCAGGTGTTAGTCATTGTCTCTGATTGGGAACCATATTTAGGTGGCCTGTTTGGTGTTGGGGTTTGTGGGTGATTGTTCCTGTCTTTGTGTTTGTTGCACCAGATAGGGCTGTTTTGGTTGTGCAACATTTTCTTATTTTGTATTATACATTATTCAAGTTATCATCTTTATTAAAGATGTATAAAAATAACCACGCTGTGTTTTGGTCCGCCTCTCCTTCCCAGGAAGAATTCCGTGACACATATTGGATATGTACAAGTTGTGCTTGTTTTGATTGAATTCATTTAATTGTATTCTATTTTTGTAGTTTTTCTATGGTATGTTCACATTGAGGGCTTCATTTTAAATGAGACTAAGATTTCATGACTCAACTTTTAAGAAAAGTCATCAGTGCTGAAGTTGATAGACCACCTTTAAATGAACCTCCATACAAATGAATTAACTACATATTGCATTTAAGTTATTTACATGAAGGGCATCTGTACTTGAAAGTACTTAAAACATCATATTAGGTGTTAAAAAAGGACATCTTACAACAGTCATGCAAAATGTCACATACTGTTCTTCCACAAACTGAAATCATCACTGGAGATATACTGTTCTTCCACAAACTGAAATCATCACTGGAGATACTGTTCTTCCACAAACTGAAATCATCTGGAGATATACTGTTCTTCCACAAACTGAAATCATCACTGGAGATATACTGTTCTTCCACAAACTGAAATCATCACTGGAGATATACTGTTCTTCTTCCACAAACTGTTCTTCCACAAACTGAAATCATCACTGGAGATATACTGTTCTTCCACAAACTGAAATCATCACTGGAGATATACTGTTCTTCCACAAACTGAAATCATCACTGGAGATATACTGTTCTTCCACATTCTAAAAATTATAACGGCAATACATAAATAAAAACATTTTAAATAACAAATAAAGATCAATTGTTGTTGGAAGATATGGGTATGGTGAATTATTTGTCAACCATAAAACACCTAATGTGGTACACACAATTAATATAAATATAACTGATTATCTTAAAATGGAAAAATTGTCACAGATATGGTTCTTCGTCTGTATGATTCATTTTATAATTTGATTATGCTATATTAAGAAAGCACATAAGTCATTTCAAGCCTTATTCATAGAGTTTTGTTGAATAGGAAATACATCATATCAAATATTTCATATTTTTATATTTGTATCATATTCACACTGTGTACCTGTGTTCCAAAAAATGACTACACCTCAGAAATGTGTAACTATTCTTAGCAGAAAGGTGAGATTTGAACCTTTCTTTGAGTATGCAGCATTACTAGTTATTGTTTATGGCCCACTCATGATAAATAATTACTTTTTGGGATTATGTAGATTACATTTTCGATTGCATTTAGTTACATTTAATTACATTGGTTGTGATATGAGAAAACTGATGGATCTACAATGGATGGCTCAACAACATTGTAGTTACTCCACAATACTAGCCTAAATGACAGAATGAAAAGAAGGAAGTCTGTACACTCTGTACAGTATTAAGTATTGCTAAATCCAACAATAACACATCACTGAGTACCACTCTTCATATTTCCAAGTATGGTGGTGGCTGCATCATGTTAGGAGTATGCTTTTCATCGGCAATGACTAGGGAGTTTTTGTTAGGATAAAAATAAATGTAATACAGCTAAGCACAGGCACAATCCAAGAGAAAACCTTTTAGTCTTTCCAAAAGACACTGGGAGACTAATTCACCTTTGAACAGGACAATAATCGAAAACACAAGGTCCAATCTACGCTGGGGTTGCTTACCACGATGACATTGAATGTTCCTGAGTGGCCTAGTTACAATTTTGTCTTAAATAGTCTTGAAAATCTATGGCAATACTTGAAAATGGCTGTTTAGCAATGATCAACAACCAACTTGACAGAGCTTGAATAAAGTAAAATAACAAGCAAGGCTATATACAGGGGGTACTGGTACAGAGTCAATGTGTGGGGGCACAGGTTAGTTGAGGTAATTGAGGTAATATGTACATGTAGGTAGAGTTGACTATGCACAGATTATAAACAGAGAGTAGCAGCAGCGTAAAAGAGGGGTCTGGATAGCCTTTTGATTAGCTGTTCAGGAGTCTTATGGCTTGGGGGTAAAAGCAGTTAAGAAGCCTTTGGACCTTGACTTGGCACTCCGGTATCGCTTTCCTTGCGGTAGCAGAGAGAACAGTCTATGACTAAGGTGGATGGAGTCTTCTGCAATTTTTTGGGCCTTCTTCTGACACCACCTGGTATAGAGGTACTGAATGGCAGAAAGCTTGGCCCCAGTGATGTACTGGGCCATACGCATTACCCTCTGTAGTGCTTTGGGGTCGGAGGCCGAGCAGTTTCCATACCAGGTGGTGAAGCAACCCGTCAGGATGCTCTCGATGGTGCAGCTGTAGAACTTTTTGAGAATCTGAGGACCCATGCCAAATATTTTCAGTCTCCTGAGGGGGAATAGGCATTGTCGTGCCCTCTTCATGACTGTCTTGGTGTGTTTGGACCATGATAGTTTGTTGATGATGTGGACACCAGGGAACTTGAAGCTCTCAACATGCTCTACTACAGCCCCGTCAATTAGAATGGGGGAATGCTCGGTCCTCCTTTTTCTCTCAAATCATCTCCTTTGTCTTCATCACGTCGAGGGAGAGGTTGTTATCTTGGCACCACACTGCCAGGTCTCTGACCTCCTTCCTATAGGCTGTCTGATCATTGTCGGTGATCAGGTCTACCATTGTTGTGTCAACGGCAAACTAAATGATGCTGTTGGAGTCATGCTTGGCTATGCAGTCATGGGTGAACAGGGAGTACAGCAGTTTCTAATGTCCCATTGGTAGGATAGTCTTGATCGGAGCTCATCCATTTTGTTATCCAATGATTGCACGTTGGCTAATAGGACTGATGGTAGAGGGGGATTACTCACTTGCCGTTGGCACCCCAACCTACGTCCCCAATATCTCTGTCTCTTCTTCATGTGAATGACGGGGATTTGGGCCTTGTTGGATGTCTGAAGTAAACCCTTTGCGTCCGACTCGTTAAAGAAAAAAACCTTTGTCCAGTAGGTCAGTAATCACTGTCTTGATATCCAGAAGCTCTTTTCGGTCATAAGAGACGGTCGCAGAAACATTATGTACAAAATAAGTTACAAATAACGCAAAAAAACACACACAATAGCATAATTGGTTAGAAGCCTGTAAAACGGCAGCCATCTCATTGAGTGCACATATTGGCAAGGCAATGTGCAACGAACAGACAAGTCAGAAACATGGAGAAATAATTAGGCCTAGGCTACACCTTGTTCTTTAGAATAGTTAAACAGAAAACTAAATAATATCAATCACGCAACATCAGGTAGACAGCAGTCTACAACATAAGAAGCAAACAAATCCATGTAAATTAGAGTCAAGCACAACATGGGACTGAACCCCATGTTAGGCTATAGTTCAACCTAATAATGTAATAAAGAATAGACTACTTTTGCTTTCAGATGCCATTTAAGAACAAGTTACAACGTTGTGTCATGGGGTAAAAGATCATTCATCATACACAATCATGCAATGGGCAATGTAAAAGTGTCATTCCATTTAGAAATATCCAGGCAAAATGCAGACCCTAATCCAAACGAACATCTATATAGATATTATAGAAAAGAAGAGGTACTACGGTTTAGAACCCTAACTTTCAACACTTCAAATTCAGCAGATGAGATCCTTCTCAAATTGTTACTCTTTAAAGCATAACCGTTCCAGACACGACATCCTGCTCTGTCTGCATATATACATGTCAAGTCAGTCTGGCCTGGAGGGGGTGGGGAAACAGGGGGCGGTTGTTTGCCTGAGGGATCAATGGAGGCCGAGAGCTCAATGTTACCTGCGACAGTTCAATGAGAGGAAGACCAGGGTTGATTAAGTGCTGAGGGTAAACAAGAAGAAGAGGAAAAATAATAATAAAGCATGCAAGCTGGATCAAAAAATGAATTGAATAAGTAAATAATGTAGTAAATAATGAAAAATCACACCAAGGGATTGGGTTAGGTTTGAGGCTTTGTTTAGGGTTGAGCTGGGATGTGGACATTAATCTAGAGTTAGGGTTAGGGTTGAGCTGGGAGTGGACAAGAAGCTATGGTTAGGGCCTCAACCCTCGGCATACAGTGCATTCTGAAAGTATTCATACCCCTTCACTTTTTCCACATTTTGTTATGTTACAGATTTATTCTAAAATTTGTTCAATATTTTTTTTTTCATCAATTTACACACACTACCCCATAATGACAATGTGAAACAGGTTTTTAGCATTTTATGCAAATGTCTTTGAAATAAAAAACAGAAATACCTTATTTACATAAATATTCCATATAATTTGCTATGAGACTCATAATTGAGCTCAGGTAAATACTGTTTCCATTGATCATCCTTGAGATGTTTCTACAACTTGATTGGAGTTAATCTGTGGTAAATTCAATTGATTGGACATGATTTTGAAAGGCACACACCTGTCTATATAAGTTCCCACAGTTAACAGTGCTTGGAGTTTGACAAAAGAAACAAGAGAAACAAGATTCTCTGGTCTGATGAAACAAAGATGGAACTCTTTGCCTGAATGTCAAGCGTCACGGCTGGAGGAAACCAGGCACCGCTCATCAGCATGGTGGTGGCAGCATCCTGCTGTGGGGATGTATTTCAGTGGCAGGGACAGAGTCAAGATCGAGGGAAAGATGAACAGAGCAAAGTTTAGAGAGATCCTTGATGAAAACATGCTCCAGAGCGTGCAGGACCTCAGACTGGGGCGAAGGTTCACCTTCCAACAGGACAATGACTCTAAGCACAAAGCCAAGACAACGCAGGAGTGGCTTCAGGACAAGTCTCTGAATGTCCTTGAGTGGCCCAGCCAGAGCCCGGACTTGAACCCGATCGAACATCTCTGGAAGGACCTGAAAATAGCTGTGCAGCGACGCTCCTCATCCAACCTGACAGAGGTTGAGGATCTGCAGTAAACAATGGGAATAACTCCCCAAATACAGGTGTGCCAAACTTGTAGCGTCATACCCAAGAAGACTTGAGGCTGTAATCGCTGCCAAAGGTGCTTCAACAAAGTACAGAGTAAATGGTCTGAATATTTATGTAAATGTGATATTTCAGTTTCGAAAATGTCTAAAAACCTGTTTTAGCTTTGTCATTATGGGATATTGTGTGTAAATTGATGAGGGAAACTAACTATTTAATACATTTTAGAATAAGGCAGTAACGTAAAAAAAATGTGTAAAAGGTGAAGGGGTCTGAATACTTTCCGAATGCACTGTAACCCTAACCTTAATCCAATTCAAATGTATTAATTCGCCCCTCCCCCACAACATGGCGGAAAGGTAGGCCTCACTTGTAGCCTGACCTAGAGTTAATGTGCTTTTGAGTGACATCGGCAAAACGGCTGAGGCTAGAAACAAAATTCAATATATGGGATCATTCAACAGACACTCCCGATGAACCCAAGCCTACAAATGAATTCTTCATAGTTAAAACTTGACCCCACAGATAACAAGGATTTTCTTCCATAGAAAAGCATTACCTACAGCCCGTATATAGCCATGATGCCTCCGTGGACTGTGATTGAACTAGCTAACCATTCTTCTACACAAACCATCATGACCATCATGGCAACTGGAAGTGGCTTAATTCATCCTCAACCTGGTCCTTTATATTCTCCCTGCAGTTACATAAAAACACTGTCAAAAACACCCTGAGTTTCAAGTCTTTAAGAACGTACAGTGCCTTGCGAAAGTATTCGGCCCCCTTGAACTTTTTGACCTTTTGCCACATTTCAGGCTTCAAACATAAAGATATAAAACTGTATTTTTTTGTGAAGAATCAACAACAAGTGGGACACAATCATGAAGTGGAATGACATTTATTGGATATTTCAAACTTTTTTAACAAATCAAAAACTGAAGAATTGGGCGTGCAAAATGATTCAGCCCCCTTAAGTTAATACTTTGTAGCGCCACCTTTTGCTGCGATTACAGCTGTAAGTCGCTTGGGGTATGTCTCTATCAGTTTTGTACATCGAGAGACTAAAATGTTTTCCCATTCCTCCTTGCAAAACAGCTCGAGCTCAGTGAGGTTAGATGGAGAGCATTTGCGAACAGCAGTTTTCAGTTCTTTCCACAGATTCTCGATTGGATTCAGGTCTGGACTTTGACTTGGCCATTCTAACACCTGGATATGTTTATTTTTGAACCATTCCATTGTAGATTTTGCTTTATGTTTTGGATCATTGTCTTGTTGGAAGACAAATCTCCGTCCCAGTCTCAGGTCTTTTGCAGACTCCATCAGGTTTTCTTCCAGAATGGTCCTGTATTTGGCTCCATCCATCTTCCCATCAATTTTAACCATCTTCCCTGTCCCTGCTGAAGAAAAGCAGGCCCAAACCATGATGCTGCCACCACCATGTTTGACAGTGGGGATGGTGTGTTGCTTTTACGCCAAACATAACATTTTGCATTGTTGCCAAAAAGTTCAATTTTGGTTTCATCTGACCAGAGCACCTTCTTCCACATGTTTGGTGTGTCTCCCAGGTGGCTTGCGGCAAACTTTAAACGACACTTTTTATGGATATCTTTAAGAAATGGCTTTCTTCTTGCCACTCTTCCATAACGGCCAGATTTGTGCAATATACAACTGATTGTTGTCCTATGGACAGAGTCTCCCACCTCAGCTGTAAATCTCTGCAGTTCATCCAGAGTGATCATGGGCCTCTTGGCTGCATCTCTGATCAGTCTTCTCCTTGTATGAGCTGAAAGTTTAGAGGGACGGCCAGGTCTTGGTAGATTTGCAGTGGTCTGATACTCCTTCCATTTCAATATTATCACTTGCACAGTGCTCCTTGGGATGTTTAAAGCTTGGGAAATATTTTTGTATCCAAATCCGGCTTTAAACTTCTTCACACCAGTATCTCGGACCTGCCTGGTGTGTTCCTTGTTCTTCATGATGCTCTCTGCGCTTTTAACAGACCTCTGAGACTATCACAGTGCAGGTGCATTTATACGGAGACTTGATTACACACAGGTGTATTGTATTTATCATCATTAGTCATTTAGGTCAACATTGGATCATTCAGAGATCCTCACTGAACTTCTGGAGAGAGTTTGCTGCACTGAAAGTAAAGGGGCTGAATAATTTTGCACGCCCAATTTTTCAGTTTTTGATTTGTTAAAAAAGTTTGAAATATCCAATAAATGTCGTTCCATTTCATGATTGTGTCCCACTTGTTGTTGATTCTTCACAAAAAAAATACAGTTTTATATCTTTATGTTTGAAGCCTGAAATGTGGCAAAAGGTCGCAAAGTCCAAGGGGGCCGAATACTTTCGCAAGGCACTGTAGCTAGGATCCTGTGATTACAGGAAGTGACTTTAGTAGGGGTCGTAGTTGCGGTTTCCAAAAGGTTGAATGTTCCCAAATGTACATATTTGTGACCAAGAGACTGTCATGACCCGGCATATGAAATTTGAAGGCAATCAACCCAAAAACATTTTTGACCTCTATTGGACACAATGGTCTTGCAGGTATAGATAATAAGATTATTGTTATACTGAATTTTGAAGAGGATATTGGATTATAATTATTTTTGATTGACTTGAAATCTACTTTGAGCTTTAATGCTGTATTGCTGGAACACAATTCGAAATACATTTCATCATGATTTTCTGATGCCGTTTGGGCAATTTAGAGTAATGATTGGGGACTTATTTGTGGAGGAATTGAACTTTTTTTCTGGGTGATTTGTGATGTTGTTGTCATGTTTTGTCTTATATCATCTTGTCATTTTGCTTTTCCTTCTGTTCGTTTCCCCCTGCTGGTCTTATTAGGTTCGTTCCCTTTTTCTATCCCTCTCTCTCCCCCTCCCTCTCTCTCCTCTCTCTATCGTTCCGTTCCTGCTCCCAGCTGTTCCTATTCCCCTAATCATCATTTAGTCTTCCCACACCTGTTCCCGATCCTTTCCCCTGATTAGAGTCCCTATTTATTCCTTTGTGTTCCGTTCCTGTCCCGTCGGTTCCTTGTTTTGTATTCACCATGCTGTGATTGTGTTTCGCCCTGTCCTGTCGTGTTTTTGCCTTCATCAGATGCTGCGTGTGAGCAGGTGTCTCTGTCTACTACGGCCTGCGCCTACCCGAAGCGACCTGCAGTCTGTGGCCGCTTCTCTTGTTATTCCCTCTACAGACTAGAGGATTTCTGTTACTCCCTGTTTGGATTTGAATAAACTCTGTTTCTGTTAAGTCGCTTTTGGGTCCTCTATCACCTGCATGACAGAAGGAACCGACCAAGTAATGGACCCAGCGACTTCAGACGCTCGTTACACTGCCGTCGAGATCCAAGGAGCCATGCTCGGCAGACACGAGCAGGAATTGTCTGCTGCTCGCCATGCCGTGGAGAACCTGGCCGCTCAGGTTTCCGACCTCTCTGGACAGTTCCAGAGTCTACGTCTCGTGCCACCTGTTACTTCCTGGCCTGCCGAGCCTCCAGAACCTAGGGTTAATAACCCACCTTGCTACTCCGGGCAGCCCACTGAGTGCCGCTCCTTTCTCACGCAGTGTGAGATTGTGTTCTCTCTCCAACCCAACACATACTCTAGAGAGAGAGCTCGGGTTGCTTACGTCATTTCACTCCTTACTGGCCGGGCTCGAGAATGGGGCACAGCTATCTGGGAGGCAAGGGCTGATTGCTCTAACAAGTTCCAGAACTTTAAAGAGGAGATGATTCGGGTTTTTGACCGTTCAGTTTTTGGTAGGGAGGCTTCTAGGGCCCTGGCTTCCTTATGCCAAGGTGAACGGTCCATAACGGATTATTCTATTGAGTTTCGCACTCTTGCTGCCTCTAGTGAGTGGAACGAGCCGGCGCTGCTCGCTCGTTTTCTGGAGGGACTCCACGCAGTGGTTAAGGATGAGATTCTCTCCCGGGAGGTTCCTTCAGATGTGGACTCTTTGATTGCTCTCGCCATCCGCATAGAACGACGGGTAGATCTTCGTCACCGGGCTCGTGGAAGAGAGCTCGCATCAACGGTGTTTCCCTGCTCCGCATCGCAACCATCTCCCTCCTCTGGCTTTGAGACTGAGCCCATGCAGCTGGGAGGGATTCGCATCTCGACTAAGGAGAGGGAACGGAGGATCACCAACCGCCTGTGCCTCTATTGCGGAGTTGCTGGACATTTTGTTAATTCATGTCCAGTAAGAGGCCAGAGCCCATCAGTAAGCGGAGGGCTACTGGTGAGCGCTACTACTCTGGTCTCTTCATCTAGATCTTGTACTACTATGTCGGTCCATCTACGCTGGACCGGTTCGGGTGCTACATGCAGTGCCTTGATTGACTCTGGGGCTGAGGGTTGTTTCATGGACGAAGCATGGGTTCGGAAACATAACATTCCTTTCAGACCGTTAGACAAGCCTACGCCCATGTTTGCCTTAGATGGTAGTCATCTTCCCAGTATCAGATTTGAGACACTACCTTTAACCCTCACAGTATCTGGTAACCACAGTGAGACTATTTCTTTTTTGATTTTCCGTTCACCGTTTACACCTGTTGTTTTGGGTCATCCCTGGCTAGTATGTCATAATCCTTCTATTAATTGGTCTAGTAATTCTATCCTATCCTGGAACGTTTCTTGTCATGTGAAGTGTTTAATGTCTGCCATCCCTCCCGTTTCTTCTGTCCCTACTTCCCAGGAGGAACCTGGCGATTTGACAGGAGTGCCGGAGGAATATCATGATCTGCGCACGGTCTTCAGTCGGTCCCGAGCCAACTCCCTTCCTCCTCACCGGTCGTATGATTGTAGTATTGATCTCCTTCCGGGGACCACTCCTCCTCGAGGTAGACTATACTCTCTGTCGGCTCCCGAACGTAAGGCTCTCGAGGATTATTTGTCTGTGTCTCTTGACGCCGGTACCATAGTGCCTTCTTCTTCTCCGGCCGGGGCGGGGTTCTTTTTGTTAAGAAGAAGGACGGTACTCTGCGCCCCTGCGTGGATTATCGAGGGCTGAATGACATAACGGTTAAGAATCGTTATCCGCTTCCCCTTATGTCATCAGCCTTCGAGATTCTGCAGGGAGCCAGGTGCTTTACTAAGTTGGACCTTCGTAACGCTTACCATCTCGTGCGCATCAGAGAGGGGGACGAGTGGAAAACGGCGTTTAACACTCCGTTAGGGCATTTTGAGTACCGGGTTCTGCCGTTCGGTCTCGCCAATGCGCCAGCTGTTTTTCAGGCATTAGTTAATGATGTTCTGAGAGACATGCTGAACATTTTTGTTTTTGTCTATCTTGACGATATCCTGATTTTTTCTCCGTCACTCGAGATTCATGTTCAGCACGTTCGACGTGTTCTACAGCGCCTTTTAGAGAATTGTCTCTACGTAAAGGCTGAGAAGTGCTCTTTTCATGTCTCCTCCGTTACTTTTCTCGGTTCCGTTATTTCCGCTGAAGGCATTCAGATGGATTCCGCTAAGGTCCAAGCTGTCAGTGATTGGCCCGTTCCAAGGTCACGTGTCGAGTTGCAGCGCTTTTTAGGTTTCGCTAATTTCTATCGGCGTTTCATTCGTAATTTCGGTCAAGTTGCTGCCCCTCTCACAGCTCTTACTTCTGTCAAGACGTGTTTTAAGTGGTCCGGTTCCGCCCAGGGAGCTTTTGATCTTCTAAAAGAACGTTTTACGTCCGCTCCTATCCTCGTTACTCCTGACGTCACTAGACAATTCATTGTCGAGGTTGACGCTTCAGAGGTAGGCGTGGGAGCCATTCTATCCCAGCGCTTCCAGTCTGACGATAAGGTTCATCCTTGCGCTTATTTTTCTCATCGCCTGTCGCCATCTGAGCGCAACTATGATGTGGGTAACCGTGAACTGCTCGCCATCCGCTTAGCCCTAGGCGAATGGCGACAGTGGTTGGAGGGGGCGACCGTTCCTTTTGTCGTTTGGACAGACCATAAGAACCTTGAGTACATCCGTTCTGCCAAAAGACTTAATGCCCGTCAAGCTCGTTGGGCGTTGTTTTTCGCTCGTTTCGAGTTTGTGATTTCTTACCGTCCGGGTAGCAAGAACACCAAGCCTGATGCCTTATCCCGTCTGTTTAGTTCTTCTGTGGCTTCTACTGATCTCGAGGGGATTCTTCCTTATGGGCGTGTTGTCGGGTTGACAGTCTGGGGAATTGAAAGACAGGTTAAGCAAGCACTCACGCACACTGCGTCGCCGCGCGCTTGTCCTAGTAACCTCCTTTTCGTTCCTGTTTCCACTCGTCTGGCTGTTCTTCAGTGGGCTCACTCTGCCAAGTTAGCTGGTCATCCCGGTGTTCGAGGCACTCTTGCGTCTATTCGCCAGCGCTTTTGGTGGCCGACTCAGGAGCGTGACACGCGCCGTTTCGTGGCTGCGTGTTCAGACTGCGCGCAGAAGAAGTCTGGTAATTTTTTTTCTGCTTCTGCTCCTGGTCTTGCTGGGTCTCAGTCTGTTCCCTGCCATCGCATCTCTCCTGTTCTTGTTCCTGCCCTTGCTGTGTCTCAGTCTGTCCCTAGTTCTCTTTTTTTTTTTTTTAGAGTAGTACCCTAGTTTCCTTTTTATCGTTTTTCGTTACGGTCCTGAGGAGAGGAGTTGGGTTCTTTCTCGGGACGTGCTGGACCGTTTGATCTATGATTTCCTCCGTTGCCGCCAGTGTTCCTCCTCGAGAGCGCCAGGAGGCGCTCGGTGAGTGGGGGGGTACTGTCATGTTTTGTCTTATATCATCTTGTCATTTTGCTTTTCCTTCTGTTCGTTTCCCCCTGCTGGTCTTATTAGGTTCGTTCCCTTTTTCTATCCCTCTCTCTCCCCCTCCCTCTCTCTCCTCTCTCTATCGTTCCGTTCCTGCTCCCAGCTGTTCCTATTCCCCTAATCATCATTTAGTCTTCCCACACCTGTTCCCGATCCTTTCCCCTGATTAGAGTCCCTATTTATTCCTTTGTGTTCCGTTCCTGTCCCGTCGGTTCCTTGTTTTGTATTCACCATGCTGTGATTGTGTTTCGCCCTGTCCTGTCGTGTTTTTTGCCTTCATCAGATGCTGCGTGTGAGCAGGTGTCTCTGTCTACTACGGCCTGCGCCTACCCGAAGCGACCTGCAGTCTGTGGCCGCTTCTCTTGTTATTCCCCTCTACAGACTAGAGGATTTCTGTTACTCCCTGTTTGGATTTGAATAAACTCTGTTTCTGTTAAGTCGCTTTTGGGTCCTCTATCACCTGCATGACAGTTGTATTTGTGCTTCTCATGACTATGTTTTTGTATTTTAATGTGTGACTGTATATATATAGTTTGGGTATAATGTGTACTGTATATTTATGTTGTGTATACAGGGCGCATTTGTAAAAAGAGAGCTACGGTAGGTCTCAAAAAATAAAACAAAAATTACCTAAAACTAGCCTGTCTGTCTGTCTGTCTGTCTGTCTGTCTGTCTGTCTGTCTGTCTGTCTGTCTGTCTGTCTGTCTGTCTGTCTGTCTGTCTGTCTGTCTGTCTGCCTGCCTGCCCGTCTGTCGGTTTGTCTGTCTGTCTGTCTGCCTGCCTGCCTGCCTGCCTGTATGTCCACCTATCCGTCTATCTCTGTGTTTGGAGGGAGGGAAAAAAGGATAGAGAGACAATGGACGGGCGAGGAGGGAGAGTAGGGGATGGTGAGGGTGGTGTAGAGATGGGAGAGAGTGAGAGGGGTGAAGGTGGGAGAGGGAGAGGGGGGGTCAACAGAGAGAGAGAAAGATACGAGGTGGGAGAGAGAAGGGAGGGATGGAGAGAGTGAGAGGGGGGATTAGAGAACAGAGAGAGAGAGACATGTCTATCTGCATGCCTGTCTGTCTGTTTGTCTGTGTAAGTATTTGACCAATTTACCCATTGGAACTTTATCACCATAATTTCCAATTGACTTGAAATATATTGTCATAAGCGTCAATTAGTTGGCTTTCATATTTTCCCATTGACTGCAAATGTATTGACATAAGCGTCAACCCTGTGACACTTTTCTTTTCCCATTGAATGCAATGTATTGACGTAAGCGTCAATATGTTGTTCAGATAAATAAAAAAGCAGGTTGAAAAATAAGCCAACCAACTCTTCTTGCTAATGCAGCAAACTTTGCACTTCTAAAAATGAGGTCCACAGTCAGAAAAGGGAGGAAATTGGAAACGATCAAGTCTCAGAAGGACAAAGACTGTTATTCTTGCCGAGAACAAAGACAAGCCAGGATGTTGGCAGCCTTGGAGAGAGTCTTTCAGTCGACTTTAAGACTGAGAGAATCAGATTCTTCTGTCTTGATGATAGCTGTTATGCACTGTCAATGAATATGTCCCTGGGATGGGAATAACTCAGAGTGTAAAGAATAATTGTGAAATAAATGCTTCTGGTTCTATGTAGGCTACTGTGCGCATGCCAACGGTATGAGCTCAATCATTGTATTTGATTGCTTCATAAAGTCAATAAATCATTTGCAATACACTGTGCTTTTCAGTCTTTGAGTTTGAATTGGATTTGGAAAGGTGTGTCATGTACATACTTCTTCACTCTGCAGGCAGTTATCTCACAATTTACAAAAGCAAACAACACTGTTTAAATATGTGATGATTACTCTAAGTATATATTGATTTTTTTATTTGATTTAATCTTTATTTAACTGGGCAAGTCAGTTAAGAACAAATTCTGATTTACAATGACAGCCTAGGAACAGTGGGTTAACTGCCTTGTTAATAAGGGGCAGAACGACAGATTTTTACCTTGTCAGCTCAGGGATTCAATCTAGCAGCCTTGCGGTTACTGACCCAACGCTCTAACCACTAGTCTACCTGCCGCACCGGTGTTATGGTGTTACATCAGCTAATAATGGCTTTACTTTGTTACAATCATCAATTCGTCAGATATGTGGTGCTTTGATGCAGAAAATGAAAAACAACAAAGTTCTCATTCAGCACCGTATTACAGGTGGTCTACATTATCCCAGAAAACCACATTCCCAGACAAATGATAAGCAGTATAATTTCATGGTATTAAAAGAGAAACAATATCCCAGTAAACAAATGAAAAAGCAATTTTAATGTTCACAGTCATCTCTTCTTTAATGAGCATAAAAAACAATTGATCGGAAAATCAATTGAAATATCATTTTATCCTATGATGACAGTTAAAGCTGATATTTTACATGGTTTAATTCATGGAAATCTGGATAACACCTTGTTCAAACAGCAAGCCAATATTGCAAGTAGCCCGACTTCACATAATGTCAGAAACACTCTCATAGCCAGTCTCTACATCCAGATCAGGTCATGTTCAAGTTCATCTGACCTTCAGATAAGGCTGCTCCTCTTCGTAGGGAAATGACTGTGTCCATGAAAAAGCAGAGACACTTTGTTTGACATTGGGAATTGTTATTTACATATGTGTCCTTGAAGTGGTGTATGAGTATGAACCACATCCAAAAGAGGCTGCTTGAAGAATACTGTAACAGTCACAGTAGACATGGGAGAAGAGGGGATACATAAAGATGGTTACTGTAACAGTCACAGTAGACATGGGAGAAGAGGGGATACATAAAGATGGTTACTGTAACAGTCACAGTAGACATGGGAGAAGAGGGGATACATCAAAGATGGTTACTGTAACAGTCACAGTAGACATGGGGGAAGAGGGGATACATAAAGATGGTTACTGTAACAGTCACAGTAGACATGGGAGAAGAGGGGATACATCAAAGATGGTTACTGTAACAGTCACAGTAGACATGGGGGAAGAGGGGATACATAAAGATGGTTACTGTAACAGTCACAGTAGACATGGGGGAAGAGGGGATACATAAAGATGGTTACTGTAACAGTCACAGTAGACATGGGAGAAGAGGGGATACATCAAAGATGGTTACTGTAACAGTCACAGTAGACATGGGGGAAGAGGGGATACATAAAGATGGTTACTGTAACAGTCACAGTAGACATGGGGGAAGAGGCAATACATCAAAGATGGTTACTGTAACAGTCACAGTAGACATGGGGGAAGAGGGGATACATAAAGATGGTTACTGTAACAGTCACAGTAGACATGGGAGAAGAGGGGATACATAAAGATGGTTACTGTAACAGTCACAGTAGACATGGGAGAAGAGGGGATACATCAAAGATGGTTACTGTAACAGTCACAGTAGACATGGGGGAAGAGGGGATACATAAAGATGGTTACTGTAACAGTCACAGTAGACATGGGAGAAGAGGGGATACATAAAGATGGTTACTGTAACAGTCACAGTAGACATGGGGGAAGAGGGGATACATCAAAGATGGTTACTGTAACAGTCACAGTAGACATGGGAGAAGAGGGGATACATCAAAGATGGTTACTGTAACAGTCACAGTAGACATGGGAGAAGAGGGGATACATCAAAGATGGTTACTGTAACAGTCACAGTAGACATGGGGGAAGAGGGGATACATCAAAGATGGTTACTGTAACAGTCACAGTAGACATGGGGGAAGAGGGGATACATCAAAGATGGTTACTGTAACAGTCACAGTAGACATGGGGGAAGAGGGGATACATAAAGATGGTTACTGTAACAGTCACAGTAGACATGGGGGAAGAGGGGATACATCAAAGATGGTTACTGTAACAGTCACAGTAGACATGGGGGAAGAGGGGATACATCAAAGATGGTTACTGTAACAGTCACAGTAGACATGGGGGAAGAGGCAATACATCAAAGATGGTTACTGTAACAGTCACAGTAGACATGGGGGAAGAGGGGATACATCAAAGATGGTTACTGTAACAGTCACAGTAGACATGGGGGAAGAGGCAATACATCAAAGATGGTTACTGTAACAGTCACAGTAGACATGGGGGAAGAGGCAATACATCAAAGATGGTTACTGTAACAGTCACAGTAGACATGGGAGAAGAGGGGATACATAAAGATGGTTACTGTAACAGTCACAGTAGACATGGGGGAAGAGGGGATACATAAAGATGGTTACTGTAACAGTCACAGTAGACATGGGGGAAGAGGGGATACATAAAGATGGTTACTGTAACAGTCACAGTAGACATGGGGGAAGAGGCAATACATCAAAGATGGTTACTGTAACAGTCACAGTAGACATGGGGGAAGAGGCAATACATCAAAGATGGTTACTGTAACAGTCACAGTAGACATGGGGGAAGAGGCAATACATCAAAGATGGTTACTGTAACAGTCACAGTAGACATGGGAGAAGAGGGGATACATAAAGATGGTTACTGTAACAGTCACAGTAGACATGGGAGAAGAGGGGATACATCAAAGATGTTTACTGTAACAGTCACAGTAGACATGGGGGAAGAGGGGATACATAAAGATGGTTACTGTAACAGTCACAGTAGACATGGGGGAAGAGGCAATACATCAAAGATGGTTACTGTAACAGTCACAGTAGACATGGGGGAAGAGGGGATACATAAAGATGGTTACTGTAACAGTCACAGTAGACATGGGGGAAGAGGGGATACATAAAGATGGTTACTGTAACAGTCACAGTAGACATGGGGGAAGAGGCAATACATCAAAGATGGTTACTGTAACAGTCACAGTAGACATGGGAGAAGAGGGGATACATAAAGATGGTTACTGTAACAGTCACAGTAGACATGGGAGAAGAGGGGATACATAAAGATGGTTACTGTAACAGTCACAGTAGACATGAGGGAAGAGGGGATACATAAAGATGGTTACTGTAACAGTCACAGTAGACGTGGGGGAAGTAGACATCAAATATGGTTGATCTACTGTGCCACAGCTATGGAAAGTCTGACTCAAGCTGTTAAACAGTACTGAGTCTCAGTCAAAACCATCCTGTACAAAGTTCTCCATCTCCACTCTGCACTCTTAGAAAAAAATAGTTCCAAAAGGGTTCTTCGGCTGTACCCATAGGAGAACCCTTTGTGGTTCCATGTAGAACCCTCTGTGGAAAGGGTTCTTCAAAGGGTTCTCCTATGGGTCCAGCCGAAGAACCCTTTTAGGTTCTAGATAGCACTTTTGTTTTCAAAGAGTGTGACTGAGTTCGCCGCTGATCTCTTGGTGAATGCCATGATCTGAGGTCACATTAAAAGGTTTCCATTTCAGTAAGTACACATGATATGTGAGAGACAGAGAGGATCTTACAATCAGAATGAGGATTGGCATGTTTTAAAAACATAAAAATAAAATAAATTGTCATTAATCAAGAAAATGCGATGGATGATCATGATGAATATAAACAATATCAACACAATACTGTACAAACAATGCATTTCTGAAACAATATGTCAGCTGTAGCCTACACTTGACATGAAAACAATGTTCCTTTTACTCATCAATGTTCTACTTCTCATCTTGTACTAAATAAATAATTGCATTGTATTATAATGAACATAAAAATCACTAACATAATAAAAATCTCCATTAAAATACATACTTCTGGCAAAGAAATGTCAGCTGTACACTTGACATGAAAACGGTGTGCCCATTACTTACCAAGTTTTCTCTTCTCCTTGTGAATAATTTAATTTGAGTGGCTCACTTATTGAGATGAAATCTCTACGGGGACTTGAAAATGCATAAGATCTCTGACTGGCAGTGTTATTTGAAAAAGCAGCACAAAACCTTTCAGCTCTGTTAGTTTTTAATTTGTTCTGCTATTCCATTGCTCACCCTACTGTTTCCCCAGTTATATTTATTGCATTTTTCTATTTAATTACTTACTTAACACAGGGAAGATTCCAAAACTGTGAGCAACTGAGTCAATAAGTTCAATGAGAGTAATGAATCATGTAATTATTTCCATTTCTCCTCATGATGCTGGACACCATTTCAGTAGCAGAAGGAATGTCATAGTGTATTGGACTATTTTCAGTAATTGTGGATATCAAAGGGTAAAATATGCTCTGCTATCTTGTAACAGTGCTCTCTAATTTCCATTAATGAATATTTACATTTTTATTAGTGAAGGTATAAATTAATTCTCTCTATGAATAACAGGTTCCTCAGTCAGAATGTTATCCCCCAGTACAGATTTGCAGCTGTTCTCCCTCACGATCTGCAGCAGTATACAGTACTGTAGCAACACCATGCTCAGTAGCCCAGATGGAGAGGGGAGTGCTTGTCTGGTCTCCCCGTCTGCACAGGTCACTGTTGGGGGGGGGGAGGCTGGGGGTCTGTGCGCGTGAGTGAGGCAGTGGGCGCAGAGGAGAGACCAGCAGTATGACCTGACCTGCAACCCAGTGGCCTCAGACATCCCTGTGGCTGGGAGGGGGGCTCAAAGCCCATGTTGAGGTGCAGCGCCCCACGGGCCTGGCACTAGTCCACTATGGGCTGTTCATACCTGTACAACGTCAGGGCACTCAACTGCTGTGGTACCTGAGAGAACAAAGGGAAAGGATAGGGGGATGGAAAGAGAGAGTAAAATAGAGAGGTATAAAAAAACTTTTATGTTTTTTTATGTTCAACTTTTTATGTTAGGGTGCAAAGTGAAATAGGCTAGTGTACAGATAAATTGCATGCAAAAATCTCACAATGAGAGCAGTCCCAAAATGTTCGGCCAGTTTACAGTAGTATAAGGTCCCAATTCAAACAGTCACAGATAAAGGGAAAACCACAAGGCAGATTCACTGAAACAATGTTAACGGTATATTTGAGGGACAGGTGTGGTTTTATGTCAACATCCAATGAGACTGTCTGTGAGAGGAACAGTGTGCAGGTTGTGTCAGTTTTAATGTAGTTAACACCGCCAACACAGTGTTTCCTTTATCTGTTAGTCATTGACAATTGAAATTAATATCAGATTTTCTGGTAAACCTAAAACAAATCAGATTATTGCATGCAATAATTGTGCTCTACTGCACAAAACACATGAATATCACTGAGCTCATTTGTGCAAGGTCATAAATGATTTATCTCAGTCTAAACACTAAAATGACAAATGAACTGTATGTACCACAGTGCAAAATACACTAACAGAAGCATGCAGGACCATCAATAGTAGTAGGGCACCCACTCAGCTAAACTGATCTGCAGTATACAGTGTGCAAGATTAAAGCCTTAAGCAAGAGTGCATACATACTTGCTTTTACTCTTTTAAATGGAGTCTTGACACCATTAAGCAGGGGGCTCTTGTTAAATTGCAAGCACTCTGCTGATTCAAAGGCCTCTCTCACTTTTATGTACTACAGTTCTGTGAATTATGTTTAATTAAATCCGATCAAACCCTATAAATGTGGCATTAAATATTGAAACTAATATCACAATATTTAATTGATTCTGTTAATAGTACACACACACACACACACACACACACACACACACACACACACACACACACACACACACACACACACACACACACACACACACACACACACACACACACACACACACACACACACACACACACACACACACACACACACACACACACAACATAACAGAAACAAAACTAAATGTGCTAATCATTTGAAGAGACTTTTGTAGCCTGCACTGCTTTATATTTGAGATTTTATTTTACTTCTGAGCTGGTCAACCTCGCAATGGCCCCAAAAACTGAATGAATTACATTTGTATAGCATTGATTATCACTTCCCCAGCTAAGCTCTTGAAACTATTTCTTTACACATCTGGATATTTATTGAATGTAAATATAATATAATCTTGATTACAATACGATTTCCTCTCTAAATTGATGTACTATGGTGAGGGCTTGAGATCTCTGTTCCCAGAATTAGTTTCTGTGGATTAAGCCATACCTTCTTCAACTAGAAGTAAAATACCTAATATATGAACATACACTTTACAATGTTGTTGTGGAGACATTATTGCTCATTTGATAACCACCTGAATCAGTTTTCAAGCTTTTTCAGTCTTCAAGCTCCTGAACCTAGCTTGATCTTTGGGGAACTTAATATTCACAACCATGCCCAGAATGTTAATATATTCAGTGGCTGTATCTATGAAGGATTCACAACAAATTGTCAGCAGAATGACTCGTTTTAGGAAAAAGTTTCCTAATTAGTGTAATGGGAAGAACAAAATGTCTGTGTGAAAGACTTTAAATTAGCTTATGGCCCTATAGTGTTGAGCAAATTGCCCCCTTTCTCTGTTAACAGCACATGACAGGAAGGGGGCCATAGCTTAAAACAGCTCTTTTAAAACAGGCCTGGTCTCCGGTCATTTTCAAATTGTGTAAATCCCAGTAGGTGAATTTGCCACGATTCTATTCTGGCAGGTCAGCAACTTGGATTTCCCAATAGGACTGTGAACGTTTAAGTGTTAATTAGACCTACATTTCAATGCATCTGGTCAATGTTCATGTTGCTTTGTGAGCATAATAGATACTGTACTCCACACTGTAACAGTTGAGAGGCAACTATCAGGGAAGAGCACCAAAGTGTGTGTGTGGGAGGTGGGGGGCACAAGTCAACATACTTTGGCAGCAAGGCCTTAAACTTTTTGCGATTAATCTAACTGATCAGAAATCCTAGATGTGTTCTGTGTCAAACTCTGTTTACAACCATAATGTGCTTGCACTATGCACTAATGCAGAAAAAAATGACAATGACATTTAGCTAAATGGGATTTAAGTTGTACCACTTGACTCCTGTCCTCAAACACAAAAACACTGGGACCTCAGCTCTAGGATCTATTCGAGAAGCAATCAAGACAACACTGACCAGACAGACTTTTCTATTTTACTTCGTAATGGATTGAGCGATTTGATGTAGTCTTGTGAAAACATCCTCCATTGTGGTAGTCAGTTTGAAGATCTCCTTCCCTGAACCCCTTTCTGAAAATAGGATTAAATCCAGGTCTGAGTGATGAATATTTGAAAAATAAAAGGCTTTTTGGCTCGCCGGTGAGCGTGTGCATCCAGGTTTAATCAGGTATATTGGGAAGGAGCTAGCTGTTATGGTGGGATCTTTTAAAGGCGTGACTCATAGGGCTAGCATAGCCTGGGCAGCAGCCAACACCATGCATTAAAGGTTAAACAGCGCAGACAGAGGAGTTTGCTTTAGGCCTCCTTGATGTCTTCCCTCAACAGAACGTGGCTGAAGAAGTCTTCTCTGATTCACATTATAACACAGCAAAAACATAAATAGCCCTAGATAGATGAACACCCTGTAAAACACTTCTCTCTATTAATAGCTATTTCTAAGCCTGAGCCTCTCCTTTACTCTATATCAATTTAAGGCATTTAAATTCAAATCATTTTTTTATTTTATTTGAGTGGGGTACCCCAAATATATCTCCTTACACTGACCACTAGGCTACTCTGGTCCCCTAGTACACTGACTAGTACATTCGTCAAGATATGTCCTATATGACCATAACAAACCATATCAAATAACTAAATCCAAGCACTGCAAATCACATACTGTAGGTAGGATATCACAAGATTTGTTCACCAACATTCAAACATCTTGCAGAAAAGCTGAAAGAGGAAGATTAGGAGTTAATCATCATTATATAATATAAAATCCTAGTTCTGTAGCTTCATCAATGGACCTGTACAAAAACCTGAAGAAGGCCCCTTCTCTGTCACTCTCTCCCTTAGTCCCTTTTTGGAAAGACGGACAAACGTAAGTAAGAAGACGAGTGCTGAGGATACCAAAGAGAACAGGCTATAAACACTTAGGTCAATGTGCACCGCAATTAAATCAATTTTCCAAGCTATTAGGTTTGGATTGCTTATCAAAGCATTCACTCAAGTTTTTCCCCCTTTGCACTGTTCTGAATTGGGGTCAGGCTGAAAAAGAATGATTTCCCATTAGGATACAGACAGCTGCAGTGTGCCAGCATGGCCCAGCGTCAATCTCAGACTGCCGTGGGTAGCATGAGCCCACGTTGGCATATTAACAACATCCTCAGGCTGGGCCTTCTCCACGTCAGCTGGATAATTCACTCAGTGGTCTATGTGATCCAAACATAGAGCATAGACAGGCTGCTATCATCATCTCTGGTCATTACATGGGCCCTGAATGGCATGCTAATGACCCAAGGGCCTGTGCTTCCATAGATTGACTGTATAATGAAGTGAAGGTAGTCTAATTAGAAAGAAGATGATAAAGTTTGACTCAGCGTCGGACAGGGAAGACCACAGAAGTTGTAACTTCACTAACTATCACAGGATATCATGTTTCAGCTAACAATTCAGATAATAGTTTGATAATAATCATTTAGGGCTTAATCCTATGAACAGAAACAAAACAATTTGCACAAATGGCATGCATGCATTGACATCAATGCATGATGTATGTTCAAGTCTAAGACACACACAAGTAAGTAAGCATTTAGCCTTTAATGTTAATCAATTGAGTATTTCAAAACTACTAATAAACATTCCATTTTACATAAACATGCATAACTAAATACTGTAGTTGATTTTGTCTGACATCTACCCAGTTGTTAAACTGCCTTGCCATAAAAAAAATTAAGCAAAGCCAAATCAGTACAGCAACTTCTCCATCGTAATACTGCAAGCTCTAAAGATTCAAGAAAAATCTTTTTTTTTGTTTTTTTTTGGAAATTCACTATGTAATTACATTTTTATTTGAGAAGTGTTTTACGTACATAATCCTTCAGATGTAGGGATTTATCATCCCCTAACGCTGCTCATCCTATTTTCAGCTCATCACTGTTGTCAACGCATTGCTCAGATGATCTGGAGCTGACCATCGATGCTACTCTGGTTCATTATGGGTACTTTCTGATGTCTGAAGCCAGGCAAGTCACTGAGCAGACGTATGCACAAACACCCTCACAAAGACACACTCTCAAGACATCTGGTGTCTTTGTATCAAATAGTCATGAAAATAGTCTCAATCTTCAAAACACTGATAAATATTTCATTAAGCAGGTCATGGCAGCTATCATTGTTATAGTTAAAAGGGTCCCAGTGAAATCATTCAAAAGGGTGTTCTGTGCGAATGAACTCTCTCTAATGCTGTTCACCGTGTTTCCAGCTGACCAACGATGCTTATAGGACAGATGACTTTGCTTCATTGTGTGTGCTTTTCTGATGTCTGTCATCAATATGCATTGCATTCTGAAAGTATTCAGACCCCTTGACTTTTTCCACATTTTGTTTCATTACAGCCATGTTCTAAAATGTATGTTTTTTTGTTCTTCCCCCTCATCAATTTACACACAATACCCCATAATGGCAACGTGAAAACAGGTTTTTAGAAACGTTTGCTAATTTATTAAAAAATGTAAAACAGAAATACCTTATTCACATAAGTATTCAGACCCTTTGCTGTGAAACTCGAAATTTAGGTGCATCCTGTTTCCATTGATCATCCTTGAGATGTTTCTACAACTTCATTGGAGTCCACCTGTGGTAAATTCATTTGATTGGACATGATTTGGAAAGGCACACACCTATCTATAATGTCCCACAGTTGACAGTGCACGTCAGAGCAAAAAACAAGCCATGAGGTCGAAGGAATTGTCTGTAGAGCTCTGAGACAGCATTGAAAGTCCCCAAGAACACAGTGGTCCCCATCATTCTTAAATTGAAGAAGTTTGGAACCATCAAGACTCTTCCTTGTGCTGGTAGCCCGGCCAAACTGATAAATCGGGGGAGAAGGGCCTTGGTCAGGGAGGTGACCAAGAACCCAATGGTCACTCTGACAGAGCTCCAGAGTTCCTCTGTGAAGATGGGAGAACCTTCCAGAAGGACAACCATCTCTGCAGCACTCCACCAATCAGGCCTTTATGGTAGAGTCACCACCGATAAATCCATGATTATCGAAAACTTCAACAAGCATTTCTCAACGGCTGGCCATGCCTTCCGCCTGGCTACTTCAACCTCGGCCAACAGCTCCGCCCCCCACGCAGCTACTCGCCCAAGCCTCTCCAGGTTCTCCTTTACCCAAATCCAGATAGCAGATGTTCTGAAAGAGCTGCAAAACCCGGACTCGTATAAATCAGCTGGGCTTGACAATCTGGACCCTCTATTTCTGAAACTATCTGCCGCTATTGTCGCAACCCCTATTACCAGCCTGTTCAACCTCTCTTTCATATCGTCTGAGATCCCCAAGGACTGGAAAGCTGCCGCAGTCATCCCCCTCTTCAAAGGGGGAGACACCCTGGACCCAAACTGTTACAGACCTATATCCATCCTGCCCTGCCTATCTAAGGTCTTCGAAAGCCAAGTCAACAAACAGGTCACTGACCATCTCGAATCCCACCGTACCTTCTCCGCTGTGCAATCTGGTTTCCAAGCCGGTCACGGGTGCACCTCAGCCACGCTCAAGGTACTAAACGATATCATAACCGCCATCGATAAAAGACAGTACTGCGCAGTCGTCTTCATCGACCTTGCCAGGGCTTTCGACTCGGTCAATCACCATATTCTTATCGGCAGACTCAGTAGCCTCAGTTTTTCGGATTACTGCCTTGCCTGGTTCACCAATTACTTTGCAGACAGAGTTCAGTGTGTCAAATCGGAGGGCATGCTCTCCGGTCCTCTGGAAGTCTCTATGGGGGTGTCACAGGGTTCAATCCTCGGGCCGACTCTTTTTTCTGTATATATCAATGATGTTGCTCTTGCTGCGGGCGATTCCCTGATCCACCTCTACGCAGACGACACTATTCTATATACTTCCGGCCCGTCCTTGGACACTGTGCTATCTAACCTCCAAACGAGCTTCAATACCATACAACACTCCTTCCGTGGCCTCCAACTGCTCTTAAACGCTAGTAAAACCAAATGCATGCTTTTCAACCGTTCGCTGCCTGCACCCGCACGCCTGACCAGCATCACCACCCTGGATGGTTCCAACCTTGAATATGTGGACATCTATAAGTACCTAGGTGTCTGGCTAGACTGTAAACTCTCCTTCCAGACTCATATCAAACATCTGCAATCGAAAATCAAATCAAGAGTCGGCTTTCTATTCCGCAACAAAGCCTCCTTCACTCACGCCGCCAAACTTACCCTAGTAAAACTGACTATCCTACCGATCCTCGACTTCGGCGATGTCATCTACAAAATTGCTTCCAACACTCAACTCAGCAAACTGGATGCAGTTTATCACAGTGCCATCCGTTTTGTCAGTAAAGCACCTTATACCACCCACCACTGCGACTTGTACGCTCTAGTCGGCTGGCCCTCGCTACATATTCGTCGCCAGACCCACTGGCTCCAGGTCATCTACAAGTCCATGCTAGGTAAAGCTCCGCCTTATCTCAGTTCACTGGTCACGATGGCAACACCCATCTGAGGCACGCGCTCCAGCAGGTGTATCTCACTGATCATCCCTAAAGCCAAAACCTCATTTGGCCGCCTTTCGTTCCAGTTCTCTGCTGCCTGTGACTGGAACGAATTGCAAAAATAGCTGAAGTTGGAGACTTTTATCTCCCTCACCAACTTCAAACATCTGCTATCTGAGCAGCTAACCGATCGCTGCAGCTGTACATAGTCTATCGGCAAATAGCGCACCCATTTTTACCTACCTCATCCCCATACTGTTTTTATTTATTTACTTTTCTGCTCTTTTGCACACCAATATCTCTACCTGTACATGACCATCTGAACATTTATCACTCCAGTGTTAATCTGCAAAATTGTAATTATTATTATTGTAATTATACCTCATGCCCAATGTATATAGACTCCACTTTTTTTTCTACTGTGTTATTGACTTGTTAATTGTTTACTCCATGTGTAACTCTGTGTTGTCTGCTCACACTGCTATGCTTTATCTTGGCCAGGTCGCAGTTGCAAATGAGAACTTGTTCTCAACTAGCCTACCTGGTTAAATAAAGGTGAAATAAATCAAATAAAATATATTTTTTAAAGAGTGTCCAGACGGAAACCACTCCTCAGTAAAAGGCACATGACAGCCCACTTGGAGTTTGACAAAAGGTACCTAAAGACTCTCAGACCATGAGAAACCAGATTCTCTGGTCTGATGAAAACAAGATTGAACTCTTTGGCCTGAATGCCAATCGTCACGTCTGGAGGAAACCTGGCACTAGCCCTACGGTGAAGCATGGTGGTGGCAGCATCATGCTGTGATGATGTTTTTCAGCAGCAGGGACTGGGAGACTAGTCAGGATCAAGGGAAAGATGAACGGAGAGATCATTGATAAAAACCTGCTCCAGAGCGCTCAGGACCTCAGACTGGGGCAAAGGTTCACCTTCCAACAGGACAACCACCCTAAGAACACAGCCAAGACAACGCCGGAGTGGCTTCGGGACAACTCTCTCAATGTCCATGAGTGGCCCAAAACTTCCAAATACATGTGTGCTAAGCTTGTAGCATCATAACCAAGAAGTCTCGAGACCATACATGTAATCACTACCAAATGTGCTACAACATACTACTGAGAAAGGGGTCTGAATACTTATGTAAATGTAATATTTCAGAACAAACATGACGCACCATGTGGACAATGATAACAGCAAAACATATACTCAGTAATGGAAAGTGAATGCCCATAGAAGGGTTCATACACATTTACCAGTCATTTGCAATTCCAACAAGCTATGACAAAAATAATTATATTTACCCTCTAATTATTTTTCATGTCCAAACATAGGGCAGAAAGCCCTGCATGCTGTGCTTGCCCTACCCTCTCACTGTCTGAAATTGAGCACTAACAGAGTGTGAGAAATCACAGTGTGCCATTCAGAAATTATGCAAGAACATGCTGTTAATCTATTCTCGGCTTATTGCTGTAACAGCGTGAGCCAACCATTCCCGAGTTAAGTGTTAATATGATATTACAAAATGTTGAACGACATAAGTAAAATCCTTTGACATGAATATTAATGTTATCAATATTATGAATATCCTGAATAGCGCGTGAAATTTCAGTTCATCATACCAAAATAACATACAATAAAATGATACAAATCATGTAAGACAGATAATCTGTTTTACATTATTTGATACAGACCTCATTTCAAATACTATTTCAGGTATTTCAATTACTTTTCAATATATTTCAAAACAAGTATTCAGATAACCTTTATTTTAAAAACCCAGGTATCTGAAAATAGTATTTGAAATAAGTATTTGAAAGAAAATAAATACTTTCAAATATAATTTGGTCGACTATTTGGTTTTTACAAATAACCATTCAAATGCTCAAATAAAGGTACTTGTTTTGGGCTGTGCATTTAAAAAAAATATTTTAAAATCCAGAGAAACTAATGTTACAATAGTACATACAGTACATGGTTAGGGAATAGCTTTGTTTTCCATTCTCCAGAAATTGTACTCCTTCTCCCTCTCTCACTAAGAAAGAGAGTAGGTTTCAATACTTTCGGAGGAAACAAGGGGTGAAGGTCTGTAGTGTATGCATGGAGAAAAAACAGCTGAATGCACATTAGTGTGCCAGGAACAGACCATTTCATTTCCTAATGTATTTCTATGGTTTATCAGGCTGGCTTTCTCTAGATGGGATATCAAGCTAATGTTGCAAATCAGAGATACTTTAGTAAGTGCAAAATGATAAGTAAATAACCAGTAGAAACATTAACTTCTAAGGAATAATATTAATGCAATCCCCTCTGTTCTGGCTGAAAGAGCACTGGTTGTGGTTGACTATGATCTCTACTTGTTCAAATAAATGAGGGAATATCTCTCCTATGATAGAAGCTTCTCTAATACGGTATACAGATATAACCTGGATCTGCAGCTCGTCAGATGCACTGTCAATAATCACCCTTTGGATAAACCTTAGAAAGGCTCTATGGTTGGTCAGTAGGCAAGGTCATGAACTTGTCAGTGTCTAAACACATGGGTCAGAATATCTTGGGGAAATCCACATGAACATCACTGTCCTCTGAGACAAGAAAGGCTGTTGATTGAAAAGAGAGAAAGGTGAAAAGATAAGATTAACTACAAGCCATTGAGAGCTAGAAATGATTTTGAAAACAGTGGTGCCCACACATGCCTTCTTTAGAAAATAAGCCATTTCAGCTGCAGAGGATAAGGAATGACTCTCTGGGTGAGTCACCATCACTAAACATATAGCTACACTACCAGTGCTCTCACAGTGTGACAGGCTCAGGCTCATCACATATTATTTACAGAGCAAAGGGGTAAGAAAGCTAAACTCCAATGCTCTGATGAATCTAGCATAAGGCATGCACACACAAAAAAATGGAATGAACATTTTAAAGAGATTCTCCGGTACTCTTGTATACCTTTTAGCCAGTAGATCTGAAAGTAGCACTCACTAGTCAAAAGTGGTCCCCAACAATTGCGTACTATGTCACATATGTGCAGACATATGGGCAACAACAGGGTAATAAAATTAGAATCCTACATCTGCAAAGTATTTATAATAACTGGCTTTTTCAAGAGGGCATAAACACATTGCTTTTTCAATTTCGGTGGATTCAAGCCTGCTCAAGGTACAATGACTCTAGTCAATAACTCTCTTGTGGAGTACATTCTCTAGCCATCCTACCACTATGTTGAGAGAATAGAAAAAAAAAAAATGAAATAATTTGTTGTTGCATTTTTTATTTTTTTTCACCTGCCCTGCAGTAAAGATACATTTAGAAGAACAGCTGGTTTGGGCCATTTCCATGGATCAGTTTGGGCCATTTCCATGGATCAGTTTGGGCCATTTCCATGGATCAGTTTGGGCCATTTCCATGGATCAGTGGATATTCTGTAATCTAAAATGAATCTCCCAAAGCAGTTACAGTGCCTTCAGAAAGTATCCATACCCTTTGATTTATTCCACATTTTGTTGTGTTAAAGCATGAATTTAAAATGGATTGAAATACATTTTTATACATACAATACCCCATAATGACAAAGTGTAAACATGTTTTTAGAAATCTTAGCAAATGTGTTCCAAATTAAATGCAGAAATATTGAATTTACATAAGTAATCACACCCCTGGGTAAATACATGTTAGAATTACCTTTGACAGTGATTACAGCTGTGAGTCTTTCTGAGTAAGTCTCTAAGAGTTTTGCACACTATTTGTTTTTCAAATTCTTCAGGCTCTGTTAAGTTGGTTGTTGATCATTGCTAGACAGACATTTTCAAGTCTTGACATAGATTATCAAGCCAATTTAAGTCAAGACTGTAACTAGGCCACTCAGGAACATTCAATGTAATATTGGTAAGAAACTCCAGTCTATATTTGGCCTTGTGTTTTAGGTTATTTTCCTGCTGAAAGGTGAATTTGTCTCCCAGTGTTTGTTGGAAAGCAGACTGAACCAGGTGTTCCTTTAGGATTTTGCCTGTGCTTAGCTCTATTCCATTTATTTTTATCCCAAAACATTCCCTAGCCCTTGCCGATGAGAACTATACCCATAACATAAGGCCACCACCATACTTGAAAATATGAAGTGTGGTACTCAGTGATGTGTTGTGTTGGATAAGCCCCAAAAACGTTGTATTCAAGACATAAAGTTAATTTCTTTGCCACCGTTTTTGCAGTTTTACCTTAGTGCCTTATTGCAAACAGAATGCATGTTTTGGAATATTTATATTACTCCTTTTCACAATTAGGTCACTACAATGTTGTTGATCCAGCCACAGTTTTCTACTATCACAGCCATTAAAACTCTGTAACTGTTTTAAAGTCACCATTGGCCTGGTGAAATCCCTGAGCGGTTTCCTTCCTCTCTGGCAACTTAGTTAGGAAGGACGCCTGCATCTTTGTAGTGACTGGGTGCATTGATACACCATCCAAACTGTAATTAATAACTTCACCATGATCAAAGGGATACACATTGTCTGCTTTATTTTATTTTTACCGACCTACCAATCGGTGCCCTTCTTTACTAAGCATTGGAAAACCTCTCTGATCTCTGTTGTTGAATCTGTGTTTGAAATTCACTCCTCGACTGAGGGACATTACAGATAATTGTATGTGTGGGATACAGAGATGAGGTAGTCATTCAAAGGTCATGTTAAACACTACTATTGTCCATGCAACTTATATGACTTGTTAAGCACATTTTTACTCCTGAACTAATTTAGGCTTGCTTTTACAAAGGGGTTGAATACTTATTGACTCTTATTGACTTCATTTTGTAATTAATTTGCAAAAACATAATTCCACTTTGACATTATGGGATATTATGTGTAGGCCAGGGACACAAAATCTCAATGAAATGCATTTTAAATGCAGGCTGTAACACAACAAAATGTGGAAAAAGTTAAGGGGTGTTAATACTTTTTGAAGGCACGGTATAAGAAGAAATGGACAAATCTCTGATGCATTTAAGTTATCAACAAGGACAAGACAGGGATGCCCTCTGCCCAGTTATTTATTTTCTCTAACTACAGTGCCTTGCGAAAGTATTCGGCCACCTTGAACTTGGCGAACCTTTTGCCACATTTCAGGCTTCAAACATAAAGATATAAAACTGTATTTTTTGTGAAGAATCAACAATAAGTGGGACACAATCATGAAGTGGAACGACATTTATTGGATATTTCAAACTTTTTTAACAAATCAAAAACTTAAAAATTGGGCGTGCAAAATTATTCAGCCCCTTTACTTTCAGTGCAGCAAAATCTCTCCAGAAGTTCAGTGAGGATCTCTGAATGATCCAATGTTGACCGAAATGACTAATGATGATAAATACAATCCACCTGTGTGTAATCAAGTCTCCGTATAAATGCACCTGCACTGTGATAGTCTCAGAGGTCGGTTAAAAGCACAGAGAGCATCACGAAGAACAAGGAACACACCAGGCAGGTCCGAGATACTGTTGTGAAGAAGTTTAAAGCCGGATTTGGATACAAAATGATTTCCCAAGCTTTAAACATCCCAAGGAGCACTGTGCAAGCGATAATATTGAAATGGAAGGAGTATCAGACCACTGCAAATCTACCAAGACCTGGCCGTCCCTCTAAACTTTCAGCTCATACAAGGAGAAGACTGATCAGAGATGCAGCCAAGAGGCCCATGATCACTCTGGATGAACTGCAGAGATCTACAGCTGAGGTGGGAGACTCTGTCCATAGGACAACAATCAGTCGTATATTGCACAAATCTGGCCTTTATGGAAGAGTGGCAAGAAGAAAGCTATTGATTAAAGATATCCATTAAAAGTGTTGTTTAAAGTTTGCCACAAGCCACCTGGGAGACACACTAAACATGTGGAAGAAGTTGCTCTGGTCAGATGAAACCAAAATGTAACTTTTTGGCAACAATGCAAAACGTTATGTTTGGCGTAAAAGCAACACAGCTCATCACCCTGAACGCACCATCCCCACTGTCAAACATGGTGGTGGCAGCATCATGGTTTGGGCCTGTTTTTCTTCAGCAGGGACAGGGAAGATGCTTAAAATTGATGGGAAGATGGATGGAGCCAAATACAGGACCATTCTGGAAGAAAACCTGATGGAGTCTGCAAAAGACCTGAGACTGGGACGGAGATTTGTCTTCCAACAAGACAATGATCCAAAACATAAAGCAAAATCTACAATGGAATGGTTCAAAAATAAACATCTCCAGGTGTTATAATGGCCAAGTCAAAGTCCAGACCTAAATCCAATCGAGAATCTGTGGAAAGAACTGAAAACTGTTGTTCACAAATGCTCTCCATCCAACCTCACTGAGCTCAAGCTGTTTTGCAAGGAGGAATGGGAAAAAATTTCAGTCTCTCGATGTGCAAAACTGATAGAGACATACCCCAAGCGACTTACAGCTGTAATCGCAGCAAAAGGTGGCACTACAAAGTATTAACTTAAGGGGGCTGAATAATTTTGCACGCCCAATTTTTCCGTTTTTGATTTGTTAAAAAAGTTTGAAATATCCAATAAATGTCGTTCCACTTCATGATTGTGTCCCACTTGTTGTTGATTCTTCACAAAAAAATACAGTTTCATATCTTTATGTTTGAAGCCTGAAATGTGGCAAAAGGTCGCAAAGTTCAAGGGGGCCGAATACTTTCGCAAGGCACTGTACGGAACCTGTAGCATAAATAATTAGAACTCATGGCTCAATTCGGGGAATAGAAATTGGTGGAGAACAACATGTGATATCATTGTATGCACATTACAAGTGGCTATGCTAAATATAAAAGTGATCATTTGAAACAAGTCCTATGCACTAAATGTAGTTAATGGAGTTATATATGGAGTTATTTGGCAACTTAAGTTGCGAATGATGCAAACCTTATGTCACGACTTCCGCCGAAGTCGGTCCCTCTCCTTGTTCGGGCAGTGTTCGGCGGTCGGTCACCGCCGATCCACTTTTCATTTTCGATTTGTTTTGTCTTAGTCTTACACACCTGGTTTCACTCACCTATTACCTGTTTATTATTTAACCCTCTGTTCCCCATGTTTGTTTGTGAGTGATTGTTCTTTGTAGATCAGTCCGTTATTGTGGGCTCGTATATTTGCCTTGTATTTTAGTAAAGTACGTTGATTACTCATTTCTGCTGTCCTGCGCCTGACTCTCCAGCTACACACAGGACCCCATTACAGAATCACTCACCAACCCAATGGAGTCAGCAGGAGCAGACACCCTCACTGTGGCAGTAGAGGAGCGCGTCCAGCAGCACGCGACCATGTTGCAACATCTGGGCACCACCATGGATTGCGTGCTGCAGACAATGGATCGTTGGGAGAGAAGGAGGAGGATTTCCAGCGCCTCCACCAGCCCCACTACCACCGACCCCACTGTCCACCTCTCCTTCACCCAGTCCCAGTGGGATTCGGTTCGCGCTCCCGAGGGAGTATGATGGGACGGCTGCCGGATGCCAGGGGTTCCTACTACAGCTGGAGCTCTACCTGGCGACCGTCCACCCGGCTCCTTCGGGACGTGAGAGCGTGTCCGCCCTCGTCTCCCGCCTCTCAGGCAAAGCCCTGGAGTGGGCCAACGTCGTAGGGAGTGAGGGAAACGCGGCGTTGGACCATTACACAGAGTTCACCCGCCGCTCATTTCTGCGGTACTGCGCCTGACTCTCTACACCAGCTACACACAGGATCCCATTACACCTTAGAATTTCTTAGATATCAAAACATACAGTATATGGGCTGCATGATGCGACTAATAGGCTATTGATGATTTGAGAAAGTCGAGAAAAAAGCTTGTACTCTATTCCTTGCCTCAGGTTGCACAGCTGTTCTCTTAAGTGATCATATTTTTACCCATCAGACTATTCTCAATTTAATCTTGTCTTCACCAATATGTATAATTTGTTAGACTATTCTCAATTTAATCTTGTCTTCACCAATATGTATAATTTGTTAAGATTTATAATGGCACATTATTAAATGTGCAGGAACAGGGGAAAGATAAAAAAGACATGATGACTCCTTGCTGTCCCCAGTTCACCTGGCCATGCTGCTGCTCCAGTTTCAACTGTTCTGCCTTACTATTATTTGACCATGCTGGTCATTTATGAACATTTGAACATCTTGACCATGTTCTGTTATAATCTCCACCCGGCATAGCCAGAAGAGGACTGGCCACCCCACATATGCTCTCTCTAATTCTCTTTCTTTCTCTCTCTCGGAGGACCTGAGCCCAAGGACCGTGCCCCAGGACGACCTGACATGATGACTCCTTGCTGACCCCAGTCCACCTGACTGTGCTGCTGCTCCAGTTTCAACTGTTCTGCCTTGTTATTATTCGACCATGCTGGTCATTTATGAACATTTGAACATCTTGGCCATGTTCTGTTATAATCTCCACCCGGCACAGCCAGAAGAGGACTGGCCACCCCACATAGCCTGGTTCCTCTCTAGGTTTCTTCCTAGGTTTTGGCCTTTCTAGGGAGTTTTTCCTAGCCACCGTGCTTCTACACCTGCATTGCTTGCTGTTTGGGGTTTTAGGCTGGGTTTCTGTACAGCACTTTGAGATATCAGCTGATGTACGAAGGGCTATATAAATACATTTTGATTTGATTTCATTTAACATGTCAGTCCATATGCACTCGATTAGCAAATGGAATCCGCAAGCTTTTCTATAGGTCAATTTTTCAATGATGGCTAGGCTAGGCTACTTCATTTTTATAGCCAAGCTGTGCTTACTCAATATGAGTGGCTGAGAAAATAAAGATAAGAATAGTTATTTCACTCCACACATCAACCACTGTTTGAGAAGTATGCTCCTGCTGCGCGACAGGTGATATTCATCCTAAACTCTGCATGTCATGAGCTCTCCAACCCTGTTCCTTCAGCTACTCAGTGCTTCATTTGGGAAACCAAACAAACAAAACATGCACTTTCATACCCTAATCTGTTTCACCTGTCTTGTGCTTGTCTCCACCCCCACCTGGTGTCTCCCATTTTCCCCCATTATCCCCTGTGTATTTACAGTGGGGAGAACAAGTATTTGATACACTGCTGATTTTGCAGGTTTTCCTACTTACAAAGCATGTAGAGGTCTATAATTGTGTATCATAGGTACACTTCAATTGTGAGAGACGGAATCTAAAACAAAAATTCAGAAAACCACATTGTATGATTTTTAGGTAATTAATTTGCATTTTGTAATTTAATTTGCAGTATTTGACACATCAGAAAATCAGAACTTAATATTTGGTACAGAAACCTGTGTTTGCAATTACAGAGATCATATGTTTCCTGTAGTTCTTGACCAGGTTTGCACACACTGCAGCAGGGATTTTGGCCCACTCCTCCATACAGACCTTCTCCAGATCCTTCAGGTTTTGGGGCTGCCACTGGGCAATACGGACTTTCAGCTCCCTCCAAAGATTTTCTATTGGGTTCAGGTCTGGAGAATGGCTAGGCCACTCCAGGACCTTGAGATGCTTCTTACGGAGCCACTCCTTAGTTGCCCTGGCTGTGTGTTTCGGGTCGTTGTCATGCTGGAAGACCCAGCCACGACCCATCTTCAATGCTCTTACTGAGGGAAGGAGGTTGTTGGCCAAGATCTCACGATAAATGGCCCCATCCATCCTCCCCTCAATACGGTGCAGTCGTCCTGTCCCCTTTGCAGAAAAGCATCCCCAAAGAATGATGTTTCCAGCTCCATGCTTCATGGTTGGGATGGTGTTCTTGGGGTTGTACTCATCCATCTTCTTCCTCCAAACACGGCGAATGGGGTTTAGACCAAAAAGCTCTATTTTTGTCTCATCAGACCATATGACCTTCTCCCATTCCTCCTCTGGATCATCCAGATGGTCATTGTCAAACTTCAGATGGCCTGGACATGGGCTGGCTTGAGCAGGGGGACCTTGCGTGCGCTACAGGATTTTGATCCATGACAGTGTAGTGTGTTACTAATGGTTTTCTTTGAGACTGTGGTCCCAGCTCTCTTCAGGTCATTGACCAGGTCCTGCCGTGTAGTTCTGGGCTGATCCCTCACCTTCCTCATGATCATTGATGCCCCACGAGGTGAGATCTTGCATGGAGCCCCAGACCGAGGGTGATTGACCATCATCTTGAAGTTCTTCCATTTTCGAATAATTGCGCCAACAGTTTTTGCCTTCTCACCAAGCTGCTTGCCTATTGTCCTGTAGCCCATCTCAGCCTTGTGCAGGTCTACAATTGTATCCCTGATGTCCTTACACAGCTCTGGTCTTGGCCATTGTGGAGAGGTTGGAGTCTGTTTTATTGAGTGTGTGGACAGGTGTCTTTTATACAGGTAACGAGTTCAAACAGGTGCAGTTAATGCAGGTAATGAGTGGAGAACAGGAGGGATTCTTAAAGAAAAACTAACAGGTCTGTGAGAGCCGGAATTCTTACTGGTTGGTAGGTGATCAAATACTTATGTCATGCAATAAAATGCAAATGAATTACTTAAAAATCATACAATGTGATTTTATGGATTTTTGTTTTAGATTCCGTCTCTCACAGTTGAAGTGTACCCATGATAGAAATTACAGACCTCTACATGCTTTGTAAGTAGGAAAACCTGCAAAATCGGCAGTAAAAAATCCCCACTGTATATCTGTGTTTTCTGTTTGTCTGTTACCAGTTCCTCTTGTATTGTCAGGTCATACCAGCATTTCCCGTTTTTTCTTGTTCTCAAGTTTTTGTTTCTAGTCTTCCTGGTTCTGACCTTTCTGCTTGTCCTGATCCTGCCTGCCTGACTCTGAACTGGTTTACAAGCCTCTGCCCGCCCTCGATCTGCCATTTGCCTGCCTCCGATGTTTTAATAAATGATCTGCGAATCGTACTAGCCGCCTCCTGTGTCTGCATCTGGGTCTTATCCTGAGTCGTGACAATGCGTTTGGGTGTTTTGAATGAACCATCACCTTAGAAAGCGCTGTCCATTTTGTTGTGTTTGGCTTTTAAACAACATCAACAAAGACCATGTTTTACACTCAGTTTCAATCTGCTGTTGAACTTCTTTCTTCAAATTGATCATCACAGTGAGGTGAGTTTTAAAACCATGATGGTTTTTTAAAACCTGAATGGCACAAATACACAATTCCTGTCTCAATAGTCTCAAGGGTTCTTCTTTAACCTGTCCCCTCCCCTTCATCTACACTGATTGAAGTGGATATAACAAGTGACATCAATAAGGGAGCATAGCGTTCACCTGTATTCGTAACACCCTCAATATCATCAGCTTAACATGTGTATGTGACAAATATAATTTTGATTTGTACTTAATATTTTGTACACTCAGTGTATGTGTATTGAAATGCGAAGCGACTATGTCTTTTATGTGTTGATGGGGGGTATGTATCAGGTAGGGTGGTTGTGTTGTTTTTGTGTTGTTTCTGTTTATTTGAGTTTTAATTTTGCTTTGTTGTTTAAACTTATATTTAAAAACTGTATATATATTAAAAGAACAACAAGAAACTGTAAGCAACATAACTGTAAAGAACAAAGAATACAATATTTTATTTCAACAGAGAGTTGGGAGAAAAGTTTGTGTGTTGAAGAAATCCCTCTTTCATCTTGTTGTGATGTATTGTCAGCTCCTCCACACTACCAGGCCTTTCACCATACTTCAGTTTCCATGGTGATAACAGTACAGGACTATAAATCTTACTCTGAGGCTGTAGGAAATTGTATGTGTGACAGGGGATGAGGGTTAGATGGGCTTCTAACATTCTCTTAAATTGTCCTCAGGTTCTGGACACAGATGAACTGAGCTTCACCTAAAAGATTGAGAAAGGATGATAGTTATTTAGGAGAAAACTGCAATAAATTGCTATGTAAAACATGCTACTGGTTCACACTGTAGGGTTTCATTCATTCTGTCATCATCTCTTTCTCTGTTATTTCATATAGAATATATTTTGCAGCAGAGACCACGTGTGAAAATGAACCACTCAGTCAGATCAGATTTGGTTGATCCTGAGGCAACTTATTTGTGCTTGTTTCTTGGAGCAAGAGCAGGAGGCCAAACAACTGTGTAAGTGCTATGAGACAGGCCCTGGACTTGAGCACACTCTTTCAATATTGATGTGGCTGAAATTGTGAGCAGACAGGAGATGAGGCAGCCAGCTGTTGGCCTGATAAAATGTTACCATAGAAGAATGATCTGACACTGATATAAGGAGGCTCCCACTGACAACAGGCTACAAAAGCAGTGACGGCTGTTGAAATTAGTTACCAGCCAGGATACTGTGGAAGCTCACTTTAAGCAGTATAAGGACAACACCCAGATAACTTGCTTCAAACCAGTAATAACACTGTTCTCAGAAACAGAACAAGGTTTTGACATTTTTGTCTGTTTGAAGAACTGTGGTTTCAGTGTTGCTTCAAACATCTGACAAATCAGTATTCTGGCACGAATACTATGCTAGATGAAGGCACAGCCAGCAGGTTGTCAACAGGTAGATAGATCATCACACAGCTCATCACACAGTGTTGGTGCACTGCTGATCTCTCATATAACTGAATCTATCCCCACAGGCTTGCCATTATACAAATCTGATGTGAAGATGTGGGCCTTTCCCCTTAGCCTGGTCTCATAGACATAACATAGTAAAAGCTACCAGTAAATCAGATGACAAAGGGAGGAGAGTAATAGAGAAGAGAAGGGAACAGATCGGCTTTATAGCTAGAACCTGGCAATCATCTTCAAAGAGATCCCTTTGAACATGCTGATTCAGGACCTGTGTATTATGGTGTGTCAGTACTTGTGAGGCTCAGGCTGCTGACTGGCGTTTGGATGAAACACGGCTCTACAGCTGTTCTTTCAGCCATGCAGGATTGGGGGCACTAAATGTAATTGATTACAAGGTTGAATGGATCCATTTTTGCCACAGTTTGATTATCCAACAGGGCTTTCAGAAATAAATAACACAAGCAGATTAGGGATTGACCATTAATCTCCTCTCCTCAAATCAACATTTTCTCTATCACACCCACACACACAGAAGCCCCCATCATTATCCTAGTCTATATAGACAGAGAAATATCACAACATTATACTGACATTTCAAAAAGGTTAGGAAGACCTATCCCTGACTGGCATAGTTACTGGTTGTTAGTGTTGTGTACATACTCTAGCGAGGCATAAAGGATTTGAATGGGTCTATTGAAGAGAACACTACAATTGAACATGTGATAAGGACTGAAGATCCATTTCATCATAGCTAAGCGACCCCCCACCCCAAGTGAACCCCCCCCACACACACACACACACACACACATTAGTATTCTGATGCAGCCATCCCCAAGCAGTAGCCGGTGCCAGACACTTAATTTGTCATTTATTGCTGCATGACAAATGAAGTAATTGAACTTCTTGCCCACGGAACATCTCTGCCAGCCTGGTGAACTTTTTCCTCATTGTGGCTGAGACAGTGATGAGACGACCTCTGTGAAAAATCAGACCCCCGTTGAGGACAAATTTACAATGTCATCAAAATAACCATGCCAATGCAATACAAGTAAATTCAAGCGAATGAAATTGAGCCCAAACAACTAAAAGATTCCTAAACAACACATTGCTGGTTTGTATTCCTTGCAGTCTTGTTTGAGAGCAACAGTGACATGGGGGTCCAAGTATCAAATATCAGTGCAAGTGCACATTTTGAAGTGCAAGTACAAAAACAAGAAAAACCTAATTTAGCATCAGGACACCTTTCTTACCCTTTTATGTCGGGCTCTCTGAAACACAATCGGATATCAAAAAGCACAATGTTTGTTCAGCTTTCATCCAATTTGAACACGCTGCTTGTCTCACACATAGTATTTATGAGCCACGGTGTAAGCCATGAACTTAACATCTCCCCAGAGCCAGCTACCAGCCCCCGTTTGTAGATCTGCACTCTGGGTCCTGTCTGCTGATTCACAAGGAGAGCGAGAGCAAGAGAGGGAGGAAGGTTAAAGAGAGAGAGAGAGAGAGAGAGAGAGAGAGAGAGAGAGAGAGAGAGAGAGAGAGAGAGGAGGGAGGGAGGGAGGGGGAGGGAGGAGAGGAGCGAGGGAGGGAGGGAGGGAGGGGGAGGGGGAGGGGGAGGGGGAGGGAGGGAGGGAGGGAGGAGGGAGGGAGGGAGGGAGGGAGGGAGGGAGGGAGGGAGGGAGCTATAACTTAGTCTCTCCTGAGGAAGTTACAGTCGTACCCAGGCAGGTGGTCAATTTTAAGGTTTGTCTCAACTCAGTCAGCTGGTTTCATTAGGTGCCATTGTCTAGGCCAGCCATTAAATCTTGACACTAACTCCAATATTTAGCTTCCAATCTTTCCTTCATACTATGTACTGTAGGCTTCAGATTTAGTAGCTCAGAATTCTGTATTGGGTATATAATGGGTGCTAGCTGATGTGTATTCAGTAATGCATACTCATAATTATGTAATAACAGAACAGGCCTACAACATTCTGTGAGAACTTGTGCTTTATCAACTTAAGTTTAGATGGTTTAATTCAACTGTAGACAACCTCACCTCTCCCACTTCAGTTTGTTTTGATCAAAAGAACAGAGAATGAGGTTGCCATGAGCACCTGTCTGAGTGTGATGAAATCAATTGAACCTACGAGGGCAGCATACCCAAAAAGTCAAAAGTCCCTCCATGAATCAGCCTCATGGTATCTGACAACATTTTGAGTGACATCTTGTGTCTCGCTTCTCCCAAAGCAATTCTGTGTAAGCTTCAAGGCTACACCCTGTCTCATGAGCCATTACCCAACCTCTCGCCGTGGGCACTACTAATTTGGCATGTCCAGACAACCTTGACATCAATCATTGGAGAACGACCAATTAGCCTTTTAGCCTTGGCTCTCACAGGGCCCCATTACGTCTCTGTGGTGGCACACTCTGCCAATCTGCAACAATACATTTCAATCAAATAGTTTTTACGAATATCAAAACAATTTATGTTCAAGAATTGACCATCAACTGTGAATGAAACCAGACTCAATGTCAAGATGACTCAATTTCACACACGCGCTAATGCACACATGCACGCACACATACACAAACCAGCTTGTCTCTCACTCATCTCATTCTTGATCATTAGTACACAGATGGTCACACTGTATTTCATTATGTCTGTTTATTTGGGTGCAAATGTATTTATTTGAACAACTTAACTTCTTCCTTAACTCTTATGTTAACTCTCATTGGATAGTCTACCAGTCTCTTGCTAACCATGCCCTCCATACTTCCTGGATGCTGATCTTCAATCCCCCAGAAAGAGATAGGGATTGACTGAGATCCAGAAGAATTGCCAGAAACAGGGCAGTTCAATAATGTCCAACATGCATACGGAGAGAGATCGATACAAAATTCCGATCTCCAATTGATTAAATGCATCTGTTCTCTGCTCCAAGGATAATCTCACCCGCTGATTTATTTGTGCGGAGAATGTTTTACAGAAGATGCAATATTGATCTCTCTCCCTTTCCTCCCTATCCACCCCCATTCATTCTCACAGTGGCTGGAGGACAGGCAGTCCAGTTCTGATCTTTTATTCACTAATATGTCTTCTGACCAATCAGCTCTGAATAATATCTGATGTGAAAAGATCTGATGTGACAAAATGTAATGTCACAACAAAACTAAATGGAGCACATGACAACGACATGGATGGAGCGCAGAAGAGCAATAAAGTCACATGATGTCCCTGAGCTCCACAAAAAGCTGAAGATGTCAGGACCACTGATGTACAAAACCTTATCAAAGTCAATTATAATGAAAATGAGTGACAACAGGTTTACTGGTACCCATAATTAAAGTTCTGGATCTGATTCTGATTCTTCCTTACAAAAAGAGTTGGAAATATAACATTTTCCATTGCCAAAATGGATGTATATTGATGTACTATAAGCTGTAAAAAGCTGTGACTGTGAGGTTAAATGAGGTAAAAATGCTAGACAACAACGCGCACCTGTAAACGGCAGGTAGCCTAGTGGTTAGAGCGGTCGCAAAAGGTTGCTGGATTGAATCCTCGAGCGGACAAGGTACAAATCTGTCATTCTGCCCCTGAACAAGGCAGTTAACCCCACTGTTCCCAGGTAGGCTGTCATTGTAAATTATAATTTGTTCTTAACTGACTTGCCTGGTTAAATGAACAATGGGTCCATCATTATCAGTCAAATAGATTTCCTTCCAAGACAAGTGATCAGTATCTAGGACTGGGTCATGACACCTCCATTCAGATTAAAATATTCATCTGAATAATGGTATCATGCACTAGTAATTGAGTACCGTTGAGGAGTATTCGGAGGATGCTGTCTACCTGTGTCTGATTCAGCCATACTCTAACCACATTTCTTTAAATCGAATCAACGTCTACAATACAGAAACACTTTCATTGATTTCAAAGTGATACTTGAGACAGAATAAGACCAGCGGGGCCAAAGAGGACAGAGAAATTCTGGGGTTTTCTCTGTCATGAAATCTCCCTCCGTACTGAATTACTCCCCAATCCTTGAGATAGCATCTTGAAAACATGAACTGCCAGCGTTTACATTACAAAGTCAGAGGGAGGGCAAAAGTAGAATGTGGAGACAAGACAGTAGGGCTATTGGGACTTGAAATGTTTCCACCTGGAAATGGAATGTGCCCAACATGTCATTAAAATCTTAATTGTCTCATATTAATAGGACATATCTCCTGTGTTTATACTCACTCTGCATAGTGATGTTTGGCATATAAGATATCCTATTACATTTCCAGCCGCTCTGGCTGCCCCTTGAGGAGAGAGGACAAGGGATAACAGAGATGAGGAAAACCCTCTGCTCTTTTCATCTGCAGGGCTATTCGTTATTCTAGCCAGCAGAGCCCCTAACTAAGTCCTCCATTTAGTGTTCCCATACCACATTCTCATATGAAAGCTAGATAGTGAGGACGTCCTCCAGACTAGAAGCTATTCTGCACCTGTGCACTTAATAATGGATGACATTACTTTTAACATTCCAGAGGTGGCACCAGAGGTCCCAGAGTGGTGGGGCAAATAGAATTCTCTGGTAATCTAACCAGGTAAAACTCTAGACTAGGGCTGTGGCAGTCATGACATTTTGTCAGCCGGTTATTGTCATTCAAAAGACTGCCGATCTCAAGGAATATGACCGCTAATGAACATAAACAAGTTTAGCATCTCCACCTATAAGCCGCTGATGTGTGCCTTTGGAACATCTACATTTAGAAAAGTCTAAGAAATCAGTTTACTATACACCATCACAATAAATCTATCATTTATTTTAGTCAGGTCTAAAGACACATTATGATATGAAGAAGAAAATCATTCCGAAGAGAAGATGAATTGGCCTACTGCATGTTATCTGGCTATGCTCCATGCCATAGGTTGTAGGCTTGTTCATTTATCAGACAAGATATGCTTATAAGGTGGTGCCAGTATTTGATATTATATGATTTTATAGTGAAAATAATATAATTGAACTTAGCTGAATAAAAAATAATAATAATAATAATTTCCATTCCAGAGTGAGTGTGCATATGAAGTGGCTATGTTGAGTGTAAAGTGATCATTTGAAACAGGTCCTATATATGCTAGATTTAGAGTTATTTTAGCAACTTTAGTTGTGAATGATACAAACCTTAGAATGTCTTAGAAATCAAACCATATATGGGCTGCATGGTGCGACTATAGGCTATTGATGATTTGAGAATGTCGCAAAACAAACTTGAGCTCTGATCATTGCCTCAGACTGCACAGCTGTTCTCTCATTACGTGATCATATTTTCCCAATTTAATCTGTCTTTACTAATATGTCAAATGAGTTTAAATTTAGAATGGCCCGTTATCAAACAGGGACAGGGTAAAAAAGACATGTCATCCGTATGCACTCGAATAGCAAATGGAGGTTACAAGCTTTCCCGCCGGTCTGTTTTTCAATGATGCCCTGTAGGCTACTTTGCTTTTAAAGTGGAGCTGTGCTTAATACGAGCAGCTGAAAAATAAATATAAGAACACTTAGTTCAGTCCATGCATCAACCACTGTTTGAAGAGGATGCTCTCACTGCGCATCAGATGATATTCAACCCAAACTCTGCATGTCATGGGCTGTCCAACCCTGTGCTTGCAGCTAACCAGTGCTTAATTTGGGAAACCAAGTGAAATCTGTTCCAGGAACATCGATAGCAACATGTTTTTCGCAATGAAACATATAACTGTAGAGAGCCCGTCTGAGCGCTCGAATAAGGAATGAAGGAGACAGAGGAGATGGATGGTGAAATATTCTGTGTAGCTAATTAATTATGAAAATATAGAAATTCCCTATTACTAGGCTATCAAAATCAAATACACATTTTCTATAATTGTAGGCTAACTGTGAGCCGGCCAACACAATCCATGAACCAACAGCATCATCTAGGGCTATATGTTCTCTCCCAGACTCGTGGAAATACACTGCTCAAAAGAATAAAGGGAACACATAAACAACACGATGTAACTCCAAGTCAATCACACTTCTGTGAAATTAAACTTAGGAAGCAACACTGATTGACAATAAATTTCACATGCTGTTGTGCAAATGGAATAGACAACAGGTGGAAATTATAGGCAATTAGCAAGACACCCCCAATAAAGGAGTGGTTCTGCAGGTGGTGACCACAGACCACTTCTCAGTTCCTATGCTTCCTGACTGATGTTTTGGTCACTTTTGAATGCTGGCGGTGCTTTCACTCTAGTGGTAGCATGAGACGGAGTCTACAACCCACACAAGTGGCTCAGGTAGTGCAGCTCATCCAGGATGGAACATCAATGCGAGCTGTGGCAAGAAACATTCTGTGTCTGTCAGCGTAGTGTCCAGAGCATGGAGGCACTACCAGGAGACAGGCCAGTACATCAGGAGACGTGAAGGAGGCCGTAGGAAGGCAACAACTCAGCAGCAGGACCGCTACCTCCGCCTTTGTGCAAGGAGGAGCAGGAGGAGCACTGCCAGAGCCCTGCAAGATGACCTCCAGCAGGCCACAAATGTGCATGTGACTGCTCAAATGGTCAGAAACAGACTCTATGAGGGTGGTATGAGGGCCCGACGTCCACAGGTGGGGGTTGTGCTTACAGCCCAACACCGTGCAGGGCGTTTGGCATTTGCCAGAGAACACCAAGATTGGCAAATTCGCCACTGGCGCCCTGTGCTCTTCACAGATGAAAGCAGGTTCACACTGAGCACATGTGACAGAGTCTGGAGACGCCGTGGAGAACGTTCTGCTGCCTGCAACATCCTCCAGCATGACCGGTTTGGCGGTGGGTCAGTCATGGTGTGGGTTGGCATTTCTTTGGGGGGCCGCACAGCCCTCCATGTGCTTGCCAGAGGTAGCCTGACTGCCATTAGGTACCAAGATGAGATCCTCAGACCCCTTGTGAGACCATATGCTGGTGCGGTTGGCCCTGGGTTCCTCCTAATGCAAGACAATGCTAGACCTCATGTGGCTGGAGTGTGTCAGCAGTTCCTGCAAGAGGAAGGCATTGATGCTATGGACTGGCCCGCCCGTTCCCCAGACCTGAATCCAATTGAGCACATCTGGGACATCATGTCTCGCTCCATCCACCAACGCCACGTTGCACCACAGACTGTCCAGGAGTTGGCAGATGCTTTAGTCCAGGTCTGGGAGGAGATCCCTCAGGAGACCATCCGCCACCTCATCAGGAGCATGCCCAGGCGTTGTAGGGAGGTCATACAGGCACGTGGAGGCCACACACACTACTAAGCCTCATTTTGACTTATTTTAAGGACATTACATCAAAGTTGGATCAGCCTATAGTGTGGTTTTCCACTTTAATTTTGAGTGTGACTCCAAATCCAGACCTCCATGGGTTGATAAATTTGATTTCCATTGATAATTTTTGTGTGATTTTGTTGTCAGCACATTCAACTATGTAAAGAAAAAAGTATTTAATAATAATATTTAATTCATTCAGATCTAGGATGTGTTATTTTAGTGTTCCCTTTATTTTTTTGAGCAGTGTATATTTTGGAGTGGAGCATAAGCTAACCAGCCCATTGAGGTAGTGGCAGATAGCCTAGTGGTTAGAGCGTTGGGCCAGTAACTGAAAGGCTGTTGGATCGAATCCCTGAGCTGACAAGGTAAAACATCTGTCATTCTGCCCCTGAACGAGGCAGTTAACCCGCTGTTCCCCGGTAGGCTGTCATTGCAAATAAGATTTTGTTCTTAACTGACTTGCCTAGTTAAATGAAGATTTTAAAAATATATATTAAATCCAATATGCATAATAATTACAGTCCACACTCAAAGCTGATTGCTCAAATGTGTTACATTTTGGTGTATAGGCTATAGGGTTTTCTATGTACCAAAGACAACTGAAATTAGTTTTATTTTATGTTTTTTTTGCTATGCGTAATATGTGGTAGTCTATGTATTGTATAACAGCACAATTATTTTATTCAGTGGGGTTTTCAAGCATGGTCTCATAAGCCTATGCATAAGATCTAATATGCCAATGAGTGTTTTGAATTAATCATCACCTTAGAAAGCGCTGTCCATTTCGTTGTGTTAGGCTTTGAAATAACATCCACAGCAACCATGTTTTACACTCAGTTTCAACATGCAGTTGAACTTCATCACAGTCAGGTGCGTTTTAAAATCACAATACTGTTTAGATGATAAGTGTTTGATGTGATTTTTATTGCATTTATGTCAGAGTGGTTATGGGACAATAGAGCCATGAGTAGCAGATCATGAGGACCTGATGTAGGAAAATATATAGCCCTGAGTACCAGGCCATTAGGACCTGATGGAGGGAAAATAGAGCCCTGAGTACCAGGCCATTAGGACCTGATAGAGGGACAATAGAGCCCTGAGTACCAGGCCATTAGAACCTGATGGAGGGACAATAGAGCCCTGAGTACCAGGCCATTAGTGACCTGACTATCATTAGTGATTTGGGTACTACCAAAGCATGTACCAGGCCTTTAGTGAGTACCAGGCCATTAGTGACCTGACTATCATTAGTGATTTTAGTACTACCAAAGCATGACCAGACTTCACTGCAGTCATGACTTATGACTGCGGGTGTGGCGGTAACACGGACACCGCAGCAGCCCTACTCTGGTTCCAGTAGGGTATGACAGTGATTAATCAGTTGTAAAAAAGTTATATATGGGCTAGGATAGGGCCAGAGTTTTTCTAATTAGGTCATATGGTTTTAAAAAACTCCTGGAAATACTCCTGGCCCTGGGGAGGATGAAAACCCTGTCAAACTGCAGTAATCTAGTAATTATACGAACAGGTGGGTTTTCTATACACAGACACAGAGACAAGAACTACGATTGGGCAAAAGAACTCACAGGATTGAGCTTGCTTTATGCAGGTTTGCATCATTTAGGCCAGGGATGGGCCACTTTGATTGGGGTGGGGGCCACAAAAAAAATGTGCGCTCATCACGAGGGGCCACATTTACCAGTAGAAATACTTCTTTCCTTTATATTTATTTTTTTATAAAGGAAATCATACTTTCTCATCTTCTGGTTGCTAGAGTTCAATTAGTTTGATATTTACGGAATATCAGTCGTTCGTTCTTTTATGTTCCATTGCAATGCTCACCGGCAACGTTCTTATCCTTTGCTAGCTAACCATCTAGCTATGGCTAACCCAGTAACAGTCACATTTTTTATGCTTTCGCATCAATATTTTTTTTATTAAACTAAATCAAAAGTGGTGGGGCACTGCTAGCCTTTTAATTACCAGACTGATTACTGCTGTAGTGAAACAGAATCAGAGGGAGTCATAGGGAAAGGTGCAGACTCAAGTGGCAATCCCTGGGCAACGCATGCCCTGTTGATAACAATCTACCAGTCTGTTAAAAGCCAACAAGCAGCAGGACAGGAAAGGACTGATACATGGCATCAGAGAAATAAAGGGCAATGGTAAAAGTGCCTAATTAAGAATGGGCAAATGATTTAGTCTTCTGTCCGACTTCCTCTCTCAATCCCTTAGCGTCTACACTCTTAGAAAAAGGGGTTCTTCAGCTGTCTCCACAGGAGAACTGTTTTTGGTTCCAGGTAGAATCATTTTGGGTTCCATGTAGAACCCTCTGTGGAAAGGGTTCTATGTGGAACCCAAAATGGATCTAGTTGGAACCAAAAGGGTTCTACCTGGAACCAAAAAGGGTTCTTCAAAAGGTTATCCTATGGGGTCAGCCGAAGAACCCTTTTAGGTTCTAGATATATCACCTTTTTTTCTAAGAGTGTAGCTGTGGTCCCGACAAATGGTTATGTAAAAAGAAAAGCAACTTTGCAGCATGCATTTCCATCTTCAGTAGTCCAAATATGTATGCCATGGCTTTAGTTTTGATAAGTATTATTGCACGGTATACTGTAATACTGTCGTTGTAAAGGCACATGAGCAAAATAGACTGGGTTAATCTGATTAGATGCCTTGTAATTCAGGGGGCCAGAGGGACATAATATCACATAGTTTACATTATTGCTATGCTCAATTTGTAAGGCTTCACAGTAAGTGATTTGCTGGGGCTCCCTATGTCAGAAAAAAAATAATCTGCTGGTGCAATTTAATAAATCAATGAACTGATGACAATAAATCTGATGACTCTTTTATCAAATGAGGCTTTGAGAGACATCATAGGAAATACAGATGTTTGGCTACAATAGTGGTAATATGTTGAAGGGTAGAAGTAGTATTGGGAATACATTTGAAGTCCATGAACCTTCTTTCCACTTTACATCTCCTCACTAACCTTCCCTCCCCTCCCCCTCTACCTCTACAGTATACATTCCTCTATGACTCAGTTCTAAATCACTCAGTGTAGCTCACTACACATTGGATACAACGCACACTGACGGCCTCTTGCTTAGTCTCAGATCTCCAATGAAGACTTCCAATTTACTGTAATAAAATCAAGGTCCATCTTACTGTAAGAAAACAGCCTGACTGCCATCTTGCAACATCAAGGGCCTCAGTGATGGCTTACGGCCTGGCTTTGCTCCTCTTTGTCTAGAACCAGAAACATCTAGTGACAGGCATAGCGAGAGACCAAGGGAGAGAGACAGGGCCAGGTTTGAGATGGCAATGTAGATAGAACTTATCTTAAAAGAAACAGACTGTTTTGCACTGAGGATCTTATGTACTTGATAATGCAATACCTTAAACTGAGTTTTATTTTCATGTAATGCCCCAGCCATTACACCCGAGAGGTGTTAAAGATATAGCCTCTGTCTATTTCTCATTACATTTTAAGTCCATTAATCGATTTATCACTATCAAGAAAGTAAGAGAGAGAGAGTCCAAATAAGACAATAGTGACATTCAGTTCACACTATCAGTTCACACTATCAGTTCACACTATCAGTTCACACTATCAGTTCACACTATCAGTTCACACTATCAGTTCACACTATCAGTTCACACTATCAGTTCACACTATCAGTTCACACTATCAGTTCACACTATCACATACAAATTAGAAAAGCACAGTGGGAGAATACCAACATTCTTTGAATGCAATGTATAAAAACAAACAATGGAGTCACCAATCAAGTGAATCAAGTATTTACCACAAACAAAGCCGTTGGCAAGGTAGCAAATACACACATGATAGGAAAATAATCACTGCATAGTGACTTGATCTGGCACGTCTCACTTTTTTGATGAAGTCATTCTATTTTGCCTATAGTGCACTGTAAGACAAGAATTCAAATGGGAGTGCAAGAAAACTTGAACTTGAGCTTCACTCTCTAACTCTCAATCAATTCATGATGCTTATTTTCTTAACAGAGAGGTAAAACTGTACTTTAAATGACCTGGGTTTATCTGAACCACCCTGGCATGCAGACTCAAGTCACCATGCACTGACTCATATTTCCTATCCAACAAACAAACACAGAAAGAGGATTAAAAAAATTGAACATTTTTTTATCCCCAAAATCACTGAGAAATTTACCTCTCGTGCCTCGCAGTGGAAATGGATTTTAGGAGGGTGACGCATCATACCTCACATTCTCTGGATCCTGAGATTGTGTATGTGTAGGGTCCAGTCCCATTAACGAGCACCTCCATAGTTTCAGAGTTTGCAGGTTTGTAGTCCACATAATACTCTTGCAGAGGCAAGCTGAGGGTGCGTTCTGTTTCCTGCACCTTTTTCTGCTGCATTTTGACCATGGAGCGCTGCTGGAGTTGCTTAATGCTGCTGGGATAGCGCTTCCAGGACACATAAATAACCAGGAGAATTATAGTCACCGACAGGAAAAGTGCCACACAGCCAGCAATAATCTTATGGAAGGATACAAACTCAAAATTCTGCTCTGGGGTGGTAGGGGAAGCCCCAGAAGGGGAGGGGATGGCCGTACCACTGCGGGTCAACTCCTCATCAACCCTGGACAAAGTGGGAAGGGGCAGGAGCTCAGACTGAGATGGGGTGTTGAGGGAGGCTGTGGTTGAGACAAAAGGGGTGGTGGGAGTGACCTTACAGATACTAAATGTTTCTACTGCATCGATCACTTTTTCTCCCTGGGCCTCCTTAGGCCCGGCACAAATCATAGTGGTCTCCTTGTTCCCCTTAAAGTTTCTCAGCCAGGCCACTAAGGGGCAGATGCTGGGGCTACAGTACCACACATTACCAGCTAGGCTGATGGTGGTCAGTGAGATCCAGGCATCCACTGTCTCCTGGGACATGTTGCTAAGCTTGTTGGAGTCCAAGTTCAGGGTCTGTAGGTTGGGGAGACATTGATACGTACTGGAATCCACTATTTGCAGTTCGTTTCCAGAAAGGTCCAGCTTTTGCAAGGACGTCCATGTCCAGGTTAGACCCTGACTTATTGACTTAATTCGGTTCCATTGCAAATAGAGTGCCCGCAGGTTGGTGAGGCGGGGAAAGTGAGAGAAGTTGATCTTGGAGAACTGGTTGTGTTCCAAATGAAGTTCGATCAGCTTAAGAAGCCCAGCAAAGGCATTTCGAGTGAGGCTTCGCAATCGATTATAGCCAAGATCGAGAAACTCCAAATTCCGCAAATCCTGAAAAACCCGCATTGGGACAGTTTTCAGAGAATTGGACCGCAAGTGGAGACTAAGCAACTTCCGCAAGCCCAGAAATTGACTGGGCTGGAGGGCTTGCAGCTTGTTGTAAGAGAGGTCAAGATTGCGTAAGTTAGGGACAGTATGGAAAGTGTTGTTTTGTAGCTGTGTGATCTTGTTAGAGCTGAGGATCAACTCTTTCAGCCTCCGTACCCCATGAAAGGCTTGGCTGTCCACTGAGTTAATGTAGTTGTGGTCGAGATAAAGCCAAACAAGCTGACTGAGGCCTGAGAACTGACTAGCGCTGAGATTCACTAAGCTGTTGTAGCGCAAAGAGAGGCCCTGGCATCCCACAGACACATTGTTTGGCACGTCCCGAAAGGCATTGGATTCACAGTATACTATTTTCCCATCACATCTACAGCTTTGAGGACAGGGGCGCTCACGAACACTGATTGGAGACGCTAGCAGCCAGCCCTGCATCAACAATGGGATCATGAGCCATCTATCTCGCATCAGGGATCCTGCAGAAATGGGGGTGGGGGGTGGGTGGGGGGTGGAGATAGGGACACTCAAAAAGTGCATACATTTATGTCAGTAAGCATAATGTAATTCAAAATGAGAGCATGCTGAGAATAAACATTTTGACACTGTGAATGAAGTGGGAGGGGAAATATTATCTACAATATATGTTCAGCAATATTTGCTTAAACCAGCCTTCTCAACTTTTTTAGGGGACCAGCAAGCTGTGGTCCTTCCTGCTTGGAGAATCACTAACATTCAAACTAGCACATAAGATAAATCAGTGTCATCCCAGATGTTTTGACACACACTGAGGTGTATGGTAAAAACATCTAACCTAAATGCAAGAGCTGCATGCTGCAAGAGATCAGCTGCGAGTGTGCTTTTTTTAACATGAATTAGAAATGACATCCATCAACATTGAATTCCTGTGGGTGATATTGAGAGTAATGTGAGGTAAAATGAAAGGTGAGTAGTTCAAGAGGGATAGCAACTATAAAGGAATCATGCTCTATAATTATTTTCAATAAACTATTATGATTAAGACAATGGCCAAGCAGGAATATCTGTAAATTCAAAGATAATTGATGGGAATCTGTAATTTCAAAGAATCTATTAGCCAAGCCTCAAGCCACAAATTTATTGGGACATAAAACCTGTTGTAAAAGTGGTGACCTTCAGTCTCACATACCATAATACTTTCATTTAAGTAATTGGACGTTTTATGTAATACTATATCATGGGACAATAGGACAGCTCAGTTGTGTATAAATGCAAATAACAAACTGAGACAGAAGAAGACTAAAGAGGAGGCAACGTTTCTGGTTAGTAATTAAACAGAATCAAAGCTATTCAAATCAGCCCCTGATTCCTTTGACTTCTTTATTAATTTCGGTCTCTATGTAATGCATTACATTTTGCTAATGAGAACAGTGTCAAAACGGCATCCCATGAAGGCAGATTGAACACTGATGAGACCAAAAACATAGGAAACCTGTTGATCAAAGTGAAGACTATTTATATATATATCAAAGCTGTATTATGACTACTGACCATAGCTTGCCCTCCTAAGAAAATGAAATTGCGGTTACAAACTCGAGAAAACCCTTAAAGTTATCAAAGCTATAACTTAATAGCAAGACGTTTCAGATGGAGAAATGCTGTCTGCCTGGTAGGCTAATTTCATAAAGGCCACTATCCTAGCCTACAACGGCGGCACATTCGCATTAGCATACGGCAGATTGATAATAGTGTTCCCTTCATGAGGGTCTGCATGGCATATTATGCCTCTAGGGATTTTTCTGTATTTTGTTCTGGAATTATAGGACTTTGAATTATATTCCAATAGCATAGGAAATACATAACACATGGGTTTTCACAATAGCCTAATGTAATCAATGTCGTGATTCGTTTGTCTTTGAGCAGTTGCCTTGCCTTCCATGAGAGCAATGTAGTTGGGCAAATGGAACACATTTGTATGATGTTCAACATACCCATCATGTTTTCGTGGTGTCGGCTCCTTTTCATAGGTTAGAGCCCTCTGATGCTTGATTCCAAAGCCCGCATGTCGCGCGCAATCCTCACTTGGTTGGACAAATAGCCTAACCAACACAGCTGAACTAGCCCACTCAACGAAGCCAATGCAGCTACTTTGCTCCTTGGCCAAACGGACTGCACTGCAGAGCTACTGCTTTGCTTCAAAGTCTTGTAAGTATGGAGTAGCCTTATATCTCCTTATTTCAGTTGCATACCACGACTCAAAGTATATAAGCAAAGAAAAAGCACTGTAGTCTATTCAACAGATGACGACGGAAAAACCCATTGGCCGCATATAGTCTAACATGAAAAAATACACTTTAAAAATAAGTTTATATCTTTTATCTGCGGTTTGAATCTAGAACAAGCAACACAATACGCGGATATTCCCAGTGTAAGCTTGTATTCCAGTCAGCAAGCGCCAGTGTATGCGTGAGATTCAACCAAGCGGATTACTGGTTTTTGCCGTGTTTCGCCTTTCTCGCTCTCTCGTCTAGTCGCAACTGGTCCTGATGAGAGAAAATGACTATTCGAGTGCTGGCAAATGCTCGTGCGCTCAGACTGCAAGACAATGATATTCAGGATGCCCTCTCCCGGTCATATCGCGTGCTTCAGTAGTGTTGCCATCGAATGGATGGATAGGCCTACACAAACGAAATGAATTGAACATTTGTGTATGTTTTTGCACAATTAACTATACGCTACTTTTTAGGGATGTAGGCTTAACGATTCACCGACAGGCTTGCGCATCCGTCCGGGTTTCAAATGTTTAACATCGGCAGAGTGCGTTGGGGACACCAAACCAATCCAAATGTAGCATGCATCGTCAGAAATTGATTGAAACGTTACGAATTGCCAGTTCACGATTTCCTTTGTTGCTCAAATTCCTTTATTTTTACCTTCCGAAAATACCTCTCATATTTTGAGACAACTGGGTCCTCCTCTCCTTCAGTGTAAAACTAAGCATGTCATTATGTTGACAATCATTGATGTACAAGTAATTTTGTATTCCGAACAACCCCAGGCACTATCTGTAGCCAAGTCAAACTGCGCGCAGTGCCAACGAGCACTGACCAATGAGAGGTAGGCCTATTTCTAAACTGGCACATCTGAACCCAAGGCCCCAACCGCAAGGGGACCCCCATTGATTTTGTTAGCCACTCTCACGCAGATATAATTTTAACATTACATAAATTATGGCAAAATGTGTAGAATTTCAACTACACCCAATGGGAAAATCTTTAGAATTGAATTAAACTGCAATTTTATCTCTCCGACCCCATGGGAAAATTAGTTTAGTAGAATGCTGCTGGAGGGAAAAGCTGCCATTTTTACCAGTTGTGCAAGTTTTTTATTTTTTTATTTGCACTGATTGTAACTTTATCTGTACATAACTCAAAAGAGCTTCTGCACATCAGAACAGTTACCTCAATTTGGAGGAGGACTTCTACTTCAATGAGTCAGAGGTGAAAGACATATTGATTATCCCGGACCAGGCCCAAATCCCTGACACTCGAAGAAAGAAGGAGACGGCGCTATAGAGGCCAGCGTGAGGGATAACTGTCGAGACTACATCGGAGAGTGGATTAACAGCCTCTACCCTCCATTCTGGTGAACGGGCAATCACTGGAGAATAAACTGGATGAGTGTCATTCGAGACTATCCTTTCAACGATTACAATAGGTGTAGACCTACAGTGAAATGCTTACTTACAAGCCCTTAAGTAACAATGCCGTTTTAAGAAGATGAAAAAAAGTGTAAAAACAAATAAGAGTCAGTGTGCGGGGGTAGGGGTTAGTCGAGGTAATTGAGGTAGTATGAACATGTAGGTAGAGGTAAAGTGACTATGCATGAATAAAAAACAGAGAGTAGCAGCAGCGTAAAAATAGGGGTGGGGGGGGGGGACAGTCTGTGTAGCCATTTGATCAGCTGTTCAGGAGTCTTATGGCTTAGGGGTAGAAGCTGTTAAGAAGCCTTTTGGACCTCCCTGCTACCGCTTGCCGTGCGGTAGTAGAGAGAACAGTCTATGGCTAGGGTGGCTGGAGTATTTGGCAATTTTTTAGGCCTTCCTCTGACACCACCTGGTATAGAGGTCCTGGATGGCAGGAAGCTTGGCCATAGTCATGACTGTCTTGGTGTGTTTGGACCATGATAGTTTGTTGGTGATGTGGACACCAAGAAACTTGAAGCTCTCAACCTGCTCCACTACAGCCCCGTCAATGAGAATGTCAGTGTGCTCGGTCCTCCTTTTCCTGTAGTCCGCAAACATCTCCATTGTCTTGATCACATTGAGGGAGAGGTTGCTATCCTGGCCCCACACTGCCAGGTCTCTGACCTCCTCCCTATAGGCTGTCTCATCGTTGTTGGCGATCAGGCCTACCAATGTTGTGTCAATGGCAAACTTAATGATGGTGTTGGAGTCGTGCTTGGCCATGCAGTCATGGATGAACAGGGAGTACAGGAGGGGACTGAGCATGCACCCCTGAGGGGCCCCCTTGTTGAGGATCAGTGTGGCAGATGTGTTGTTACCTACCCTTACCACCTGGGTGCTGCCCGTCAGGAAATCCAGGATCCAGTTGCAGAGGGAGTGCAATAGAGATTGCGTCATCTGTGGATCTGTTAGGGCGGTATGCAAATTGGAGTGGGTCTAGGGTTTCTGGGATAATGGTGTTGACGTGAGCCATGACCAGCCTTTGAAAGCACTTCATGGCTACAGACGTGAGTGCTACGGGTCGGTAGTCATTTAGGCAGGTTACCTTATTGTTGTTGGGCACAGGGATTATTGTGGTCTGCTTGAAACATATTGGTATTACAGACTCAGGGACAGGTTGAAAATGTCAGTGAAGACACTTGCCAGTTGGTTAACACATGCACGGAATACACGTCCTGGTAATCCATCTGGCCCTGAGGCCTTGTGAATGTTGATTTGTTTAAAGGTCTTACTCACATCGGCATGATGCTCTTGTGCATGCTTCAGTGCTGCTTGCCTTGAAGCGAGCAGAGAAGTTATTTAATTCGTCTGGTAGGCTCGTGTCAATGAGCAGCTCGTGGCTGTGCTTCCCTTCGTAGTCCGTAATAGTTTGCAAGACCTGCCACCTCCGATGAGCATCGGAGCCGGTGTAGTACGATTCAATCTTAGTCCTGTATTGACGCTTTGCCTGTTTGATGGTTCGTCTGAGGGCATAGCGGGATTTCTTATAAGCGTCCTGGTTAGAGTCCCGCTCCTTGAAAGCTGCAGCTCTACCCTTTAGCTCAGCGCGAATGTTGCTTGTAATCCATGGCTTCTGCTTGGAGTATGTACATATGGTCACAATGGGGACGACATCAACGATGCACTTATTAATGAAGCCAGTGACTGATGTGGTGTACTCCTCAATGCCATCGGAGTAACCCCGAAACATATTCCAGTCTGTGCTAGCAAAACTGTCCTCATGATAAACTGTAGATCATACTATTTACCTAGAGAGTTTTCATCTATATTTTTCATAGCTGTCTATTTACCACCACAAACCAATGCTGGCACTAAGCCCGCACTCAACGAGCTGTATAGGGCCATAAGCAAACAAGAAAATGCTTACCCAGAGTTGACTCCCCTAGTGGCTGGTGACTGTAATGCAGGAAAACTAAAATCTGTTTTACCTATTTTTTTACCAGCATGTCACCAGTGCAACTAGAGCTGATTAAACTCTAGATCAACTTTACTCCACACACAGAGACACATACAAAGCTCCCCCTCGCCCTCGCCCTCAATTTGACAAATCTGACCATAACTCCATGATTCCTGCTTACAAGCAAAAACTCAAACAGGAAGTATCATGTTTAACACTATTATTGAGTCCATGCAACTTACTTTGTGACTTGTTCAGGACATTTTTACTCCTGAACTTAATTAGGCTTGCCATACAAAGGGGTTGGACACTTATTGACTCAAGACATTTCAGCTTTGATATTTTTATTAATTTGTAAACATTTTGAAAAACATAATTCCTTTTCAGCATTATTGGGTATTGTGTGTATGCCAGTGAGAAAAACATCAACATTTAATCTATTTAGAATTCAGGCTGCAACACCACAAAATGTGGATTAAGTCAAGGGGTGTGAATACGTTCTGAAGCCACTGTACATAATTTACACACACAAGTCAGCTCTGGGTGGGGAACGACCAATGGGTGGGTATCCCTGTGACTCTTGCTTTTATTTCACATCCATGGGCTTATTAACACTAAATATAACAATTACATTATTAATACTACCTTCTTTTTTCAAAAACAATGGCAATGGTAGCTATTCTCTCTTGGAATTTGAAAGGCCTAAATTATCCTATTAAAAGTTCCAGCTGTCTTAATATCCCAGCAAGAAACCATATTGATATAGCAATGCTCCAAGAAACACACCTGCTCCAAAATAACTCACATAAAACAGAGAACCATTTGTACAAACTGGGCGCTGTTTCATCAACCCCAAACAAAACTAAAGGCGTAATCATAATGATGTTGGGTAAAGGCTAAGACCAAGAAGGCCGAATCACTTCCCTTAAGTGTATCCACTTAATCCCTTCATTAATATGTATGGTCCAAATTCATATGATTCCAGGTTTTTTGATTGTCTGAAGAGAATATTGTTAGAATTAACTAAATTCCATCTGGTTATTGGGACAGATATCTATGCCATTTTGGACATGCATAATGACCAATTACAATGCTGTTGATAACCCCCCGGAGTCTATGGGATGCCACCAAATGTTTTATAAAAAATAGGTCAGGGGTTATACCAATCAAGCCAATTCAGCCATGAGGCAACACAGCCCAATCAAAGGATAACATTGGTCCTGTTCCTCTACTTAGACTTTGTATGCATCAACCAATAGTTGCATACCACATTATCGACTGTGCCGTTGTGCACAAGATTGTGATGTACTGTACTTACTTTTTACCCCTTTTTTGTGATATTCAATTGGTAGTTACAGTCTTGTCCCATTGCTGTAACTCCCTTACGGACTCGGCAGAGGCAAAGCTTGAGAGCCATGCGTCCTCCAAAACACGACCCTGCCAAGACGCACTGCTTCTTGACAAACAGCTCGCTTAACCCGGAAACCAGCCGCACTAATGTGTCGGAGGAAACACTGTACAACTGGCGACCGAAGTCAGCGTGCATGCGCCCGGCCCGCCACAAGGAGTCGCTAGAGTGCGATGGGACAAGGACATCCCGGCCGGCTAAACTCTCCCCTAACCCAGATGAAGCTGGGCCAATTGTGTGCAGCCTCATAGGTCTCCTGGTCGCGGCCGGCTGCGACACAGCCTGGGATCGAATCCGGGTCTGTAGTGATGCCTCAAGCACTGTGATGCAGTGCCTTAGACCACTGCGCCACTCGGGAGGACAAAACTTGAATGCAGAAAATATAGGTTGTGTTCCTCTGCTTAGATGTTGCTGACGCATTCCAGATCTTACAACGCCTGGATGGGTATTTCACTTATCAGCTAACCACATAATATGTTATAGCAATTTGGTGCCCGACGGCACAGTCGATGACATGGCACACAACCATTGGTTGATGCATGCAGGGGATCAAAACCATATACAGGGGAACTGATGACCCAGGATAGATGACACATTGGAGGAATTACCATGAATTGGTGAGGGACGGAGAGGAATGGAGTTCCATCACAATATAATGTCCAAATCCAAATTGTACACTTGTAGTATTCAACCACATTTTGAACATCATAATACTTATTTACACAATATACATATTGGAGACAAATAACCAACACATTTTAGCTAATTTTGTTTCTTTTGGAAACCAGGGTTTTAAAAAGTCTAATTCAGCTCATGTAATCACATCTCATTCTGGGATTGGAGCCCAGAGCAAATGGAAGATTTATACCCGGACAATTAGAAATTAAAACATTGCAATTAGTCATGCTACCAGTGTATGAGTTGGCGCTAAGAATAGAGCAAATGTAAAACCTTTACAATATTTTTCCTCTGATATGAAAACATGCCTTAAAGGAACATTATCAAGACATATTGTAAGAGTGAATATGAACAACAGTATTCAGACAGAATAGTCAGAAGACTAGAGAGTAGAAACAGTATAGTATGATGTTCCTCCCATAAAATATTTTCAAAATCTTTAACAATGAATCCGAGAGATAACTGGCCTGCTTGTCATGCCTGAAAATTGTTGTTGTAATTCAACAACATTTCACTGTGATGAGGAGATAGAATGCCAAGTCATTCTTTCTTCCTTTCACATCCCTGTAACAATTTCACTCAGCAATTTAGAGCAGTGGTTTGTTTTGTAAAAATATATTTATCTGAAAATAAATTGTCTGTGATTCTTATTTCAGAGATTCAGATATTTTCTGCTCTAATCTTTTTCAGCAAAGTATTACAGTAAGCTGCTGTTGTGTATTTATTATCCCATGTAAAGCCCGATACACACAAAGTTTCAATTACCTCCCTAGTGTAGCCTACGCGTTCCCATTTATGTTGCAGAAAAAATCTTACATGACCCATTTTCCACTCAAGGCTATTTCTGCGAGCATGTGATTTGGCAGTTAAGAGGATGCAAGGCATGCAGAATGATCAAAGTTATATTTGTGTATTTCCCAAAACAAGTGTTATTTCTAAGTGTGTATGGGGAGGAGTAACTTGTGTGTTATTCTTTAGGCACTGGAATTTACATTTCTAAATATGACAATAATTATAAGAAAACACATTTTTGGGTTATCTATTTGTGTGCATCATTATTACATATTGTCTCAAGAGTAGGGTTGCAAAACTACTGGTAATCTTCAGTCATTTTTGTAATTTACAGAAAATCTATGGCAATCTATTGTAACTAGTCATTTATACATGAATAACTTTTAAAAAAATGTATTCATATATAGTATCATTTTTGTATGTATCTGAGTCAATATTATCCACAGGTTTATAGTAGATAACCCATATGGTTCAACAGAAAATAGCCTTGTTAATGAAAAATGCATCTAAATCCACATTGGCATTATTTTCAATGAACTCTGCAACTCTTCCAACTAATGACTTTTCCACAACTGCCACCAGTTTTATGCCAACATATTTACAATAAATGCATATTGACATAGTTAAATAAAAGTGCCAAAAATAATATAAAGGATATTTCATGCTGAAACCCTCACAAACATTAATGGTACACACTAAATGGGTGGTTTATATTTATTATGTTTTACAACTTAGCCATTCTGTTTATTTTTTTAAATCATCTTATTTAATTATTTCAGACATTTTACATGTGATAAGGCCACACAGAGAGCCCAAGACAGTTACAGACACCTGTGATAATCTGAAGTACCCAAAAGGACCACTGAGATAAGATAACTCCCAAAGTGACATGCCTAATCAAATACATCTGATCAAGTTGCTGGGTCAATAGTCCCCAAATGTAATGATGAACGTACTTTTATTCCACATGTAACTTACTCCTCAGTCACAAGTTCACAACAAACATTTCTAAAGACAACAAGGCCTTTTTTGTTTACCAAAGCGACCGTGCATGCATGCTCACCTCACTATGCGACCAGCACTGCCTCCAAATTGTCTCCCATGAAACTTTAATGACTGTCTGTGACTGAGCCTGAATAATTGAACAAGGGAAAGACCTTTCCTGGATAATGAATCCCACTGTAACACATTATGTAAATATATAAATAAGAATACAATTAGGTAAAAAAAGAAACATTGGAAAAAGTAGTGGTGGGCTGCAGGAGAGTGGATAAAACTGACACTGGCTTACTATAATTACAATGAAGGCTACTCGGACTTGTGCTCAGGGAATGTCTGGTTCAGGCTTGTAATTACCTTAAAGGTCTCCCTTATTCTCTTCCATGTTCATACCAAGGTCTGTCCTTGTTCTCACTAATTGTGTTCCATCTTCTTCTTGTACTGCATAACATGAGAAACAAACTGTAGAAAACTGTCACTTCTGCTCAAATGTCAGCAGGCTCGCAGTCTCATGGCTCATTCAAAGCCAGTCAGTCATTAGGTTATAGACCTGTACTAGATGATATGTAGTACAAATTAAGCCATGCATTCCAGTATCTCTAAATCTGTCATCTTTACTTCCCTTCCGTCTGGGACAGTGTGATCAAATTACCTTTGATGTGTTACAGCACTCTCTACAAGTTATTTACCTTGGTACTGGTCCGCTTTCTGAAGGCTCATACTCTTCGGTCCTCACAACCAAGAGAGCAACGGGAAGAATGCCATTACGGACTTTGTGTACCAGTGTGCAGCACTTGGAGAAAAACAATCTCTCCAAGTTAACCTTCCTTCATTTAAATGTGAAACCATGCAGAGGAAGTGACCAAAAGAATGTGGCCTTGGGGCAGCTGAGACCCAAGTCTAAGTAGACCAATTCAGGCCCCCTATTTACCTGCACAAATAGTTTAGTCTAATTCAGATTTTCATTCTGGCATGTAGCTTAAGGAGTAGTTCACGATGCTTGAACTTAGATTGTTCCTTGCCCTGAAAGTACACAGTCTGTGCAAAAATAACTGAACCATGGATTAGATTTTCTTTAAAACCACAAACTAACCATCAATGGAAGTGATAGGGGCATGTGCAGTGTCTATAGAAATCTACACCCATTGAACTTTTAATTTTGCTGCCTTAAAACATCTAAAACGGGATTAAATTATCTAGATTTTCCCTACAGATCTACCACATTTTCAGTGACTCGGGTCTTCCTATAACTTTCTTGGATTTGCTTCTTTCATATTTATTTTGATCCTGACAAACCTGTCCCTGCCGATGACAAGCATACCCATAACATGCAGCCACAATACTTGAAAATACAAAAATGGAACAGCTCAACTTCTGAAAACCTAACACTGGGATAGGGCTTTATTTTTCTGCAGGACAATTACAAAAAATAAAATGCATGAGACAGAATGATGTCCAAGAGGTGTTGAGTGTTCCTAGCACACAAGGCCGCTGAAGGGAGGACGGCTCATAATGGCTGGAATTGAGCAAATGGAATGGCATCAAAGAGATGGAAACCATGTCATTCCACCCCAGCCATTACCACGAGCCCCTCAATTAAGGTGCCACCAACCAGTGGTGGAAAAAGTACCCAATTGTCATAGTTCAGTAAATGTAAAAGAGAACTTCATAGAAAATGACAAACTCAGCCAGTAAAATATTACTTGATTTAAAGTCTAAAAGGATTGTTTTAAATAATACTTAAGTGCCTCTTGGTAGGCAGTCATTGTAAATAAGAATTTGATCCTAATTGACTTGCCTATTCAAAAGGTAAAAAAAAAGAAGTTAAAATGTCAGTTAAAATTCCATTTAATAAGCAAACGCCACCATTCTCATTTTTTAAAATGTATGGGTAGCCAGGGGCACACGTCGACATTTACAAACTAAGCATATGTTTAGTGAGTCCGCCAGATCAGAGGCATTAGGGAGGTTCTCTTGATAAGTGCGTGATTTGGGCTATTTTCCTGTCCTGCAAAGCATTCAAAATGTAACGAGTACTTCTGGTTGTCAGAGTAAAAAGCACATTTTCTTCAGGAATGTAGTGAAGTAAAAGTTAGCCCCTAAAACAAAAATGTGGCTACGGTTTAAATATTACTGTCCAACAATCTCCAACCATATTGAAGCCTGAGAAATTTACAAAAACAATGGCTGTTGCCCTAAGAGTTGTACAAAGTTGGTAGAATCTTAATGCAGATGACTCACAGCTGAAATGGCTGCAGAAGGTGCGTTCACCAAGAATAAATTCCATTCCAATTATGATATTTCAGTGTTTATTTTGTTAATTAGGAACACTAACTTTCATTCACTTTGAAAATGTAGGTAGGTTATGTAGATCTGTAGGGGAAAAAAATGTAATCCCTTTAAAGATTTATCAGAACATTTTTTTTTAAGTTAGGAGGTGCAGACTTTTAGACACTAAGCAAATCACCTAAAATCAACTCAATATTCATTTAGCTGTAACCTAAGTGCATGTAAATAAAATTGAAAAACTATCACTTCCGTTGATTGTTATCTTGTGGTGGCTAAAGTCAGCAGAAGTTGTCGTGGCTGTTTAAAGAAAACCGAACCATGGATTAGTTTCCCCTGGCCATATAGACTACTTTCAGGGTGAAGAACCATCTAACATAAAGTGGGAAAATCCTGAACTACTCCAGTAATTGCCCTAGTGATTTAGAAAGCGCTTCCAATGATGAGTAATGAATGGACAATCTTTAGTTCAAAATAGTCTGAAAATAATAAAAAAATGGGAGAAACTGAACATCAAGACCACCTTCCATAGAGAACGTTTCAAATCCTCCATTGTCAAAACATGGACAATCTTAATCAAAATAGTGCGAGCATGCCATCTGCTGTTATGTCAGAACATTTGAAATTGCAAGTCATATTACAAAAAAGAAAGCTGGTTGAGTGGAGTCTTATTCAAGAAACAGCTCTTTATTTTAAACAATAAAACATGTAATCAAATGGATAAAAGCTAAAATTGACTGACAAATACAATTGAAAACATTGAAAATATTTCCAACGTTGAAAAATAGACAATGATTAGTACAATTAGGTAAAACATTTACTGCTGTTTGCATACATCAGATTGCTTTGGTGACAGAGGCCAAAATTCGTCCTTTTTATCCACACTTGCGCTTGAATCTGAAAAGATAAGACCAAATCAGCTAAAACAATACTAAATAAAAAACCATGCAGAACCAAAGCAAACCTGGTATAGGTTAAAATACCAAAGATAGCGTTAACGTTAGTAACAGTGATGAAGTGTTATCACAATTTTGTTACCAAACCTTATACCGCACTCCATTACACCAGTATGTGACAAGTGACATTAACAGCCAGATGAGTTGTTTGTGCTCCAATTAGCAATAACACTTATCCCAAACACACAGATTACACCAATTACCCTCTTCTGCACTTCCAGCAGACTTAATTTCTGATATGGGAATACCTGCAACCTCTGGTAAAACATGTAATTTCATTAAGGCGAACTGCTGTTGGGTGACTGGATACAAACTGAAATTACAAGGTAAAGTCAAGTAAATTTAACCGTAGTTACCTTGAATGGTTCCAAGGTTGGAGTTATCAAAAAACTGCTTGGGACAGTTGATCGACATGGATTCAGAGCCTGAACAGACATCGAAGAACTTGCTCTTAGGAGAGTCGAGGAACTTCTTGGGAGAGTTGAGGAACTTCTTGGGAGAGTCAATTAACTTCTTGGGAGAGTTGAGGAACCTCTTGGGAGAGTTGAGGAACTGCTCAGAATTCATGGGAAGGCGGTGTTTTGTAGGAGTACATGGAGACAGAGGCTTGTCTACTACGTCCCTCTTCTTCTCCTTCAGCTTAATTGCTCGAGCCTTCCACTTTGTGATCTCTCCTTGCTGAGTGAACACAAGGCTGTTAAAACAGAGACAAAACAGCAGAGGTCAGTGATATGAGCTCACAAGAAACATCAAAGCATTACAGTAAACTTACAGATCCATCTTCACCTCTCCAATTCTGAAATTTTGCTCTGTAGCCTTTTCAGTTCCTCCTCAAGTTTGTTCTTTTCAAGGAGAATGTTGCTTTGGACCGTGCGTCCTCTGGCGGTTATCAGTCTGGCATGCAGATCCTGTCCCTCATTGACTGCAATAGAATTAAACATCTCAAATTAGGGCTCATCTAAATATTAACTTGCTGTTTTGGCGTCATCTCAAATTCTATGAATAGATTTACATGACTGTTCTCCCTCCTGTTGTGATCTTCTCAGAGTCTCCTTCAGAGTCCTCAGAGCGTCCTCCTTGTGGTTCAGGACCGTCGTCATCCTCAGTAACCTGAGGGGAACAAATGCAGAACGTCCCAAACATGCAATTTTTCCAATGACTCTGGGAGAGATACTCAAATTCAGCAGTGGTACAAATCAGACAAAGAAAGAATACACATTTCTATGACATAGGAGGGCATGATTAAATAAATTAGACCCTACTCTTCTTGGTGTTTAGAGGATGATGCAGTCATCTCCAACTCCATTTTCAAAACTTTAGCCTTCAGCTCTTCATGCTGAAGAGCACTAGGTGATGCTCTTCTCTTAGCCAGAACCTATACCCCAAAATTAAAACATCTTTATACAGTATTGAACACATCCCACATAAAATACAAATAAAAGCTCAGGGTTGAAATTCCACCTTGCACCAAACCTTACTTCAGTCTCTCTGAGTTTCTCTTTTAGGACTTGAATAGAGCCCTCCCTGTCCTTGACTTGTGCACAAGCATCCTGAAGCTCAGTTTGTAGTAGCTGGGTGGCTTGTTTGTGGTTTGAGACACTATTAGCAGCTTTGATCTGGTCCTCTTCCAGCTGATCAACTCTCATCTGCATTTCCTGCAAACACAAAACATACCCGTTGTAAACTAATCATAGGTTCACTTAGAAAAATGGAAATCATCCATGAGATTGAAAACTAGTTAAAATGGTACCTTGATTTCTCCATCCAACTGCTGATGTTTCAGGGTAAGTTGCTGGTTGTCCCTCAGCAGGTCAGCTTCAGTCTTGACGGAGGCACGCTCCAGTATCTGCAATAGAGTAGAGGTCTTACTCCTCTCTTCTTTCAGCTGACTGTCAGCCTGTGCTCGGACCACGCCTAGCTCTTTGAGCAAACCACAGCGCTCATCTCGCAATCCCTGCAAGGCAAGAGGAAAAACCATTCAGACAAACCATGATCAACCTCAAAGATACAATTGTCATTCTGTATGTGGTAACTAAGACTGGAGATTATTGATGGGGTTAACTACCCGGAGAGCCAGTGTGTTGGCCTGTGCCAAAGCAGAGCGCCGGGCCAGCTCTCGCTCCAGGAAATTCTCCACTGCTGCTGAGTCTGGTGAGTGGACCATGCATAGAGCATTCAGCTCCTCGTTGCTCCTCTCTCGCGCCCTCAGCTCCTCTGACACTGCTGCTGGGTGAGCGGCCAGGCTCTCCTCAAGCTTCTTCAAAACACTGTTCATTTTCTTAGAACATGATACAAGATGATTAGTTTCACAACATACAGTATAAAGATATATTTTCTGTTTCATTTTACAGACAAAACCCAACTATGCAGTAATGTGAGGCCCACCCACCTGGAGGTAACCTTCTCTCCTGTCCAACAGCTCTGACAGTCTCTCGTCCCAGACGTCAAGGAGGTCATTCTCAACCACCTTGACTGAGTGACTGGGTGCCTGGGCTCTACAGAGGAGCAGGTCCTGGAGTCTCCTCTCCTCAAATACAGCCAAGTCATTCTGAACCAGGGCTTCAATGTGGGTTTTGTAATCCTTGGCACACAGCTTCAGCAACACCTAAAATGATTTCACTCAATTTAGCAAAAATGGTTAACTATTGCAGTTACACTTTAAATAGCAACTATGACAAAGATGTGATTATTCGTACCTTTGTATCCCACACTGTGTTAGTGATCTGGACAGTAGATCTATTGATATTGCTATAGATCTTTTGTGTGGGCTTTGGAAGAAGGGGCAACAGTTTCAGTATCATGACTTCTTCAACTTGTGTGACATCAACCAAGGGCCCATGTCCAGGCTTAGAAGCACCATTGATAACAAGCTGGAGCCTCACCAGTGACACCTGCAATGGGATAGAATAACTGATTTTATTATGCTGCCATCAAATTAAGAACTTGTAAAGAATTTGAAATATACACTGAACAAAAATATAAAAATCTCAAAGGGTTGGTTGGTTCCATGTTCCAGATGCACAAAAAATGTAATATTTCATGCACAAATTTGTTTATGTCACTGCTAATGAGCATTTCTCCTTTGCCAAGATAATCCAACCATCTGATAGGTGTGGCATATCAAGAAGCTAATGAAACAGCATGATCAATACACAGGTGCACCTAGTGCTGGGGACAACAAAAGGCCACTAAAATGTGCAGTTGTCACACAACGCCACAGATGAAGCCACAGATGAAGCTTCCAACCATTAGCTCTGACAAATTGAAAACTAGTCATTGGCGACTCCATTACCCGCAGTATTAGACTTAAAACGAATCATCCAGCGATCATACACTGTTTACCAGGGGGCAGGGCTACCGACGTTAAGGCTAATCTGAAGATGGTGCTGGCTAAAGCTAAAACTGGCGAGTGTAGAGAGAGAGATAGTTATCCACGTCGGCACCAACGATGTTAGGATGAAACAGTCAGAGATCACCAAGCGCAACATAGCTCCTGCGTGTAAATCAGCTAGAAAGATGTGTCGGCATCAAGTAATTGTCTCTGCCCCCCCCCCAGTTAGGGGTAGTGATGAGCTCTACAGCAGAGTCTCACAACTCAATCGCTGGTTGAAAACTGTTTTCTGCCCCTGCCAAAAGATAGAATTTGTAGATAATTGGCCGATAATTGGCCCTCTTTCTGGGACTCATCCACAAACAGGGCCCAGCCTGACCTGCTGAGGAGTGACGGACTCCATCCTAGCTGGAGGGGTGCTCTCATCTGATCTACCAACAGACAGGGCTCTAACTCCTCTAGCTCCACAATGAAATAGCCAGCCTGCCAGTATAGTGGAGTCTGCCACTAGCACAGTCAGTGTAGTCAGCTCAGCTATCACCATTGAGACTGTGTCTGTGCCTCGACCTAGGTTGGGCAAAACTAAACATAGCGGTGTTCGCCTTAGTAATCTCACTATGATAAAGACCACATCCATTCCTGTCATTATTGAAAGAGATCATGATACCTCATCTCAAAATAGGGCTACTTAATGTTAGATCCCTTACTTCAAAGGTAATTATAGTCAATGAACTAATCACTGATCATAATCTTGATGTGATTGGCCTGACTGAAACATGGCTTAAGCCTGATGAATTTACTGTGTTAAATGAGGCCTCACCTCCTGGCTACACTAGTGACCATATCCCCCGTGCATCCCGCAAAGGCGGAGGTGTTGCTAACATTTACAAAAAAAAAAAAATGTCTTTTGAGCTTCTAGTCATGAAATCTATGCAGCCTACTCAATCACTTTTTTATAGCTAGCTATGTTTTGTCCAACATGTCTCTGGACCCACTCACTGTCACAGTCATACGCTGGACCTAGTTTTGTCCCATGGAATAAATGTTGTGGATGTTTTTCCTCATAATCCTGGACTCAGACCACTATTTTATTACGTTTGCAATTGCAACAAATAATCTGCTCAGACCTCAACAAAGGAACATCAAAAGCCGTGCTATAAATTCACAGACAACACAAAGATTCCTTGATGTCCTTCCAGATTCCCTGTCTACCCAAGGACGCCAGAGGACAAAAATCAGTTAACCACCTAACTGAGGAACTCAATTTAACCTTGCGCAATACCCTAGATGCAGTTGCACCCCTAAACTAAAAAAAAATTCTCGTAAGAAACTAGCTCCCTGGTACACAGAAAATACCCGAGCTCTGAAGCAAGCTTCCAGAAAATTGGAACGGAAATGGCACCACACCAAACTGGAAGTCTTCCGACTAGCTTGGAAAGACAGTACCGTGCAGTACCGAAGAGCCCCTACTGCTGCTCGATCATCCTATTTTTCTAACTGAATTGAGGAAAATAAGAACAATCTGAAATTCCTTTTTGATACGGTCGCAAAGCTAACTAAAAAGCAGCATTCCCCAAGAGAGGATGACATTCACTTTAGCAGTGATAAATTCATGAACTTCTTTGAGGAAAAGATCATGATCATTAGAAAGCAAATTACGGACTCCTCTTTAAATCTGCGTATTCCTTCAAAGCTCAGTTGTCCTGAGTCTGCACAACTCTCCCAGGACCTAGGATCAAGAGACGCTCAAGTGTTTTAGTACTATATCTCTTGACACTGATGAAAATAATCATGGCCTCTAAACCTTCAAGCTGCATACTGGACCCTATTCCAACTAAACTACTGAAAGAGCTGCTTCCAGTGCTTGGCCCTCCTATGTTGAACATAAGAAACGGCTCTCTATCCACCGGATGTGTACCTATCTCACTAAAAGTGGCAGTAATAAAGCCTCTCTTGAAAAAGCCAAACATTGACCCAGAAAATATAAAAATCTATTGGCCTATATCGAATCTTCCATTCCTCAAATTTTAGAAAAGGCTGTTGCGCAGCAATTTACTGCCTTCCTGAAGACAAACAATGTATACGAAATGTTTCAGTCTGGTATTAGACCCCATCATAGCACCGAGACGGCACTTGTGAAGGTGGTAAATTACATTTTAATGGCATCGGACCGAGGCTCTGCATCTGTCCTCATGCTCCTAGACCTTAGTGCTGCTTTTGATACCATCGATCACCACATTCTTTTGGAGATTGGAAACCCAAATTGGTCTACACGGACAAGTTCTGGCCTGGTTTAGATCTTATCTGTCGGAAAGATATCAGTTTGTCTCTGTGAATGGTTTGTCCTCTGACAAATCAATTGTAAATTTCGGTGTTCCTCAAGGTTCCGTTTTAGGACCACTATTGTTTTCACTATACATTTTACCTCTTGGGGATGTTATTTGAAAACATAATGTTAACTTTCACTGCTATGCGGATGCCACACAGCTGTACATTTCAAGGACACATGGTGAAGCCCCAAATTTGCCCTTGCTAGAAGCATGTGTTTCAGACATAAGGAAGTGGATGGCTGCAAACTTTCTACTTTTAAACTCGGACAAAACAGAGATGCTTGTTCTAGGTCCCAAGAAACAAAGAGATCTTCTGTTGAATCTGACAATCTTAATGGTTGTACAGTAGTCTCAAATAAAACTGAAGGACCTCGGCGTTACTCTGATCTCTCTTTTGAAGAACATATCAAGACCATTTCGAGGACAGCTTTTTTCCATCTACGTAACATTGCAAAAATCAGAAACTTTGTCCAAAAATGATGCAGAAAAATGAATCCATGCTTTTGTCACTTCTAGGTTAGACTACTGCAATGCTCTACTTTCCGGCTACCCGGATAAAGCACTAAATAAACTTCAGTTGGTGCTAAATACGGCTGCTAGAATCCTGACTAGAACCAAACAATTTGATCATATTACTCCAGTGCTAGCCTCTACACTGGCTTCCTGTCAAAGCAAGGGCTGATTTCAAGGTTTTACTGCTAACCTACAAAGCATTACATGGGCTTGCTCCTACCTATCTCTGATTTGGTCCTGCCGTACATACCTACACGTATGCTACGGTCACAAGACGCAGGCCTCCTAATTGTCCCTAGAATTTCTAAGCAAACAGCTGGAGGCAGAGATTTCTCCTATAGAGCTCCATTTTTATGGAACGGTCTGCCTACCCATGTCAGAGACGCAAACTCGGTCTCAACCTTTAAGTCTTTACTGAAGACTCATCTCTTCAGTGGGTCATATGATTGAGTGTAGTCTGGCCCAGGAGTGGGAAGGTGAACTGAAAGGCTCTGGAGCAACGAACCACCCTTGCTTTCTCTGCCTGGCCGGTTCCCCTCTTTCCACTGGGATTCTCTGCCTCGAACCCTATTACAGGGGCTTGAGTCACTGGCTTACTGGGGCTCTCTCATGCCGTCCCTGGAAGGGGTGCGTCACCTGAGTGGGTGGATTCACTGATGTGGTCATCCTGTCTGGGTTGGCGCCCCCCCCCTTGGGTTGTGCCATGGCGGAGATCTTTGTGGGCTATACTCAGCCTTGTCTCAGGATGGTAAGTTGGTGGTTGAAGATGTCCCTCTAGTGGTGTGGGGGCTGTGCTTTGGCAAAGTGGGTGGGGTTATATCCTTCCTGTCTGGGGGTGTCCTCAGATGGGGCCACAGTGTCTCCTGACCCCTCCTGTCTCAGCCTCCAGTATTTATGCTGCAGTAGTTTATGTGTCGGGGGGCTAGGGTCAGTTTGTTATATCTGGAGTACTTCTCCTGTCCTATTCGGTGTCCTGTGTGAATCTAAGTGTGCGTTCTCTAATTCTCTCGGAGGACCTGAGCCCTAGGACCATGCCCCAGGACTACCTGACATGATGACTCCTTGCGGTCCCCTGTCCACCTGGCCGTGCTGCTGCTCCAGTTTCAACTGTTCTACCTTATTATTATTATTATTATTATTCGACCATGCTGGTCATTTATGAACATCTTGGCCATGTTCTGTTATAATCTCCACCCAGCACAGCCAGAAGACGACTGGCCACCCCACATAGCCTGTTCCTCTCTAGGTTTCTTCCTAGGTTTTGGCCTTTCTTGGGAGTTTTTCCTAGCCACCGTGCTTCTACACCTGCATTGCTTGCTGTTTGGGGTTTTAGGCTGGGTTTCTGTACAGCACTTTGAGATATCAGCTGATGTACGAAGGGCTATATAAATACATTTTGATTTGATGAGGGAGCGTGCAATTGGCATGCTGACCACAGTAATGTCCACCAGAGTAGTTGCCAGATAATTTGAATGTTCATTTCTCTACCATAAGCTGCCTCAGTCTTTTCTGAGAAATTGCCAATATGTCCAGCCGGCCTCACAACCGCAGACCATGTGTATGGCGTCGTGTGGGAAAGCAGTTCGCTGATGTCAAAGTTGTGAACAGACAGAGTGCCCCATGGTGGTGGGTTGATGGTATGGGCAAGCATAAGCTACAGATAAAACACAATTGCATTATGTCAATGGCATGTTGAATGCACAGAGATAACATTAAAGATCCTGAGGCCCATTGTCGTGCCATTCATCCGCCGTCATCACCTCATGTTTCAGCATGATAACGCACGGCCCCATGTCACAAGGATCTGTACACAATTCCTGGAACCTGAAAATGTCCCAGTTTTTTTTAATGGCCTGCATACTCAGACATATCATCCATTGAGCATGTTTGGGATGTCCTAGATCGAAGTGTACAACAGTGTGTTCCAGTCAATATCCAGCAACTTCACACAGCCATTGAAGAGGAGTGGGACAACATTCCACAGGCCACAATCAAAAGCCTTATCAACTCTTTGTGAAGGAGATGTGTCACGCTGCTTGAGGTAAATAGTGGTCACACCAGACACTGACTGGTTCTGATCCACGCCCCTACTTTTTATTTTATTTTTAAAGGTTTTTGTGACCAACAGATGCATATCTGTATTCCCAGTTATGTGAAATCCATAGATTAGAGTTTAATTTATTTAAACTGTTATTTAAACTGACTGATTCCCTTATGTGAATTGCAACTCAGTGAAATCTTTGAAATTATTGCGTTCATATTTTTTGTTCACTATAAAATCAAGTTCTAGCCCACCTGGAACTTCTGCATTGAACCTTCCAGTCTGGAACACAGTCCCTCTCCTGCCCTGGTGGTACAACAGCTGGTGCTCTGCTCCAGGTTATTGATCTGCTCTGTCAATATGGAGATGGTTGCGTTCGCGTCACTAAGCATCTGGAATGTGTGGGGGGGGGGGGGGGGGAGGATTAATTTGAAAAATGCCACAGCAATTTCAGACAGAGCAGAAGGAATTACTTGTTATGCAATACAATGAAAAACAAACCTTGCGTGCGGTGTCTGCTTCAACTTTGAAGTGAAACTGTCCTTCTTTGAAACCTTTACATTCCTCCTCCAGCTGCTTCATCTGAGGGAAATGCAAAGTAAACATTTAAAACCATTTTAGCCAAAACCACATGTACCAAACCCTCATTCAAGCTTGGTTGCTGGCTCACTCTACTTCTCCGAGATCAGAACAGTCATACAGACTCACCATGTCTATACTGTACTCAAGGTTGTTCTTCAGATAGTTCATGAAAGATGGAAGGAGCCATCTTTGAAAGACAGGGTCGTTTCGGTTTTTGCTGAGTTTATTTAGTTTAACTACGACTCACTTGTTGTTTAAGTTCGTCCTCGTGTTGTTCGCGCTCAGCCTGCTGTTGTGAGTTCAGATGTTGCTGCTGTTCTAATGTCCTCTGGACTTGTATGACCTGGGGCGAGATTACACTTTTAAAAATGATTTCTATAAAAATACACATTTTAAAACTAATACAGGCCTATAAATAATTCTGACTCACCATCTCCATATTTTCCTGCAGGTCTCCCTGAATCTGGGCCCTCTCATCTCTCATGTGTGTGCCTTCTTCCTCTAGCTGCTGCATCTGAACAAAATGTGACAAAACAGTAAACAAGCAACTATGAGATACCATCACCTGGATGAGTAGAGGCTTTTACTGACTTGGGCTGTTTTGTTCCTTTGAAGGACTGGTTCAAAGAAATTACATTCATGGGTCAAATAAATCATGTTTATTTCTTGAGAATAATTTGAGAATTTAAGTTACGCACCAGCTCCACTTTGTCCTCCAGGTCTCCCTTGAGCTGGTTCCTCTCCTCTCGGATTCCCTCCAGTATCTCCTGGAGCTGGTCTCTCTCTTCAGTCAGTGAGGTCACAGTAGAGCGCAGCTTCTCCAACTCCTCTGCATGATTCTGAGAGCTGTCCGTCTTCTCAGACAGGAGACGCTCTCTCTCAGCTCGCACAGACTCAAGCTCCTCATTCAGCTGCTTGGCCTTTATCAGGGGAGGAAACAGGTGAAATGTTTCATCAATATGCATGTGATCTGAAGAGGCTACATGTCAAAAAGGAAAAAGGCTATTAACCTGCTGTTCTAGAAGAGACTCCTTCTGTAAACTTTGGCTCGCTAGGTCAGTGTTCACTTGTCTCTGTTGTCTGAGCTCCTCTTGGATGGAATGGAGAAGTCCCTGAGTCTCTGCAGTCTAGAATAAAGCTAACATGTTAGACTTAGAGCACACTTCAAAGTCAGAGGATTGGTTAACTGGAAAACGTTTGGCTATGGCCTCACCATCTCCAGATTTTCCTGCAGGTCACCCTTCAACTGACACCGCTCCTGTGTCATGGTTTCCAGTTCCTCTCCTAGCTGCTGTAGCTGTACAAAAGTTAAGCACAAATTAAACTTATCCAGTGCTTCAACAATATTCTAACATCACCATATAAAATCATAGACAGAGACTAACTTGTTGCTTAAGTTGAGCTTCTTGATGTTCCCTCTCAGTCTGTTGCTCTGAGTTCAGATGTTGCTGCTGTTTCAATTCCTCCTGGACTTTGATGGACTGGTTTGAAGAGAACAGTCATGGGTCAAATAAGTAATAAATTCTACAATCACAATTGTTGATTTTAAGTCAAGACTTACCATCTCCACTTTGTCCTCCAGGTCTCTCTTGAGCTGGTTCCTCTCCTCTCTGACTCCCTCCAGTATCTCCTGGAGCTGGTCTCTCTCTCCAGTCAGTGAGGTCACAGTAGAGAGCAGCTTCTCCAACTCCTCTGCATGATTCTGAGAGCTGTCTGTCTTCTCAGACAGGAGATGCTCTCTCTCTGCTCGCACAGACTCAAGCTCCTCATTGAGCTGCTTCATCTGAAGAGTAGGTTAGCATTCATATTAGAATCTACACTTCGATTGATGTGACAATGAATTCTGTTGTGCAAGTAAAAGCACATTTTACCTGACTTTGCAGCTCCTCTAGATTTGCAGTCTCCGTAGGTTTCATATTTTCAAGTGCCTCCCGTAGTTCCTCCTGCTTTTCAATCTGAAAAAAAATATATAAAACGTAAACTTGTCATATAAAAAGCTTCGGATTGCAATTAGTGTGAGCATTGTCTAAACCAGTGGTTCTTAACCTGGGATCGATCGAACCCCAGGGGTTCGGTGAGTCAGTCTCAGGGGTTCGGCGGTTCAAGACACACATCTGACTCATATGATTTGTGATGACACGCCCTGCTTGGCCATCATTGGCTGCAGGTGATCACGCTACAACGCTTGGCCTATCTGTGCTGCAGGGAATTTGGTGTGCCCAGTAGTCTACTTGTGACTGTCGTGATGGTATGTCTTGTGATTTCTTTCTTAATATTTGTATCCTTTCATACTTACTATGATCGAGCAAAAAATGAAAGTGGTCGGATTAATATGTACAATATGGATTCACATGTAAACGGAACGTGATGAAAGTCAGCGTCCTAACTGCATGATTTGCAATGCCAAGTTGAGTAATTCTAGTCTAGCACCGGCAAAACTAAGAACACTTCCTTAAGCTGCATGGAGATGGAAAATACAAGAACACAGCGTCGCTGAATTCAAGGTGAAGAGAGTCAGATTGGATGTAAAAGCTACTCTGCCTGTCATCGGCGTTGTACCCATCAACAAACTGATCCTCACAGCATCCAGTTCCTCTCCTAGTTGCTTACCTGATCGCAAACCAGGGCAAACCACACACCATTGGTGAAACACTCATAGAACCAAAATATTGTAGTGGAATGTGTGAACTATGTGCCAACTAGTGCTCTGAGGCACCGCATCTTCAGTGAGCTGTGTAAAGAAATGGGCTCTGAATTCGAGGTACTTCTGTACCATTCTAACGTTCGGTGGAGTCCCGGGGACAGGTGCTGAATCGTGTTTTTGCCGTGCGTGTGGAATTAGCCCTGTTTTTGCAAAAGCACCAACATTGTCATGCAGATTGCTACAAAAATGAGTTAATTCTCATTTTAGCGTACATGGCTGATATCTTGAAGCTCTCAATCATCTCAATCAAAAGATGCTGGGCGGTGGAGTCAACATCATCTTCAGTCAGGAGGAAAACCTGAAGGCTTTTCAAAAAAGCTACCGTTATGGAATTGACGAACAGAGAACGATAACTTCGCAAACTTTCCCCTGCTGGACGACTGTGTAAGTAAGATCGAAGGTGTATCTGGAATCAGAGACATTTCTGTACCTGCATGAACTGAAGCAAGCAATTGTCACACACTTAGATGAGCTTCCAAAGTCTCTCGACGGATACTTTCCTACAATAGAGTCATATCCATCATGGGTGAGACAGCAGTTCACGTTTAGTGTTGAGACAACAGATGTCAATGATGAATACCTCAATGAAATCATTGAAATTCAGCAGAGCCAGGTTCAACAGCAACTCTTCAGAACAACAATGCTTTCAACATTTTGGTGTCAACAAAAGTAACGTAACCCTGTTATTGCTAAGAAAGCCATCAAGATTTTCATACCGTTTGTTACAACATATCTTTGCGAGCAATCCTTTGAGGATGCTGGACATAAAACGAAGAAAAGGAACAGACTTTGTTGCAATAATGACATGAGAGTGGCACTTGCCAAGGTGAAGCCGCGCATTTCTGAACTGGTCTCTGAAAGGCAACAGCAGAAGTCACACTGATTTGCAGTAAATATTCATTATTATGTTTTTGTTTTTGTGTGAAAATCATGTTTTGATGATTTTGTTCTTTGAACACAGTGATGTTGACGCACGGTTCATTTTGTGCACCAGTAAATATATATACCTATGTTTTGAATTAGAAAAAATCATAATTTATTTTTCCAATTAAGGGTTCGGTGAATGCGCATATGAAACTGGTGGGGTTCAGTACCTCCAACAAGGTTAAGAACCACTGGTCTAAACATTCTGTGTAATCCATCATTCACCATCTTCACATTCTCCTCCAGGTCTCTCTTGAGCTGGTTCCTCTCCTCTCTGACTCCCTCCAGTATCTCCTGGAGCTGGACTCTCTCTCCAGTCAGTGAGGTCACAGTAGAGAGCAGCTTCTCCAACTCCTCTGCATGATTCTGAGAGCTGTCCGTCTTCTCAGACAGGAGACGCTCTCTCTCAGCTCGCACAGACTCAAGCTCCTCATTCAGCTGCTTAGCCTTTATCAGGGGGTAAAACAGGTGAAATGTTTCATCAATATGCAGGTGATCTGAAGAGGCTACATGTCAAAAAGGAAAAAGGGTATTAACCTGCTGTTCTAGAAGAGACTCCTTCTGTAAACTTTGGATCTCAAGGTCAGAGTTCACTTGTTTCTGTTGTCTGAGCTCCTCTTGGATGGAATGGAGAAGTCCCTGAGTCTCTGCAGCCTAGAATAAAGCTAACGTGTTAGACTTGGAGCACACTTCAAAGTCAGGATTGGTTAACTGGAAAACGTTTGGCTATGGCCTCACCATCTCCAGATTTTCCTGCAGGTCACCCTTCAACTGACACCGCTCCTGTGTCATGGTTTCCAGTTCCTCTCCTAGCTGCTGTAGCTGTACAAAAGTTAAACATTTAAATACAAATGAAACTTATCCAGTGTTTCAACAATATTCTAACATCATCATATAAAATCATAGACAGACTAACTTGCTGCTGAAGTTGAGCTACTTGATGTTCCCTCTCAGTCTGTTGCTCGGAGTTCAGATGTTGCTGATGTTTAGGTTCTGTATGTACTTGTATGATCTAGGGGGAACGCATATTCGTTTTACATCCCCACTCACGGCTTGATGCGCCAATCTACACCCCAAAAATGGCCTTACGACTCACCATCTCCACTTTGTCCTCCAGGTCTCTCTTGAGCTGGTTCCTCTCCTCTCTGACTCCCTCCAGTATCTCCTGGAGCTGGTCTCTCTCTTCAGTCAGTGAGGTCACAGTAGAGAGCAGCTTCTCCAACTCCCTTGCATGATTCTGAGAGCCGTCTGTCGTCTCAGACAGGAGACGCTCTCTCTCAGCTCGCACAGACTTTAGCTCCTCATTCAGCTGCCTTATCTTTGTGATTGGTTTTGGAGATAAAAAATATATTCAACCTACACATTGGTTGCATTTAGGTAGTACATCGTGGCGACAACTGACTAAGAACCTCACCTGGTTTTGAAGCTCTCCTAGACAGGACGTATTCTCTGGAACATTTATGTTGTTCAACCTTGTCTCAACATCTGCATTCTGAGTCTGAAGTAGTTGGATTTTCCCCTGTAGCGATTTGATCTTCTCTTGAGCCTCCCTTAGTTCCTCTTGATTCTCAATCATCTAAAACAATGGTTAAAAAATGAATTGCATTTACATGCACACGTTTCAAAAAAAGTAAAGTAAGAGCAGATTACTGATTAAAATCTTTGTACAACAAGCACATTTCAACATCACGTCTCTTATAAATAACGCAGTGTATAATATTTCCTCACCATGTCTACATTGTCCTGAAGGTCAGTCTTCAGCTGGCTCCGCTCCTCTTTAACAGCTTCCAGTCGCTCCTCTAACTCCTTCACTGCCTCTAGTTGCATCTATCGGCAACAATGTAAAGCAATAATTAATAAACAAATACAGTTGAACCATGGTGTTTGGCATCACCTGAATATACAGTGTACAAAACATTAAGAACATCTTCCTAATATTGAGTTAATAACCCACTGCGCTTTGGGCCCTCAGAACAGCCTCAATTCGTTGGGGCATGGACTCTACAAAGTATCAAAAGCATTCCATAGGGATGCTGGCCCATGTTGACTCCAATGCTTCCCACAGATGTGTCAAGTTGCCAGGATGTCCTTTAGGTGGTGGACCATTCTTGACACGGAAAACTGTGCTTGAAAAAAAACCTGCAGCGTTGTAGTTCTTAAATAATTTGTCATGCCATTCACCCTCAATGGCACACATACACAATCTTTGTCTCAAGGCTTAAAAATCCTTCTTTAACCAGTCTCCTCCCCTTTATCTACAGATTGAAGTGGACTTAACAAGTGACATCAATAAGGGGTCATAGCTTTCACCTGGTTAGTCAATGTCATAAGAGGTGTTCTTAATGTTTTGTGCACTCAGTGTATAAACAATGACTTACCTGCAAACGTAGGTCAGTCTCCTGATGTTCTCTATGGGGCTGGTGTGCCGAGTTCAGATGTTGCTGTCGAACAAACACATGTATTCTGTCAAATCACATGGATACACAAAATAGGATAAAAGCAGAAAATATGGATTTCAATAGATATAAAAGTAACTCAGACTCACCATCTCTACATTGTCCTCCAGGTCTCTCTTGAGCTGGTTCCTCTCCTCTCGGATTCCCTCCAGTATCTCCTGGAGCTGGTCTCTCTCTCCAGTCAGTGAAGTCACAGTAGAGAGCAGCTTCTCCAACTCCTCTGCATGATTCGGAAGGCTATTGGTCTTCTCAAACAAGAGCCTCTCTCTCTCAGTTCGCACAGACTCAAGCTCCTCATTCAGCTGCTTCATCTGAAGAGTAGGTTAGCATTCATATTAGAATCTACACTTTGATTGATGTGACAATGAATTCTGTTGTGCAAGTAAAAGCACATTTTTACCTGACTTTGCAGCTCTAGATTTGCAGTCTCCGTAGGTTTCATATTTTCCTCTTGATGGTATATCTTTTCAAGTGGCACCCGTAGTTCCTCCTGATTTTCAATCTGCAAAAATATAAAAAGTAAACTTTTAATACAAAAAGCTTCCAATTGCAATTAGTGTGTGCATTTTCTAAATAGTGTATTTACATCGATCAATCACCCACCATGTCCACATTCTCCTCCAGGTCTCTCTTGAGCTGGTTCCTCTCCTCCCGGAGTCCCTCCAGTATCTCCTGGAACTGGTCTCCCTCTTCAGTCAATGAGGTCACAGTAGAGCGCAGCTTCTCCAACTCCTCTGCATGATTCTGAGAGCTGTCTGTCTTCTCAAACAGGAGACGCTCTCTCTCAGCTTGCACAGACTCAAGTGCATCACTCAGCTGCCTCATCTTTGAGGAGAAAAAAAGGTAAGATCTAATTGTTTTATTACAAAACAACTGAAGAAACATACTACTAAAATGAAAGTCAAATAAACTAACTGAAATGTTTCATCAATATGCATGTGATCTGAAGAGGCTACATGTCAAAAAGGAAAAAGGCTATTAACCTGCTGTTCTAGAAGAGACTCCTTCTGTAAACTTTGGCTCTCAAGGTCATAGTTCACTTGTTTCTGTTGTCTGAGCTCCTCTTGGATGGAATGGAGAAGTCCCTGAGTCTCTGCAGTCTATAGAGGAGAGAGTAATATCACATTAATATAACTGGCACTTCCATGTTTTTGTTTAGTTAGCTACACCATCAAAGTGCAGTGGTTGGATGAACAAAAACACAGACATGGCCTCACCATTTCCATATTTTGCTGCAAGTCACTGTTCAACTGGCTCCTTTCCTCTGTCATGGTCTCCAATGCAGCTCGTAGTTCCTGTATCTGTACAAATGAGAAAGATAACAATTTAAATCTTCCATTTAAAAATGATCCCAGGCCATAACTTGTATAAAGACACTGACTTGTAGCTGATGTTGATCATCTTGTTGGGCACATGACTGCTGTTCTGAGTTCAGATGCTGTTGCCGTTTTAGTTCTGCCTGGACCTGTATCACCTCCTCACTCAGCTGCCTTATCTGAAGTACAAATGAACCTAAATTGTAAATACCTACTGTAAGGAGACAGCTGAAATGTGTTGTTTTGAGAGGCACTGCACCTGATCTTGGTGTTCCTGGGATAAATTGTCATATTTTTCCTTGGATGATTCACTGTCAGCAAGCTTCTCCTCCAACTCTTTCATGACTTGTTGCATTCCACACAATTGATCTTCAATTGATGCACGATACTGTTCATTCTCCTTCAGCTAAATAAAAAAATTCATTGTTGAAGGACAGCCTTATAGAAGATTCAACAAACACATTCAAGATCATGTGATTTAACAAGGACCAAAGAACAATTTACTCTCAGGCTGGACTCTTCCACAGTAGTCAGAAGCTGACTGTTCTCCAGAGAGGAGCACGCCAAGTCCTTACGGAGAGTCTCCAGTTGCTCAGTGATGTCGGTGCACTGCTGGGTTAGGTCGTTTTCCCTCAACTCTGCTTTGCTCAGATCACCTTGAAGTTTGACTAGCTGCTCCTGGGAGCTCTGGACATGTTCTCTGAATTGATGAGCTTCCTCCTCACTGCAGGCCTTAGCAGATACCAGCATGTCTCTCTCTTTTTGGACTGCACAGAGGTCCTCCGTGAGATCACATACCTGAACAGCCAGAAGACATTAAAAGATAGCACTTCTTTAAAAAAAAAAAGTCTCTGTTCTACGTCAGGGATCATAAAACAATTTCTCTTGGGCGGATGGTCAGGGGGCGAGAACATAATTTGTAGACTACAAATTGACCGCAAGAAGCCCAAAACAATCATTTAAAACATCGATTACATACATCTCTCTACTATGTGTGGGAATACATTGGAACAGAATTCCAAAATTAAAATCAGTTGAACATGATTTGCTGGGGTTTTTACCATATTCTATGTACAACATTTTTATATACATACACATATACATATATATATGTAAAATTACAATACTTGAGCGGCCAAATTATAAACATTTGGGAAACTGTTCTACATCGTGTCAAACAGGTTTACCTGCTTCATAAAACTGTTGACTTTATCTGGAAGATCCTGCAGTGCACTCAAATCCTCGATCTTAGCTTGTAGGGTTCGCTCATCTTCATGAGACTTCTCCAGCTCTTTCTTCAGGTCAGCAACTGTTTTCTCAAGTTCAATGCGGTCTATAAGATCTAAGCAAAAAGAGGACACACCATGTTAGATAGGTCATTCATTAACTACATGGCAAATAAATGAAAGGCTGGAGAAGAGGAAATACTATACAAAAGACAAACAAGAGTACCAACTTTTGGGAACTTTCCCATCCAGAAGGGTAGTAAGCTTGGTGTTCTCCTCAAAGGCTCCCTGTAACTCCCTCTGAAGGTCAACCTGCATCTTTTTGAAGCTCAATTTTTCTGCCTCCAACTGATGTCGAAGGACATTCACCTGAGCTTCCATCCTCTCATAGCCAGCAGTTAGTGTGACCTGAAAGCAAGGCCAGAGCATAACGTTAGGGGTAATACAACATGATAATGGTCCATCTATGGAGTGCAGTTTACATTTAAATACAGGCTGCAGACTGTCATATTGGCACAGAAGTAGGGGAAACTTACAGCCCTCTCTTTGAGTGATATATTTTCACTGCGCAGGTGGGCCCACTCCTTCTTAGTGTCCCGGCTCAACCCCTCAGCATCATCCAGAGAGCGTCGCAGCTGCTTCACTTGTTGGACCAAGTCAACGTCACTCTTAAGAGAAAAGTATGATGGCTATGTTACACCAGGGTGGTGCTGCAACAACCATTGTGAACACGTCAAGAACAAATCAATTAACAAAAATGAATGTACCGATCTTTGTAGTTCCTCTGCCCAGTCGCCTTTCTTTTTCAGCTCCTCGGACATTGACACCAGATTAGCCTAGGGATGGATCAGATTTGGCAAATCAAACCGCCATGCAACCAAGCACTCATTGACAAAACAGACCCACAAGACATCTCGTTAGATGCAGCTTTTTGCTTCTGCCTAAACATTTCATAGTTTTACCTCAAGCTCTTGAGATTTGCGTCCAGAGGCCTCCATGGCCTTCTTTAAGGAGGAAATGTCATTCAGTAGTTCTTTCTGTAGGGTTAATAAAAGCCAATGAGTGCAAAGCTACAAACCAGCAAGGGAGCATTTCAGAAGTGCTAGTAATCTTAATGACTTCTAATAAGTCCCTAAGATACGATATTTATGGACTTGCAATTGGCTTATACCATACATAGTAGATTCCAATTTTAATTACTACATTGAAATAAGTTGGTTATAGAACTTTTGGCATATCTAGGCAATCTACGCAGCAGTCTATAACCTCATATTCTCTTTTGCTCTCTTCTTCCAAAGATTGGAATTCATCCAGCTCTTTCTTCTCCTCCATCTCCTGAAGAAGTACAGCCTTTTCTTTTTTCAACTTTTCAGTCTGTTCCATTAGGATGTTGAGCTCCTGCTTGAGACAATCACGCTCAGTAGCAACCATTTCCTGTCAACAGACAGCATAGTGAGGTGAGAGTATTCAGGAAAATAAATAAATATATATATATAAAAATAGCTATATACCTTCTCAGACACCAACGTCTCACAGAGTTGAATGGTCTCTTCAAATCCCTTTTTCATCTGTAAAAAAAATATATATAGTTATACATGTTTTTCATTTAGATTAAAGGATTCAACATTCTGTACAATAAAACAGTGAGAAGGAATTGGTGATCACCAACCTGGTCCTGTGCATCAGCAGGCATTTGAGAATTTTCTAGCTGCTTCTCCAGTTCAGCAACCCTCATCTCGAAAGTAGCCACCTTCTCCAAGGCTTCCTGGTTCTGCTGAGTCTCATTGTCCAACTGTGCATCAGCAGGCATTAGTGACTTTTCTTCTAGCTGCTTCTCCAGTTCCACAACCCGCCTCTGAAATGTCTCCACTTCCTCCATGGCCTCCTGCTTCTGCTGAGTCTCATTTTCCAGCTGGAGCTCCAGACAGGACACCTTCTCAGACAATTTGTTCAGTTGGTTTGGAGATAAAAATTCACTAGAAAAGAAGAGAATGTAGGAACATGAGTATGAAGGACAATAAGCCGTAAGGAATGTGTAAAGATAAAATGGCAATAGTCCATGTTCACCTTTCTGCAAAACCACGCATGGTCAGATTGCTCTGGTTCATCTCCATGTCAAAGGTAGAATCGAACTCCTCGCCATCTGAGAATACACAAACAAAAAAACAAGCAATTGATCGGGATTCATGTACCAGTACGGCCAGTGCCCGACTTACACTGAAATAGTTTCCGGTACTACTTTTTACTGCAACAGACCAGAGGACATTTCTTCCAAAAGTACAATCTGTGTCCTCATATGGTGCGGCAGGGTAGCCTAGTGGTTAGAGCGTTGGACTAGTAACCGAAAGGTTGAACGTACAAATCTGTCGTTCTGCCCCTGAACAGGAAGTTAACTCACTGTTCCTAGGCAGTCATTGAAAATAAGAATGTGTTCTTAACTGACTTGCCTAGTTAAATAAAGGTGAAAAACAAATAATAAAAAGGTGCAGGAGCACCACAATATACAATTTATTTTGTGTATTTTACCTCCCATTTCTCCCCAATTTTTATCTTGTCTGAGCACTGCAAGTCCCCAACAGGCTCGGGAGAGGCAAAGGTGGAGTCATGCGTCCTCCGAAACGTCACCCGCGCTCCTTAACACCCGCCAGCCACACCAATGTGTTGGAGGAAACACTATTCAACTGGCGACTGAGATTGGTATTAAGTATATTTTTCCTATGCGTACTTACCTTCATTCTGCTCTGTCAAGACAGACATATCAGCTTTTCTCTTTTTGAGAAAAGGCTCAGCAAAGCTCAGATCCGACTCTCCAGCATGGTGGAAGGCTGGTGATGGCAGTTTTCCACCCCACGTAACCCTGCGTTTCGGCATCTTTACAAACAGACATGATTAAACATAAAAATAAAATAGGTACTAAAATAAAGGAATAAAGGATCATATACTTATCTGCAAGGCACTAAAAGTCTACCTTTTTGATGGTAACGAAGTTTTCCGAAGTAACTAGAAGTTTGGCTAAATTCTTATACCGGTCCGCTTGTTCTCTTTGGAGCTGATCCTTCTCTTGCAAAATCTGGGACAGAGTCTCCTTCTCTGTCGCAGTTGTTTGAGTGACTGATGAGACCTTAAGGCAGTGTACAAAAATAAAAAAAAGTTAAATTTACAAATACTTGGAGAGCCGGAAACATTTCTAAAGAACCCCAATAGCCGGTACAGGTAGACTTGCCTCAAGAAGTCTGCGCTTGAGTTCTACAATTTCATTTCTGTATCTTCTCAGAAGGGCTCCGTCATCAGAAACCTCTGTGACATGCGGGTCATTCTTCATGTTCTTTGCTGCACTAGCAAACTAGATTGTAGAGATGGGCAGTTGATTAGGTAATGTAACATTTGTCTTATATTAAAACATTTAAAAATAAGGATTTATGATGGAAGTCTGACAAAAAAAAGTCACCCACTTGGAGTGTGCTAAGTGTTTCTTCCAGAGTAACTGGGGTGATGGTGCAGATGATGACAGTTTTTGCATTTCCACCCAAGGAATTTTGGAGAATGCGGGTGAGTTTACTGTCCCTGTAGTTAGTGAAACCCCTGAATGTATGGATAAAATGACATTAGTGAACATTAAACACATGGCACAAGTTAAGCTAAAAAAATGTTTTTTTTATAAATTACTAACACCTACTTCTGGGTTTCATCAGACAGTTTCTTGATCACCTGACCGAGGGTGAACAGGCTGCGATTTATATTACATCCTTCTTTGAAACGTGTACCTACAATATCAGATGTCAAAAAATACCAAAAGCAACTGAAATTGACCACCAAATGAAGTCTGTTCAGACTCCGATATTTCACACTGTTGTTACATTAGCACAGGTATCAAACCACTTACCTTCAGCACCTGTTTGACTTGCTCGCTCAGTCCCAGCCAGGTCAACCAAATTCTACATGAAAATGAAGGCTGGTAAGAAAAAATACAAAATATCGGAGTTCACAAAACACACTTGACTGTGGCAGCTTACCAAATGGGACACAATAATGGCGCAGTCTGAATTTTCACCAGATGCAGAGTCACCACTGTCACGACTCTCCAAGATCTAAGAAAAAGCATCAGCATCATCTCCAGCACAGATACCAGAAATGCATTGTCTATTGTGATGTATAACAAAATGTCTCACCATGCGGAAAATTGTGTGCGAACGACTGCTTCGCTGGTTCATTTTTGTCTTTCCATAATGGCGATTCTCTAGCGGATACATTTAACATCAAATAGAATAGTGTCAGTATGTTCTTCAAGCAATACATACATGGACTATACTTAGTCTAGCATGATGAAATAAGGAAGAGTATTTTACTTTCTCCTTTTCTAATCCACGCAAGGGCTTGCTCGGGAGATGTCACCAGTTCCTCAGTTAGGTCAGCAACATAGACATTTTTCTGCAAAGACAGGCATTTCACCATTTATTCCACAATTCAAAATACCAGGGTTGTAAACACTAGTTCAAAAGTTGCAAAACGTTCTGTTTTGCAACTAAAACAAGAATTTCTGGTTCTAGGTCTCGAAAACCCTCATCTGGAGATTAAAACACAGCTTCATAATTGTAGTTAATGTTTGGAAACGTCAATAATTGTCGCTAGAAACGGTTTTGAAACGTATGCTGATATTCCCCTTATCTTTCATATCAGCAAGAAACAGTCTTTCAAATAAAAAATATGCACCTACTGAATCAGTTTTGCACAGATCCATATGCTGTGTGCCTCCAGTTGACGAAGTATACTTCCTCCTCTGTTACACTTACACAGGTGTTCGGGGCACGCTAGATTGCCAATTAGCACAGGTGACCGCCTATGCCTTCTGTAAACAAGTGCTGTAACATGGAGATATGGCCATGTGGGAATACTAACCATAAAAAAATGATGTGTAGCAATTTAACTTTTTTTGCTGATATGAAAGATATGTTCCTCATGTTTTCAAAACTGTACCGCAAGTGATGCATTTTGACATTCAGAAAGAGCGTTGGGACTCTTATCAAAACTCCCTCGTCCAGAAGATACTGACGTCAATAGGCGCTAAAAGGTAGTTAGCGTCTATGAATGGGATATGTAGGTCCATCCCTGTTTTGTTCACTTTGAGAAACATCTTTCACAAGAATCAGTGTAATGAATACACCCCAGTCATATCTTTATTATCGTCTAAAAGTTATATTGTCTTACAATATATCCATCAAACTTACATTGTTTCCCTCTCGGATCTCTAAAGGTTTCCTTTTCCAATTGTCACAGAGCAAATCTGTCACTGTTTCATTGTAGATCTCCAAGTATGACACCCTCAGGAGGAACTCCTTTTTTGGACACTAAAGTAAAAACGAAAGCAAACCACTTATAACACTAAACACGTGCATATTATATAAAATAAACAATCTACTACTACTCACATTTTTTATCGTCTGGAAGACATCCTCCATGGCAAGGGGTATAACTCCTGGAGTAAGAGAACTCCCCATCATAGTGAAAGTCTTTCCAGATGAAGTTTGTCCATAAGCAAATATTGTTCCTGAGAAAATAATGTATGCCACTTAATATATATGTCAACAAACAAGTTAACCCAATAGAGATTTCAAATACAACTATAGTGTTACTAAATAGTGTTCATATAGCCAGCAGCATACCACTGCTGGCTTGCTTTTGAAGCTAAGCAGGGTCGGTTCCTAGATGGGAGACTAGACGCTGCTGGACGTGGTGTTGGAGGGCCAGTAGAGGTACTCTTTCCTCAGGTCAAAATAAATATATCCTAATGCCCCAGGGCAGTGATTGGGGACACTGCCCTGTGTTAAACAGGTGTCCTGACACTGATCACTAAAGAGCCCATGGCACTTATTGTAAGAGTAGGGGTGTTAACCCCGGTGTCCTGGCTAATATCCCAAGCTGTCCCTCATATACCATCAGCTTACAATTGGCTCATTCATCCTCCTCCTCTCCCCTGTAACTATTCCCCAGGTCGTTGCTGTAAACGAGAATGTGTTCTCAGACAACTTACCTGGAAAAATAAATAGAATTAAGGTCAAAATACTGTAATCTGAGAAGATAATGTATCCTTCCTTTACCATTATAACCTTCAACAGCGGAGACAACAAGAGGCTTTGCAAGTTCCTGGTAAAGCTGCAGAGTTGTTTCTTCGGCATTAAATACACGGTCTGTCAGGGAAACAAATCAGAAGCATAAGTGATTGCCTACACGTTCAGACACAGTATGACAGACAGCATTCATCCTCGCTTTTTTGAAAACTCACCAAAGCTGAAGTTCTTGGTAAGATTTCCATCGTCGACCTGATGAATTGTCTTCTTATCCGTTTTCCAATAAAACTTGACTGGCTCAGCGCTTTCTGCAGCAGATTCCTCCCTACGACGAATGTAACGAACGTTAGATATCCGCAGACAAAGCTAGCAAGCTAAGTTCTCAAATGTATCAGTTTTTATACAATGTAGCCGACATAAACCACAGCATTTTCCAACTTTGGCTTTGTTAGCTTACTAGCTAACGTTAGATGAAATAGCCATCTGCCAGAGCTAACCGGCTAGCGAATGTTACGATACCTAACGTTACTCACAATTGCTAGCTTATTCTTTACTAACGTTAGCTAGTAAGCCAGCTAGCTATATTTAAAAAGTTCAGAAAATAGCCTCACCTTTCTATCAGAGGTCGAACCCGTACACAGACTTTGACAGCAGATTCCTCTGCCATTGTATATATTTAAAAAATACGTCCCTTTCCCCGGAGGCTAACTAAATACCTTTCACTCGATGAATAACGTTAGCTTTCTGGCTAGATTCAAAAGTTGAGTTTGAAAATGTGCGCACTGTCTTATCCTTTGTTTTCATTGGACGGCGTCATAATTCGGAAGGCTGCATATTACAGGGGTGTGGGTTCCGAGGATAGCAGGCTTTTCATAACGCGCTCACTGTATTAAAATATATATACAAATATTGATAACACTAGTTAAAATATTAAGCTATGAACAAATAACATTTAAAAAAATATTAGCGTTACTTACTCACAAGATATAAAGAAAACATGACCTTTTAATTTTTGAAAGTGGTCAACCCTTTTTTTGGTCAACTCTTCTTCTGAAGCTACTAACGTCATTTTAAAGCGACTTTAAACAGGAAGACACCTCCTTTCTCTAAAAAGCTCTGGGAAAACACACACGTGTGAAACAGCAAAAATAGTTAAAGTTATAATATATATTGTTGTGGAATGGCTGCTAGATAACGTTGCATTATTGAAGTTATTGCCCACATCTCATTTCTTGGCCCCTTTCAACATTTGAACAATGGCTCTGTTCCTTATTAATAGGTATGTTCACTGTTTGTTGTATGCTAACGTTAGCTAGCTTCCTTAGTTCTTGATTGACATAGTCAGCTAGCTATGTAGTTATATTATGAAGTGTGTTTATTGGGGACCTGAAACCAAGTACATTGACGACTATGCTTTTCACAGATACCTTGGGGATGAAGGAGATGATGGCTCGAGCAACGAATCTCGAGCCAAAGCGTTGTTGGCTAAGCTTCAGAGGAAGGCCAAAGTCAAGGAGCAACAGAGCTTGTCATGTCAAGAAGAATACCAGTCAAAAACAACAGTTGAGAATGACGGGGACACCTCGGTGAAGAAGAAAAGAAAAAACAAGGGAGGCAACCTCGATGAGACAAAACACCCAAAGAAGAGGAAAGAGCAAGTAAACCAGGATGTGTCCCCACCAGAACCTGAAGAACTTTCCGAGGGTGATGATGCACGAAAGAAGAAGGATACGAAAAAGATGCAACTGACAGAAGAGGACAAAGGTGTGTATCTATTATTTTATATCACACATTTACAGTTGAAATGGTATAACATTCATAAGAATGTATTTTATATTAGTATTCCTTATTGTCTTTGTTTCTCTCCTTAGATGGGATGAAGCAGACATCTGTCCACAATAAGAATAGAAACCTGCAAGAGGCTGCTGCTGCTGACAAAACAGAGCTGCTAAAAAATGTTGATGAAATGGTGGAGAAAATTCAGACTGACCAGTCAATACAAGACACAGAAACAAGTCCCTCTCAGACTGGTTTCACCATACTAGGAGGATTTGAGAAAAAGATTATTCAAAAGGTACCGTCGTTTGGTGAAGTGCACTAGCGCGTTGATATAACTTCTAGTGGGAAATGTCTTTACAGTATGTTCATGATACATTTCATATATGTAATATGTTAGGTACAAAGAGTCCTGCCCAAGTGGCTTGCTGAACCAGATGTAATCCAGAGAGACATTACAAGCAACCTAGTCCCCATCGGTGACGTCCCAGGAATTTGTACTAAACTACAACGGAAACTTGAGAGCAATGGAATTCATCACCTCTTTCCAGGTTAGCAGTCATAAAGTATTGGAAGTTGAAATCTGTTTTGCTGTCGCAATGTGGGAGGGGAAAATACTCAACTTCTATTGTTTCCCTTTTGCAGTACAAGCGGAGGTCATCCCAGCCATTTTAGAGAGTGTCTCTCATGGTCTATTGATTGGAAGAGGGGGCTACAAACCCAGAGACATTTGTGTGTCTGCTCCAACGGGGAGTGGCAAGACTCTGGCATTTGTCATACCTGTTATTCAGGTATGAATTAAACCATTAACTATATATATAATGGGGTTTTTTTCACTAGATAAATCATAATTTTCATTTTTTTATGTCATTAGGCACTGATGGAGAGAGTTGTATGTGAAGTCCGGGTTTTGGCAGTGTTGCCCACCAAAGAGCTTGCACAGCAGGTAACTTGGGTCAAACCTTCAATCTCCATGATGGAGATAACTTGTGATTTATTTTGGTTAGCTGAGCTTGAACATTTTTTTAATGTTTTCTCAAACAGGTTTGCAAAGTATTCAGTTCATATGCGGAGGGCAACAGCTTGAAAGTGGTTATGCTTGCTGGTCAAAAGTCCTTTGCCGCCGAGCAAGCATCGCTCTCAGAAAACAGGTAGATACATCAAGGTCTTTCTTCCTTGGTGGATAATGAATTATTTTATTTGTTTAAGCTTAGTTTCCTTTCATTCAAAATAGTAATATCTGCGTAAATAACACCATGATTTTAAATGGAAAATCGATCTGAAAGAAATACACATTTTGCTTGTTTTGCAGAGGTGGAATAAGCCACAGTTTGGCAGACATTGTTGTCGCAACCCCTGGGAGACTAGTTGATCACATCAATAAGAATGATGGTTTCAGTTTGGAATACCTCCGCTTCCTTGTGAGTCACTAATATTAGTACAATGTCATTTGTATTTTTATGGGTGTTATGACTAACAATATTTCAATAAAGGATTCATATTTCATTGATGGTCAATATTAAAACTTTCTCTGTAGATCATTGATGAGGCAGACCGGATGATTGACAGCATGCACCAGTCTTGGCTCAGTCAGGTGACCAAGGCAGTTTACAGACCCAGGAGAGTTTCTGAAGCAGTCTCAATCTTCAAGAGGACAGAGCCTGCACCTATCACAGCAGCGAGGTAAGACCTCACTTCTCAGCATTCTTTCAGACAGTACTGGAAAATGCAGGACTGGCAACTATGTGGTTTGTTTGTGAGAATACAAACTGTTCTGCACCTATGGGTTGTGTGCTTTCATACATTATTCTAGGGTATATGCATTTCAGTGATGTAGTAAATCTGTTTTTACTTTGTGACAGCTTGTCACCGCTGCAGATGCCTCTGCAGAAGCTCCTGTTCTCAGCCACACTGACTCAGAATCCAGAGAAGTTGCAGCAGCTAGGCCTGCATCAGCCCAGACTCTTCAGCTCTGTCCACAGTCGGTCAACAACCAACCCCGAGTCTCAAGAGAGGTTTAACTTCCCACAGGGCCTGACAGTAAGTTACAAAACATCCCCATTTTTTAAATATAATTTATCCTATATTCCAGAGTATTGTGGCATTGTGGTCTCTTTTCTAGGAATACTATGTGCCCTGCACTCTGAGTAAGAAGCCCCTCCTCATCCTCCATTTCATATTGCGCCTGAAGTTTAGTCCCATTCTGTGCTTCACCAATTCCAGAGAAGCCGCTCACAGGTTGGTGAATCTTCACTGGTTTTATCCTTACTGCATTATTGGATGAAGATTACATGTCCACAGCAATTTGATTTTGCTTTCTGTTCTCTCTGACAGACTGTACCTGCTAGTGCATCTTTTTGGTGGAGTGCAGGCAGCTGAGTTCTCCTCACGACTCTCCCCCAATGAGAGGAAGAGAACCCTCAAGGAATTTGAACAGGGAAAGATCCAACTGTAAGTATGAGTGTCTGTTAGCGGATAATTGAATATCCTATTTTCTTTGCTATTCTTTGCCAAATGTATATATACATTTTTTCTGTTCAAGTTTGATCAGCACTGATGCTGCTGCCAGAGGCATTGACATAAACGGGGTGAAATGTGTTGTGAACTACGATGCACCACAGTTCATCAGGACTTACATTCACCGGTAAGCTAGCTTGTTTTATTTGACTGTTACACTTGTAACTGCATAGGTTGAATTGTATTTGTTGTAGCTTTTGTATGCAATGTTCATACAGCAAAATAGGGAAATGTGTTGTAACAACATTTGGGCTACATACAACTGTAAGTAAAAACAAAAGATGCATAGTTTGTCAATGTAAAGTACTACAAGGGACCCTTCAATGTATGCAATGTTCTTTTGCCTTTCTGTGCAACAACTTTTTGTTGGCACAGAGTTGGAAGAACTGCAAGAGCGGGAAAATCTGGACTGGCCTTCACATTTCTGTTGGGGATACAGGTGAGATGGATGTATTTTTCAAACATAAGACACAAAGAGCAATGAAAATATGTCAATGTGTGGCCAAGGCTGGAATGATAGCATTGCAGAAAAGCAGTATTCTGTCAATTTCATTGCTTCTGCATAAATAAAATGCACATTTATATTTAAATAAATGTGAGTTTTGTTTAGTAGTGATTAAACTGCCAGACAAGTTTTAATAGCTATAAAATTGTTGCTTTAGTTATAGATCTACAGTTATTGTACGCTGAATCTGGTTGGTGTTGGTCGTTGCTATTCTATAGGAGAATAATTTTATTCAGATGGTGAAGGATGCAGGCAGCCCTGGGATCCACAAACAGATAGTCAAGCCTGGGAATCTGAAGAGCATGGAACCCTGCTATCAACAGACACTACTGGAGTTGGGGAATACCATAAAGGTAGTGTAGTAGACTCACATCACTGAAATTCAAACAAATGGCATGAGGACAACTGTTGTCTGTTGCTCTAGCATTATCGTCATCATAGCTGCAAGTTGTCATTACTTTTAACAGTACATCTTTTTATTTTTCCCCCCAGGGTGAAAAGGCCAAGAAGCGCGTCTAACACAGTGACTTGAGTCAATATAGTGTAATATTGTTCCTTCTCTTGTGACAGGCAAAACCAGTGGTCAGCATGCACATCAGATTTTGTTCCAGGTGCAGACTTTTGTATGAAATGTTTGTTTTTCTCAAATAAATATGGGACATGTCAATTAATCTTTGTTTTTAATGAAACAATCCATTGGCTCGACGTTAAACACTGCTGCGCATTGCTAGCAGAGTTCACATGGCCCACTGAACAATGACCTGTTGCAAAATGATAGGCCCATGATGTCAATCCCCAGAACATTTGTTTCCTTGGAAGTTGTGGGACCGTATGTTTTTGTTTTCATGTTGGTTGTGGGAACAAAGCATTACGCTTCCTGACTGGTAAAAATGTTTAAATGTTCTGAGAACAGAAGTAAAAAATATCCATGTTATAAAAAGGTTTATTTTTAGGTCACATGGAGGTTCTGAGAACATTTTACTTTTGTTCCTTGAAAGTTTTCCTGGGAGGTTTAGTTGATTCTCTGAAAAAATAAATTCTACATTATTTTAATGACTTTCACTTAATGTTAAGCAAGTGGTCTTGACTTTAACACTGCTAGCACAGTTAAAATGCATGGAAATTCATTTCCTTGGGCATTAATCACACAGACAATTGTCTTTCTTTTTTATTGTCAGTGAGAGAGGTTTGTATGATTTTTTGTTTTCTATCCAAGGAATTAGTCCACTGCGCCACCAGGAAGGAGCTAGCATGCCATGTTCTTTTTAGTCTATTCAAACAGACCCCATTTCATAGGAGCCAAGCGCTCATTATGATCAGATGTGGCCAATTAGTGGGCCAATACACCTGAGCACACTTAACAAGATTAAGGACAGTTTCGTTGATGCTGAGACTGGATTGTATGTTTTTAAGTAACATTCTTAGAACATTTTCTGAATATTACTCAAGTTTCTTGTGGTTTTTATGGAAAGTTTTCTTAATGTTCTTAGATCAATTTAAGAACACAACTTTAAATAGAACCATGAGGAAACCGGTATGAAACGTTATGCTGAAGTACTGACATTCCCACAGAATGTTTTTTTTTTTAACATTCTGAACTTTGAGAACTTTCCAATGTCGAACCAGTTGGAGAACGTTCCTAGAACATTCCCAACATTGAAATGAAATGTTATCAATGTTTGACTTTTTTTTGTCTAGTTCCTTAAATGTGCTGAGAATATTCTAAAGCCAAGCAACTATCCTGCACCTTTCACAGAAAGTTAAGGAAAGATTGTATGCAAATAACATAGGGCAACCACACTCTCACCAAGCTCTAAGAAACATATGGTTCTCGGAACGTTATGTGCTACCTGGGTAGGGACTTAAAAACAAAAATCCAATCTTATTTCTCATTAATAATAAATCACAAAAGGCCAAAATACTGAATTTTTTTCCTTTTATCCTGCCATTAGTTTAAACAGCACTGATCTGATTTCCCAAACACATTTGATGTATTAGGAGAGATTGTTCTCACTGTTATTGCTGACCTGAATTGCACATGATGTATGTTTGAAGGGTCCCTTGTATAGTTTGTCAATGTAAAGTACTACATCTTTTGTTTTTACTTATAGTTGTATGTAGCCCAAATGTTACAACACGTTTTCCTATTTTGTTGTGACGCTATTTATAGATACTGTGGGCAGTCGGCCTGCTATAGGCTACAACAGCGAAATTAGGCATTACATTTTTTTAATGTTTTAAACAGATTAGGGATGCCAGATTATGGAGGCTACTTTTTCTTATGAAAATGTGTCATGAGTAAGGTAGCTTTTGTAAATAATTATAGATCGTTCATAAATCAGTATGTTGAAGAACTTTTATCTTTCGATAAATGCACAAGTTTAAAAAAAAACTATTTTAGTAACTCGAATGTGACCGATTATTATACAGTGAAATTCTCTCAATTCGAAGGGCTTTGACATGGGAAACATGTTTACCTTGCCAAAGAAAGTGAAATGGATCACACAATTTAAATAAGAAATGAACAGTAAACATTACACTTTTAAAAAGTTTCAAAGGAATAGAGACATTTCAAATGCCATTATGGCTATGTCTCTCTCCCTCTCTTCGCGAGGGTGCATGCATGCATGTGTATGTAGAGAGCGAGAAGGCGCAAGGTGTTGCATTTGCACTTGGTTGTGCAATCTGACACGCCTGAACGGAATTGTTTATTGCGCATAGCCAGTATTTCCATTTTTTTTTGCCGCGTACGGGTGAAGTCGCTACCAGTCCAGTAGACTATTTAGGGATGAGTACATTATGCTCTACCGCGGATATATTGAACTGTTGGAACTGCTTACGTTCTAACTTGTCTTTAATTCTGATGTAAAGTATTATTGTCAGTGATGTATACATTTAAGAGCATCTCTTGAAACTCACTAGGCAATTCATGTAATATTTTCAGTTTTCTAACGGTAGAGCAGGCGTGTGTCGAATGAAAGGAGTTAAATGAATTATTTGGACAGTTCCACGGTGCTGAAAGGATTGCTCATACTTCACTAAGCAGCCATGGGTAAGTGACCACCAATGAAACCCATAAAGATACATATTTCTATTTCATGCAAGTTTATGGTGCTTTGAAGCTTTGTTACATACAACTCCTTGATGCTTGCTTTTCCTAAGTAGTGTACAACCATTATTGTATTATATAGGGTTTATAATGAGGGGTTGTTTGGCTGCTCTAAAACCCAACAAAAGATTGGTCACAGTAATATACCTGCCCTTTTATATATTTATGAATATGCATTATACATTATTGAGCTCATAAGTGGTATGAAATATGAAAGTTATTCCGTGTCTGCTCTCTGCTGCTGTGCATTTATGTCTTAGAAAGACCCATCACCCATAGTTGACTGGATTTTCACTTCACAGAATGCCACAAAAAAATACAAATCTGCCTGAAAATATCAATCTGTCATGGACATTGCACAGTGACAGGGCACACATACTGAAATGGAGGAGTGCTTTGGTAGCCACATGCACTCAAATCTCTTCTCATCTACAGGTTCCCTAGTTTGGGATAGGTGTCTTTTATGTCTTCTCCTGTCATCTTCTCTTCTGCTGCTCAGCAAGGGGGAGAGAATGTGCCCAGCAAGTTGTCGCTGTGAAGGGAAGATTGTTTATTGCGAGTCTGGCATCTTTCAAGACATCCCAGAAAACATCTCTACTGGATGCCAGGGTTTGTCCCTGCGCTACAACAGCCTACTGACTCTGCTGCCTTACCAATTCGCTCATCTCAACCAGCTCATCTGGCTTTACCTGGACCACAATTCCATCACCGCTATAGATAGCTTAGCCTTTCAGGGTGTGCGTAGGCTCAAAGATCTGATTCTCAGCTCTAACAAAATTACACTTCTACAAAATAAGACTTTCAATGCTGTACCAAACCTGCGCAATCTTGATTTGTCCTACAACCAGCTACATTCTTTGCAGCCAGGTCATTTCTATGGTCTGCGTAAGCTCCAAAACCTTCACCTACGATCCAATGGTCTCAACAGGATACCTGTACGCACTTTCCTGGAGTGTCGCAACCTGGAGTTCCTGGACCTGGGTTACAATTACCTACGCACCCTTACCCGCACCACCTTTTTGGGGCTGTTCAAGTTGAAAGAGCTTCACCTGGAGCATAATCAATTTTCAAGGATACATTTTTTTATTTTTCCACGCCTTAACAATCTACAGGTCCTCTACTTGCAATGGAACCGCATACGAGCCATCAATCAGGGCCTGCCTTGGATCTGGCATACGCTGCAAAAATTAGACCTCTCAGGAAATGACATCCAGATCTTGGACCCAGCTGTTTTCCAGTGTATGCCAAACTTACAGATACTCAATCTTGAATCCAATAAGCTGAGCAACGTGTCTCAGGACACGGTTTCAGCCTGGGTCTCCATTAATACCATCAGCCTGGTGGGTAACGCCTGGGACTGCAGCCCTACTATTTGCCCCCTGGTGACCTGGCTGAAGAACTTCAGAGGCTCAAAGGACATCAACATGATATGCAGCAGCCCCAAGTCAGTTCAGGGAGACAGAGTAATCGACATAGTGAGGAACTACACAATCTGTGTGGACATATCAGTTGTAGACCAAACCACAGCTATGATCATGAGGCAAACCACAGCCTTAGTTGTGGACACCAAAAAGCCCACCACACCTCTCTCTGCCACGACCACAATAACCCAAGGTCTACCTGCATCAACTGTACAAAGACTCGCTCCACAACCTGTCTCTCCCATTGTGACAAACAAAGAAACAACAGAGTCCATACTCATGACCTCCATCTCTCCAGAATCCTCCTCATTTTTCCCAGAACTAGAGTTTGAGCATATGGCCTTCCATAAAATAATTGCAGGCAGTGTAGCCCTATTTCTGTCTGTGTCATTGATCCTGCTGGTAATTTATGTCTCGTGGAGGCGCTACCCCAATAGCATGAGGCAGCTTCAGCAGCACTCAGTCAACCACAAGCGCAGAAAAAAGGCCCGGAAGCAGGAGCTTAACCTTAACTCTCAGTTGCAAGAGTATTATTTGACTTACCATTCAAACTCTGAGACCATGGATGCATTGGTAAATGAGACAAGGTCCTGCCCCTGCACGATCTCAGGATCCAGAGAATGTGAGGTATGATCTGTCAAGTCCATCCTAAAAACGCACTCTGCCTGGGGGGTCAGAGGTAAATGTTTTCCACAGGGATGCACTGTAAACCTCTTTAGTGAATGGAGACTGAGTTAAACTTCCATCCTCTGACTCTGTTCTTACTGTTGTTTTAAATTAAAGTTATCCATCCTAAAAACACACTTTACAGCTGCTTGGGAGTCAGAGCTAAATGTTTTCCACAGGGATGCACTGTACAGATCACCATGTGCATGGTGACTGACTACTTTCATCCCCTGTTTGACTCTTATTATTGTTGTTTTAAATTAACGTTATCACATTAAGAACAAATTGATTGGATGAATTAATCCTGTTTGTGAATATAAACCTAAACCTACTTTCTTTCAGCAGGAAAATAATCCTGCAGCAACAGGAAATTTGTGGATTATAGTTAATGGCCATTTTTGTAGGGGTTGATACATTTTTCCTTAGGGCAAATCAAGTTGTAAGCTAGTAATAATAAATGTTAGAAGTCTTTTTAAGCCTTGAATACACTAGAAATGTGCATTTCCTGCAGTGCAGGAAAATTGTCAGCAACAAAAGAGGGATAAAATTGAGATGGCATATCTGTATCTGCTGTTGATTACAAATTACCCCACTTTTCACTTTTCTTATCCTTGAGTAATATTGAGATCTTTGTGTTCATACTTGTATACAAGTAACTGATAGACTTTATGTGTAGTCTTTTCCAATATTTAGCTCTTGTTTGTTTTATGGAATTATGGTAACTGTATGTGAAATTGAATTATGTCATTAATCTTGTGAATGGTAGTTGCTAAATAATGGGTGTCATAAACATGATTACATTATTTTGTCCTGTTTTTAGTCTTCTTACTGGCATGCAATATACCATAAAAGCCAACAGCACTAGTAGGCTTTCTATTGAGGCACTTCACCATGACATAAAACATGGTGTAACAAGACAATTTCAAATCTTATGAAAAATGCATAAAAGTTTTTATCCTGTTTTTTATGGATGTGCGTGGTGTACCAGCCCACTAAGGCTATGACAAATGCAACCATGTAGGATTCACAGTGTAGAGTTCTATCTAGGCTCTATGGAAGTGTATATTTCCATTTAGATTGTATTTACATTTCACATTACAGATTTTCTTGTCCTTATCCTTAGTTGCTAATTGTTCCAGAGCACTATAGCTGTCTGAATTAGAGGTCGACCGATTACGATTTTTCAACGCCAATACCGATACCGATTATTGGAGGACCAAAAAAGCCGATACCGATTAATCGGCCTATTTATTTATTTATTTATGTGTAATAATGACAATTACAACAATACTGAAGGAACACTTATTTTAACTTAATAGAATACATCAATAAAATCAATTTAGCCTCAAGTAAATAATGAAACATGTTCAATTTGGTTTAAATAGTGCAAAAACAAAGTGTTGGAGAAGAATGTAAAAGTGCAATATGTGCTATGTAAGAAAGCTAACGTTTCAGTTCCTTGCTCAGAACATGAGAACATATGAAAGCTGGTGGTTCCTTTTAACATGAGTCTTCAATATTCCCAGGTAAGAAGTTTTAGGATGTAGTTATTATAGGAATTATAGGACTATTTCCCTCTATACCATTTGTATTTCATTAACCTTTGACTATTGGATGTTCTTATAGGCACTTTAGTATTGCCAGTGTAACGGTATAGCTTCTGTCCCTCTCCTCGATCCTCCCTGGGCTCGAACCAGCAACACAACGACAACAGCCACCATCAAAGCAGTGTTACCCATGCAAAGCAAGGGGAACAACTACTAGAAGGCTCAGAGCGAGTGACGTTTGAAACGCTATTAGCGAGCGCTAACGAGCTAGCCATTTCACTTCGGTTACACCAGCCTCATCTCGGGAGTTGGTAGGCTTGAAGTCATAAACAGTGCAATGCTTGACGCACAACGAAGAGCTGCTGGCAAAACGGAAAGAAAGTGCTGTTTGAATGAATGTTTACACGCCTGCTTCTGCCTACAAGATAAGTTTAATGCTAGCTTGCAACTTACCTTGGCTTACTACATTCACGTAACAGGCAGTCTCCTTGTGGAGTGCAATGAGAGAGAGGCAGGTCGTTATTGCGTTGGACTAGTTAACTGTAAGGTTGCAAGATTGGATCCCCCGAGCTGACAAGGTGAAAATCTGTCGTTCTGCCCCTGAACAAGGCAGTTAACCCACCGTTCCTAGGCCGTCATTGAAAATAAGAATGTGTTCTTAACGGACTTGCCTAGTTAAATAAAGATTAAATAAAGGTGTAAAAAAATATATATTTTAAAAATCGGCAAATCGATGCCCGAAAATACCGATTTCGGATTGATATGAAAACTTGAAAACGGCCCTAATTAATTGGCCATTCCGATTAATCGGTCGACCTCTAGTCTGAATATCTGCTTCTCTCAGGCTTTTAAAGCATGTGTTCGTTTACGATCTCAATGACATTGAAATGTTTGCTTCAAGATGCAGAATCACTGAATTGCATTCAATTGATCACTATTATGCTTTTAACAGAGGGCTTAGTTTAAGGGAATATTTATTTCCCCAGATCACACCTGTTCTCAAGGATAGATGCTATATATCTAAAATAGTTAATATCATATATTATACAAATAGTCAAAATAGGTGATGTTTGGCCAAACTACTACTTATGAGTGGAACACTCATACTTCCTCTGAGGCTGCTTGATATTGTCTAAAAATGGGGCCGCACTCTTTTAAAGTAGTGTGGGCCAAATCACTCCTCGCTGTGGAAGCAGTTTAATTAAATGTCTTGCCCATTATGATTTTTAGACCCATACAATTGTTGTACAGGAAATGGCTATGTTTATTAATTGCATGTTTTTGATTCAGCTGCGTAAGAACTCATAGGGAAGCAGGTGTGCTTTTTGTGGAATATTAGATATGGATTAAGGATGGAGTTATAAAATGTTCACTGTAAAAATTGCCATAACTATTCATCACTGCTTGTATATGTACATAGGTACAGTACCAGTCAAAAGTTTGGACACATCTACTCATTCAAGGGTTTTTCTTTATTTTTATTATTTTATATGTTGCAAAATAATAGTGAAAACCTCAAAACTATGAAATAACACATATGGAATCATGTGTTAAACAAATCAAAATATATTTTATATTTGAGATTATTTGTATTTGAGATTATTTGAGATTTGCACACTCTTGGCATTCTCTCAATCAGCTTCATGAGGTAGTCACCCGGAATGCATTTCAATTAACAGGTGTGCCTTCTTAAAAGGGAATTTCTTTCCTTCTTAATGCGTTTGAGCCAATCAGTTGTGTTGTGACAAGGTAGGGGTGGTATACAGAAGATAGTCCTTTTTGGTAAAAGACCAAGTCCATATTATGGCAAGAACAACTCAAAAAAGCATGGAGAAATGACAGTCCATCATTACTTCAAGACATGAATGTCAGTCATGCGGAAAATTTACAGTTGGAAAAGTACAGTACAGTTGGAAAAACCCTCAAGCTCTATGATGAAACTGGCTCTCATGAGGACCGTCACAGGAAAGGAAGACCCAGAGTTACCTCTGCTGCAGATGATTAGTTCATTAAAGTTCATTAGAGTTACCAGCCTCAGATTGCAGCCCAAATAAATGCTTCACCGAGTTCAAGTAACAGACACATCTCAATATCAACTGTTCAGAGGAGACTGCGTGAATCAGGCCTTCATGGTCAAATTGCTGCAAAGAAACCACTACTAAAGCACACCAATAAGAAAAAGAGACTTGCTTGGGCCAAGAAACATGAGCAATGGACATTAGACCAGTAGAAATCTGTCCATTGGTCTTATGAGTCAAAATTGAGATTTTTGGTTCCAACCGCAGTGCCTTTGTGAAACACAGAGTAGGTGAACAGATGATCTCTGCATGTGATGTTGTAACGGCTTTCTTCCTGGGAAGGAGAGGAGGACCAAAACGTAGCGTGGTTGAAGTTCATGGTTCTTTAATAAGAGACACTTAACATGAACAAACTACAAAACAATAAACGTGGCAAAACCGAAACAGCCCTATCTGGTGCAGAAAACACAAAGACAGGAAACAACCACCCACAAATCCCAACACAAAACAGGCTACCTAAATATGGTTCGCAATCAGAGATAATGACTAACACCTGCCTCTGATTGAGAACCATATCAGGCCAAACATAGAAATAGACAAACTAGACACACAACATAGAATGCCCACTCAGATCACACCCTGACCAACACTAAAACAAGGAAAACACAAAAGAACTATGGTCAGAACGTGACATATGTTCCCACCATGAAACATGGAGGAGGAGGTGTGATGGTGTGGGGGTGCTTTGCTGGTGACACTGTCTGTGATTTATTAAGAATTCGAGGCACACTTAACCAGCGATACGCCATCCCATCTGGTTTGCACTTAGTGGGTTAGTGACTTAGTGGGTTAGTGACTTAGTGACTTCCACCGAAGTCGTTTCCTCTCCTTGTTCGAGCGGTGTCCGGCGGTCAGCGTCACCAGTCTTCTAGCCATCGTAGAGCCACTTTTCATTTTCCATTTGTTTTGCCTTGTTTTCCTACACACCTGGTTTCCATTTCCCTCATTAAGTGTTGTGTATTTAACCCTCTGCTCTCCCCATGACCTTGTGTGGAATTGTTTGTTTGTAAGTGCTTGTGCACTATGTTACTGGTGCGCGTCGGGTTTTGTACCCATGAAGGTTATTTTTTTTATTGCCGTTGGTTTTGAAATTAAACTGCTCTGGCTATTACCTATTTCTGCTCTCCTGCGTCTGACTTCACTGCCACCAGTTCCTCAACCCTTACAGTGGGACTATACTTTGTTTTTCAACAGGACAATGACCCAAAACACACCTCCAGGCTGTGTAAGGGCTATTTGACCAAGAAGGAGAGTGATTAGATGCATTAGATGATCTAGCCTCCACAATCACCTGACCTCAACCCAATTAAGATGGTTTGGGATGAGTTGGACCGCAAAGTGAAGGAAAAGCAGCCAACGAGTGCTCAGCATATGTGGGAACTCCTACAAGACTGTTTGGAAAGCATTCCTCATGAAGCTGGTTGAGAGAATACCAAGAGTGAGCAAAGCTGTCATCAAGGCAAAGGATGAATCTAAAATACATTTGTTTAACTTTTTTTTGGTTACTGCATGATTACAAATGTGTTATTTCATAGTTTTGATGTCTTCACTGTTATTCCACAATGTAGAAAATAGTTTGTTTTTTTAAATGAGTAGGTCTGTCCAAACTTTTGACTGGTGCTGTATGTTGCGTAGCTATATGAGTTGGGACAATGACAATATCAGATACTGTCAATCGTAAAAACGAAGTGTGAATGGACATACTGGTTGTCAACAGAGTATGCATTGTATGACAGTACACCAATTTGACTGAACCATTCATATCACAGATACTGTCATCTGCACTATAGAAAGAAACTGTACGACTGAGTAACTTGGCAACATGCCCCTCCATTACCATTCACTGTATTCTGTGATTGTCCTCTTTTCTCTCCCTCTACTGGCAAATGCCTAAGTTAGCTCTCTCCATGCTGTGTCTGTTTGTGTTTGTGTGGGAGGGCCGTGTGTTCCTGCTGTGTAACAGGGAAGGGAAAGAACAGGGGCAACAGCCACTCAGAAAACATGGTCCCAAGGGTCAGGACACTTTTGCTATTAGAAAAATGCCACCCACCTCCGCCTGTCTTCCCCTCTCCTCCTCCCTCCCCAGTCAACTCCATACGGTCAACTCCCTCAACGGAAAGGAAAATAAATTAAAGTGGGCAAGGAGGCATGTGTTAAGCCAGACAGGATTAGGGGAATTTGGTGCCAGCGTTCAAAAGCTATTTACATCAGTGAGCTATCCCACCTAATCAAAAAGGGGTGGAATTTAGTCACAGTCTACAATTGAGGATAATAATCCACAGTGTATTATCATCCTTCTACTGGTCCTAAACTAGAAACATGTCATTTCTCAGACTTGGAGACTCCTCATGTGTGTTGTTGTGTATAGGCTGGTATAAGCAGCTACTTGACAGCTTGGTGTGTGTAGAGTGTAATATTCATAATGATCACTGCTCTTGAGGCCAATAGAGAACGTTATAACGATCTAACCACAGCTTAGTCACACTAAACAGCATGTCTATACAGAAACATCATATTGTGAAATATGACAGGAGGGTGATGTGTCCATGGCCATCATGTGATGTAAAGTGAACGCAAACAAACATTGAGAATGGTTTATGTCCATTTGATTTCAAATGGATTTATGTGCCCCATCACTTGTTTCACTTTCTCAGTATGAGTCATGACGAGGAGTTACTGCTGGCAGCAAGATTTATACACCCATTTATTATGCTTTCAGCTGCTGCATTTATGATGAATTCCTGTTTGGAATATAAATGTGCCTTTTGTATGTGTAGAAAAGAGCAATGTTGTAATTATGTGCATGTTAATCTGCCTTTTTCAAATTCTGATAGATGAAACATGGTTTACATTGTCTTGAAAACTTCAGATGGTTATAGCACTGTATGGCTGCTGTATCTGGGAAAGGAGGAAGTGAAAAGAACACTCCGAGGTTCATGAGTTAGGTGTTTTACTATAGATGGGGAAACAATCATTGCTGCACAGTTAACCTATGCTAGCTATGATTTCCAATTTGAGTAAACTACAGTATGTGCTTAAATTACCCAGGCTGTACTGCAATATGCCTATATAGATCGTTCCTTCTTCTTCTTTGTATTAGTGATTGTGTATGCCTGGTATTGAACATGTCAAATTAATTACCCTAGACAATACCCGGTTAAAAGGCAGAATATATTGTCTTAAGTGTCAAAAACATTAATTCACAGCCTCCAACTTGTGAATCCAAAATGTTATAGATAGAGCTTTGAATTTACACTTGGGGCAAATGCATTTTGATAGGCAATTATTATTAGAGAATTGTATTTTTAGAAAGGGAAAACAATTGTATTTCTCAATAACTGAGTAAGATTAACATTCCATTGCACGTTGTGGTATACGTTGTGATATATCTTTACTTCCAGACCTACCCATACTGCAATATTCTTAACACTCGCTGCAGATGACATGACAATTAACATTCATAGTACTGCTTGTAATTAATATAACATTGCCTAAACACTATATCCATTCCAGAGGACTCTGAATGCCAACACGGAACCATTACAGGCCCAAACCTACTGTGTCCTTCATTTTAGACTGTACTACATAGATTCCAATGTCCTCATGAAATAATTTGGCAGAAAATCAGTCAACGTGTCCAATGTTTCATATTAGGAACTAATGTCGGACCACCTTAGGATCTCTGGAGTTTGGAATTGTTTTAATTTATTTGATTAACCTCTGTTTAATGGGGGTTTCATAATGCATGGAGCAACATCATGTCTCCTGGTCACCTCTGTGGCATTCACCACTCCAGAGGTTGGAAATTAACATTCTCCACTGACGCACTGTATGCGCAGCACAGAGGCCCTGGTTCTGGTCCAGTGGATCTTTATCTCCAGCACAGCTTTTGCCATTTGATGTTTCTTTTTGAGTTGGGCCAAGCATTGTTTTTGGTTGCGGTTGTTATTTTTTAACATGTTAATGGGATCTCAAGTGAACAGGACACCCTGATTGCCCACTTTCTTCTTTTCTGACATAGTGACTCACATTTCATTGAGACTACCTCCCTGATTTGAAGACAGACTGTCATGCAGGTGAATGAGGACCCAAAAGCAACTTGGCGAAAACAGAGTCTTTAATCCAGTAAAGTAATTCTACAAACATAAGACATAATTCCACTCGTAATGACGAGAACAGACTGGAGACTCGATCAAGAACTGCAGGTTGCCTCGGGAAGGCACTTGAACCTAGCAGACTCAGACACCTGCTCTCCACGCAGCATCTGAGGGAAACACGACACGACAGGGCGATACACAGACACAGCACGGTGAACAATAGACAAGGATCCGACAGGGCAGGAACGGAAAACAAGGAGAGAAATAGGGACTCTAATCAGGGAAAAGAATAGGGAACAGGTGTGGGAAGACTAAATGATTGATTAGGGGAATAGGAACAGCTGGGAGCAGGAACGGAACGATAGAGAGAAGAGAGAGAGGAAGGGAGAGAGAAAAAGGGGAACGAACCTAAAAAGACCAGCAGGGGAAAATGAACAGAGGGAAAAGCCAAAATGACAAGACAATCTAAGACAAAACATGACAGTACCCCCCCACTCACCGAGCGCCTCCTGGCGCACTCGAGGAGGAATCCTGGCGGCAACGGAGGAAATCATCAATGAGTGAACGGTCCAGCACGTCCCGAGACGGAACCCAACTCCTCTCCTCAGGACCGTAACCCTCCCAATCCACTAAGTATTGGTGACCCCGTCCCCGAGAACGCATGTCCATGATCCTACGTACCTTGTAAATAGGTGCGCTTTCGACAAGGACGGGAGGGGGGGAGGGAAGACGAACGGGGGTGCGAAGAAAGGGCTTGACACAGGAGACATGGAAGACAGGATGGACGCGACGAAGATGTCGCGGAAGAAGCAGTCGCACAGCGACAGGATTGACGACCTGGGAGACACGGAACGGACCAATGAACCGCGGAGTCAACTTACGAGAAGCTGTCGTAAGAGGAAGGTTGCGAGTGGAAAGCCACACTTTCTGGCCGCAACAATACCTTGGACTCTTAATCCTGCGTTTATTGGCGGCTCTCACAGTCTGTGCCCTGTAACGGCAAAGTGCAGACCTCACCCTCCTCCAGGTGCGCTCACAACGTTGGACAAACGCTTGAGCGGAGGGAACGCTGGACTCGGCAAGCTGGGAAGAGAACAGAGGAGGCTGGTAACCCAGACTACTCTGAAACGGAGATAACCCGGTAGCAGACGAAGGAAGCGAGTTGTGAGCGTATTCTGCCCAGGGAGCTGTTCTGCCCAAGACGCAGGGTTTCTGAAAGAAAGGCTGCGTAGTATGCGACCAATCGTCTGATTGGCCCTCTCTGCTTGACCGTTAGACTGGGGATGAAACCCGGAAGAGAGACTGACGGACGCACCAATCAAACGACAGAACTCCCTCCAAAACTGTGACGTGAATTGCGGGCCTCTGTCTGAAACGGCGTCTAACGGGAGGCCATGAATTCTGAACACATTCTCGATGATGATTTGTGCCGTCTCCTTAGTGGAAGGAAGTTTAGCGAGGGGAATGAAATGTGCCGCCTTAGAGAACCTATCGACAACCGTAAGAATCACAGTCTTCCCCGCAGACAAAGGCAGACCGGTAATGAAGTCTAGGGCGATGTGAGACCATGGTCGAGAAGGAATGGGGAGCGGTCTGAGACGACCGGCAGGAGGAGAGTTACCCGACTTAGTCTGCGCGCAGTCCGAACAAGCAGCCACGAAACGGCGCGTGTCATGCTCCTGAGTCGGCCACCAAAAGCGCTGGCGAATAGACGCAAGAGTGCCTCGAACACCGGGATGACCAGCTAACTTGGCAGAGTGAGCCCACTGAAGAACAGCCAGACAGTGGAAACAGGAACGAAAAGGAGGTTACTAGGACAAGCGCGCGGCGACGCAGTGTGCGTGAGTGCTTGCTTAACCTGTCTTTCAATTCCCCAGACTGTCAACCCGACAACACGCCCATAAGGAAGAATCCCCTCGGGATCAGTAGAAGCCACAGAAGAACTAAACAGACGGGATAAGGCATCAGGCTTGGTGTTTTTGCTACCCGGACGGTAAGAAATCACAAACTCGAAACGAGCGAAAAACAACGCCCAACGAGCTTGACGGGCATTAAGTCGTTTGGCAGAACGGATGTACTCAAGGTTCTTATGGTCTGTCCAAACGACAAAAGGAACGGTCGCCCCCTCCAACCACTGTCGCCATTCGCCTAGGGCTAAGCGGATGGCGAGCAGTTCGTGTTACCCACATCATAGTTGCGTTCAGATGGCGACAGGCGATGAGAAAAATAAGCGCAAGGATGAACCTTATCGTCAGACTGGAAGCGCTGGGATAGAATGGCTCCCACGCCTACCTCTGAAGCGTCAACCTCGACAATGAATTGACTAGTGACGTCAGGAGTAACGAGGATAGGAGCGGACGTAAAACGTTCTTTTAGAAGATCAAAAGCTCCCTGGGCGGAACCGGACCACTTAAAACACGTCTTGACAGAAGTAAGAGCTGTGAGAGGGGCAGCAACTTGACCGAAATTACGAATGAAACGCCGATAGAAATTAGCGAAACCTAAAAAGCGCTGCAACTCGACACGTGACCTTGGAACGGGCCAATCACTGACAGCTTGGACCTTAGCGGAATCCATCTGAATGCCTTCAGCGGAAATAACGGAACCGAGAAAAGTAACGGAGGAGACATGAAAAGAGCACTTCTCAGCCTTCACGTAGAGACAATTCTCTAAAAGGCGCTGTAGAACACGTCGAACGTGCTGAACATGAATCTCGAGTGACGGTGAAAAAATCAGGATATCGTCAAGATAGACAAAAACAAAGATGTTCAGCATGTCTCTCAGAACATCATTAACTAATGCCTGAAAAACAGCTGGCGCATTGGCGAGACCAAACGGCAGAACCCGGTACTCAAAATGCCCTAACGGAGTGTTAAACGCCGTTTTCCACTCGTCCCCCTCTCTGATGCGCACGAGATGGTAAGCGTTACGAAGGTCCAACTTAGTAAAGCACCTGGCTCCCTGCAGAATCTCGAAGGCTGATGACATAAGGGGAAGCGGATAACGATTCTTAACCGTTATGTCATTCAGCCCTCGATAATCCACGCAGGGGCGCAGAGTACCGTCCTTCTTCTTAACAAAAAAGAACCCCGCCCCGGCCGGAGAGGAAGAAGGCACTATGGTACCGGCGTCAAGAGACACAGATAAATAATCCTCGAGAGCCTTACGTTCGGGAGCCGACAGAGAGTATAGTCTACCCCGAGGAGGAGTGGTCCCCGGAAGGAGATCAATACTACAATCATACGACCGGTGAGGAGGAAGGGAGTTGGCTCGGGACCGACTGAAGACCGTGCGCAGATCATGATATTCCTCCGGCACTCCTGTCAAATCGCCAGGTTCCTCCTGAGAAGTGGGGACAGAAGAAATGGGAGGGATGGCAGACATTAAACACTTCACATGACAAGAAACGTTCCAGGATAGGATAGAATTACTAGACCAATTAATAGAAGGATTATGAAATACTAGCCAGGGATGACCCAAAACAACAGGTGTAAAAGGTGAACGAAAAATCAAAAAATAAATAGTCTCACTGTGGTTACCAGATACTGTGAGAGTTAAAGGTAGTGTCTCAAATCTGATACTGGGAAGATGACTACCATCTAAGGCAAACATGGGCGTAGGCTTGTCTAACTGTCTGAAAGGAATGTCATGTTTCCGAGCCCATGCTTCGTCCATGAAACAACCCTCAGCCCCGAGTCAATCAAGGCACTGCATGTAGCACCCGAACCGGTCCAGCGTAGATGGACCGACATAGTAGTACAGGATCTAGATGAAGAGACCTGAGTAGTAGCGCTCACCAGTAGCCCTCCGCTTACTGATGAGCTCTGGCCTTTACTGGACATGAATTGACAAAATGTCCATCAAATCCGCAATAGAGGCACAGGCGGTTGGTGATCCTCCGTTCCCTCTCCTTAGTCGAGATGCGAATACCTCCCAGCTGCATGGGCTCAGTCTCTGAGCCAGAGGAGGGAGATGGTTGCGATGCGGAGCAGGGAAACACCGTTGACGCGAGCTCTCTTCCACGAGCTTGGTGACGAAGATCTACCCGTCGTTCTATGCGGATGGCGAGAGCAATCAAAGAGTCCACACTGGAAGGAACCTCCCGAGAGAGAATCTCATCTTTGACCACTGCGTGGAGTCCCTCCAGAAAACGAGCGAGCAGCGCCGGCTCGTTCCAGTCACTAGAGGCAGCAAGAGTGCGAAACTCTATAGAGTAATCCGTTATGGATCGATCACCTTGGCATAGGGAAGCCAGGGCCCTAGAAGCCTCCCTACCAAAAACTGAACGGTCAAAAACCCGAATCATCTCCTCTTTAAAGTTCTGGTAATTGTTTGAACAATCAGCCCTTGCCTCCCAGATAGCTGTGCCCCACTCTCGAGCCCGGCCAGTAAGGAGTGAAATGACGTAAGCAACCCGAGCTCTCTCGCTAGAGTATGTGTTGGGTTGGAGAGAGAACACAATATCACACTGAGTGAGAAAGGAGCGGCACTCCGTGGGCTGCCCGGAGTAGCAAGGTGGGTTATTAACCCTAGGTTCCGGAGGCTCGGCAGGCCAGGAAGTAACAGGTGGCACGAGACGAAGACTCTGGAACTGTCCAGAGAGGTCGGAAACCTGAGCGGCCAGGTTCTCCACGGCATGGCGAGCAGCAGACAATTCCTGCTCGTGTCTGCCGAGCATGGCTCCTTGGATCTCGACGGCAGTGTTACGAACGTCTGTAGTCGCTGGGTCCATTCTTTGGTCGGATCCTTCTGTCATGCAGGTGAATGAGGACCCAAAAGCGACTTGGCGAAAACAGAGTCTTTAATCCAGTAAAGTAAATCTACAAACATAAGACATAATTCCACTCGTAATGACGAGAACAGACTGGAGACTCGATCAAGAACTGCAGGTTGCCTCGGGAAGGCACTTGAACCTAGCAGACTCAGACACCTGCTCTCCACGCAGCATCTGAGGGAAACACGACACGACAGGGCGATACACAGACACAGCACGGTGAACAATAGACAAGGATCCGACAGGGCAGGAACGGAAAACAAGGAGAGAAATAGGGACTCTAATCAGGGAAAAGAATAGGGAACAGGTGTGGGAAGACTAAATGATTGATTAGGGGAATAGGAACAGCTGGGAGCAGGAACGGAACGATAGAGAGAAGAGAGAGAGGAAGGGAGAGAGAAAAAGGGGAACGAACCTAAAAAGACCAGCAGGGGAAAATGAACAGAGGGAAAAGCCAAAATGACAAGACAATCTAAGACAAAACATGACACAGACATCATGATTCAGTCCTACAGCCTCGCCTTCTCTTCCATCTCATTATGAACTGTGTATTGTTCGGGACGGCAGGTAGCCTAGTGGTTAAAGAGTTGGACTAGTAACCGAAAGGTTGCAAGATTGAATCCCCAAGCTGACAAGGTAAAAATCTGTCGTTCTGCCCCTGAACAAGGCAGTTAACCCACTGTTCCTAAGGTGTCATTGAAAATAAGAATTTGTTCTTAACTGACTTGCCTAGTTAAATAAAATAAAAATTGTTGTGACTTTTTTTTTTATGTTCAGGGGCGGAGACAGGGTTTCTATCACCAGATCTGAAAGTGTATAATTTAAGTAATTCCTAATTGGATGACACAGGTGTTGTTAGTACAACCATGATCAGGGTTACAAGGATGAAGTAAATTACCATGTACAAATCTTGAAAAATCAGTGTAAGCTAACCATCCCTCTTGTGAAATTAGCCCCATATTTGTCATTTTTGTAAAGCACAAGGTTTTGTTTGATCAATTTGATTTCATTATGAAATTATGAAATCAATATACACCCACCATTCAGTAAATATAATGCATAGTCTGTGTCAGACCTGGGCAGAAAATAGTTGTATTTTGTAGTTTATTTGAAAATACCAACTTTTCATATACCCGAGGTAGTCGAATATAGTTTATATAGAGTTTCTTTCTTTTATATACAGTTTCTAAGCAACTGGTTTCTTTCATATTCAAATACAGGTCTCAGAAAAACAACTAATATTTGCAAGTATTTAGAAAACCTCGCAGAAAATCAAATAATATTTGAAAACAAAAATACATATATTTGATGGTTGCCAGAACCAAAAACTTCAACAGTTAGTTGAATTAGTCAAAATATACTATCATTAGCACATGGTTTGGATGGTTTGGAGAAAATAGCCTATAATGAAATCCACAAGGGACATGGAATCACCTCAACATTAGAGTAGACCACTTTTGCAGCTTCAAATTAATTAACAAATATATTTTAGTAATTAGTGAGACATAAGGTAAAGCTTTACATCCAGTTCTTATACATGTGTAGTAACTTTGTGATTATAACAATAGCAACATTGTCAGTACATAGGACTTTGGAAATTGCTTTATAATTCCACAATAAGGGAGTTATTACATAAGTGGAATAAGGAAGTCACTATTCCTCGTGTACAGAAGTTACAAAAATTCTCAGTTCATTGCTATGCAATTAAAATGCAATTACCAAAGTATTATGTGAAAACATGCTAATAAAATGTTGCTCCTAAAGTAATTACAGTTTTACTACACAGTCACAAGAACAGATTAATGTTAAGTGTTACTGAGAATGCAAACAGCAACAAAATATGGCTATTAAGTGTCAGAAGGAAACTCAATGTCCAACTGCCTTCTTGAATCAACAATAGCCAAGGTAGGTAGAAAATCACGTTAGTTTGTATTCTGAGTAAACTTTCCCTTTAAAGATGGTACAGTGTGTGTTTGAAACATGAACACTTCTCCTCAGATGGACAAAGAGGTTCAAAGTCATTTTTGCTAAGCAACCAGCTTGCTGTTTGCAATGTTTGAAATGACTTTGTCCAGTATTTTAAGGTATCATAAAATTATTTGCAGCTTTCAACGTGTTCAGTGGCATGCTGAAAGAGAAATACAGTACAGTAGTTGAGCATCACAAATGATTTATACTTATCTGTACAAAATATCATTGGTAATTGGTTTGACTTGATTATGCACTGTACATCTGAGGCAATGGACATTCAGAAGAATGGACATTTACAGAATGTTCAGATATAAACGTATTGTGTAGATCAAGTATGACTGTCAGATATATTGGCACGCATTAGTATAGGATATTGTGTTCTATTCATTTAACATTAGTTGAAGGAAGCCAATCGAATAGTTTTTGAAAAGTAGTCACTTGCTGAGATCTGTATTCAAATGGTTTTCAAAAGTATTTATTTCTGAGACCTGTATTCAAATAATTTAGAAAATTAGTCATGTTTTGGGATCTGTAATTCAAATAGTTTTAAGAAGTTGTCATTTTTTGGGATCTGTATTTAAATAGTTATAATCCCCTCCAAAGTAACTTTGTTCTCCCCCCAAAAAACTTTCCACAAAGCATAGTTAAAGCATGCATAGTTAAAACTATAGTTCCAGTTTTTGATTTATTCATACCTGTATAGCATTTTATATTATGATTTCACAATTTGCTCATTTCCATCAAGTCTATCAATGTCATCGTCTATGTCACAGTATAACAAAATAGCAAAAGATTAAAGTGTTACAAAAGAAAATACACCATTTGTTGACAAGATTGTCAAGATGGCTACATTCATAGAAAGTTCATCTTGACTGTTGGACTATGACAACTCTGTGCAATTTCCTTGGTATTTTCCCATTTTTAATGTGCTCACTGACTGTAATGATTTGATCATGTGTGTGGTCATGTAGAAAGTAAAGTTGTCATAGCAAATTATACGCTTAGGTTAAAGAATAATTCTGATGGTCCATTCATTATGCTTTATTTTATGAAATGTCAGAGAAAAGAAGTGGCTGATTTGTATTTATTTATTTAACCTTTATTTAACATGGCAAGTCAATTAAGAACACATTTTTGTTTACAATGATGGCCTACCCCGGCCAAACACTAACCCGGACAACGCTGGGCCAATTGTGCGCCGCCCTATGAAACTCCCAATCACGGCCGGTTGTAATACAGCCTGAAATTGAACCAGGGTCTGTAGTGACACCTCTAGCACTGAGATGCAGTGCCTTTAGACCACTGCACCAATCAGGAGCCCCCCGATTTAAGTTTTCAAAGAGGCACGTCGATATCAATTCTTTATGTACCATGTATGCAGTGAAATGTTTGATTCCACCCTCACAATAAGATTGAGTACATATTCCGGTTTTTAAAAAATCCATTTTAAAGTGAGGAGTATCTGCCAGCCAGCCATGTTACTAAAGACCCAGCTCAATTTAATGGAATTAGTATTGTTGTATTTAGACGGCATCACCAAGGCTTGCTCTCTTTTGTTATACTTTTGAATGAAAATGCCTTGTGAATGGACTGAAATTCATGATGCAATCTCTTTCTCTGAGCAACTGTATAAGAATAGAAGAATATCATTTAAAAAATTGCATACACATAGCTAAGTTTTTGAATGATTTATTTTGCATTATTTTATTATTTTTTGCTAATCTTTATAAAGGGTGCATCACATTTTTCACCTGACTGTACCTGAAAGAAAATCACTGAGTGTAACGGCGTTCGTCTGTTGAATGAAGAGAGTCGGACCGAAATGCAGCGTGTTGGTTACTCATGCCTTTAATGAATGAAAACGCGGTACATGAAATAACTGAAATATGAAAACAACAAACGAAACGTGAAACTAATTACAACCTATCTGGTGACTACAACACAGAGACAGGTACAAACACCCACAAAATACAAAGCGAACTCAGGCTACCTAAATACGGTTCCCAATCAGAGACAACGATAAGCACCTGACTCTAATTGAGAATCGCCTCAGGCAGCCAAGCCTATACCACACCCCTAATCAGCCGCGATCCCAAATAATACAAACCCCAATACGAAACACAACATATAAACCCATGTCACACCCTGGCCTACCCAAACATATAACAAAAAACACAAAATACAATGACCAAGGCATGACACTGAGATACAATGTTTTCAGAAAGTATTCACACCCCCTGAACTTTTCCATATTTTGTTGTGTGATCAAGTGGAATTAAAATGGATTGAATTATCATTTTTGTCCCCGATCTACACAAAATACTCTGTAATGTCATAGTGGAAGAAAAATTACAACATTTGTGAAATAAAATATACAATATACAGTATCTTGATTAGATACATTTTCAAACCCCTGAATCAATACATGTCAGAATCACCTTTGGCAGCAATGACGGGTCAGGTTTTCTGGTAAGTCTCTAAGAATGTTCCACAACTGGAATGTGCAACATTTGCCCATTATTCTTTTCAACATTTTTCAAACTCTGTCAAATTGATTGTTGATCATTACTAAACAACCATTTTCAGGTCTTGCCATAGATTTATAAGCAGATTTAAGTCTAACTGTAACTCGGCCCCTCAGGAACATTCTCTGTCTTCTTGGTAAGCAACTCCAGCGTAGATTTGGCTTTGTGTTTTAGGTTATTGTCCTGCTGAAAGGTGAAATCATCTCCCACTGTCTGGTGGAAAGCAGGCTGAACTAGGTTTTTGCCTGTGCTTAGCTCAATTTAGGTGATGTTTTAATCCTAAGAAATTATGTTTTCTTCATCACAGCCCAAAATAAGACTTTGAAATTCAGGACAATTATTTGCTTTTCCAATTTTTTTGCAGTATTACTTTAGAGCCTTGTTGCAAAAAGGATGCATGTTCTGAAATATGTTTTATTCTGTACAGGTTTCCTTCTTTTCACTCTGTCAATTAGGTTAGTATTATTATTGTGTAGTAACTACAATGTTGTTGATCCTTCCTCAGTTTTCTCCTATCACAGCTGTTTTAAAGTCACCATTGGTCTCATGGTGAAATCACTGAGTGGTTTCCTTCCTCTCCGGCAACTGAGTTAGGAAGGACGCCTGAATCTTTGTGGTGACTGGACGTTTTGATACATCATCCAAAGTGTAATTAATAACTCCCACATGCTCAAAGGGATATTCATTGTCTGCTTTTTTTACCCATCTTCCAATAGGTGCCCTTCTTTGCGAGGCATTGGAAAACCTCCCTGGTCTTCGTAGTAAAATCTGTGTTTGAAATTCAATGCTTGACTGAGGGACCTTACAGATAATTGAATGAGTGGGGTACAGAAATGAGGTAGTCATTCAAAAATCATGATAAACATTGTTATTGCACACAGAGTGAGTCCATGCAACTAATTATGTGATTTGTTAAGCAAATCTTTACTCCTGAACTTATTTAGGCTTGCCATAACAAAGGGATTGAATACTTATTGACTCAAGACAAAAATCAACTTTTCATTTGTTATTCATTTGTAAAAATCTCTAAAAACATAATTCCACTTTTACATTATTTGTGTGTAGGCCAGTGACCCCAAAAAATCGTAATTGAATCAATTTGAATCAATCTTTTATTCAGGCTGTAACACAACACAATCTGGAAAAGTCAAGAGGTGTGAATACTTTCTGAGGGCACTGTATATGGCTTTAGCAGAGTTATACAGTGCCTTGCAAAAGTATTCATCATCGTTTTCCCTTTTTTATTGCATTACAACCTGTAATTTAATTACATTTGTATTTTTTATTTAATGTAATGGACATACAGTAAACAAAATCGTCCAAATTGGTGAAGTGAAATGAAAAAAATTACTTGCTTCAAAAAATTCAAATAAATTTAAAATGCAAGTGGTGCATGCATGTGTATCACCCCCTTTGCTCTGAAGCCCCTAAATAAGATCTGGTGAAACCAATTACATAATTAGTTCATTAAAGTACACCTGTGTACAATGTAAGTGTCACATGATCTGTCACATGATCTCAGTATATTAACACCTGTTCTGAAATGCCCCACAGTCTGCAACACCACTAAGCAAGGGGCACCACCAAGCAAGCAGCACCATGAAGACCAAGGAGCTCTGCAAACAGGTTAGGGACAAAGTTGTGGAGAAGTACAGATCAGGGTTGGGTTATAAAAAAAATATCAGAAACTTTGAACATCCCACCGAGTACCATTAAATCCATTATTAAAAATGGAAAGAATATGGCACCTCAATAAACCTGCCAAGAGATGGCTGCCCACCAAAACTCACAGACCAGGCAAGGAGGACATTATTCAGAGAGGCAACAAAGAGACCAAAGATAACCCTGAAGCAGAGATTGGAGTATCTGTCCATAGGACCACTTTAAGCCGTACACTCCACAGAGCTGGGATTTACAGAATAGTGGCCAGAAAAAAGCCATTACTTAAAGAAGAAAATAAGCAAACACGTTTGGTGTTCGCCAGAAGGCATGTGGGAGACTCCCCAAACATATGAAAGAAGGTACTCTGGTCAGATGTAGCTTTTTGGCATCAAGGAAAATGCTATGTCTGGCGCAAATCCGACACCTCTCATCACCCCGAGACTCCATCCCCACAGTGAAATACCACATGCTGTGGGGATGTTTTTCATCGACAGGGACTTTGAAACTGGTCAGAATTTGTTGGAATGAAGGATGGGGCTAAATACAGGGAGATTCTTGAGGGAAACCTGTTTCAGTCTTCCAGAGATTTGAGACTCGGACGGAGGTTCACCTTCCAGCAGGACAATGACCCTAAACATACTCGAGTGGTTTAAATGTGTTGGAATGAGCTAGACCTCAATCAAATTGAGAATCTGTGGTAGATTGCTGTACACCAGATTGCTGTAAAGATTGCTGTACACCAGTGGAACCCATCCAACTTGAAGGAGCTGGAGCAGTTTTGCCTTGAAGAATGGGCAAAAATCCCAGTGGCTAGATGTGCCAAGCTAATAGAGACATACCCAAGCGACTTGCAGCTGTAATTACTGCAAAAGGTGGCTCTACAAACTGTTGACTTTGGGGGGGTGAATAGTCATGCACGCTCAAGTTTTCTATTTTTTTGTCTTATTCCTTGTTTGTTTCACAAGAAAATATATTTTGCATCTTCAAAGTGGTAGGCATGTTGTGTAAATGAAATGATACAAATTCCCCCAAAATGTATTTTATTTCCAGGTTGTAAGGCAACAAAATAGGAAAAATGCCAAGGGGGGTGAATACTTTCGCAAGCCACTGTACTCAAAGTTTAAAGCAAGCTCTATATAATATAGAATTTACACTGTAATATCCTTTATTTACATGGATGTAACATTTTATAAAATAGTAGGGCACCTTACTCAACATTGTTCTATTCAAATGATTCTTAATTTGTAATTATGTAACATTTCAGTTACTTTTAGTTTGTTTTGTTGGGATTGCCATAATGGTACAAATCTAAAATCCATCCAGTGGAGTACTAGACCAAGCATGGAGGACTAGACTCAACAAAATGATAAATTGATTTACAAAACTGTAATTACTCTTGATGAAAATTGCCTTTATTCATCTTGTCATACATTGTCACTGTATGTTGTTTACACATTGAAAGTAATTATACAGCACAACAGAATAGATTGAGAATACACAAAAGAGATTAAAGAAAATAAACATCCTCATTTTAGAATCCTTTAGACACCCTGAAAAGCAAGTGACAGTTTTATACCGTTTCAAATATTTAATATTTAGTTTGGAATAAAATAGATTTCTACATTCTCAATTACAATAACAAGAAGACTATGGATACATATGAATTATTTAGTTTGTGTTGGAGCATAAACAGTTCTACGTTAAGCAACATGAGCTGCATTCAATAACATAGAGCCACTTTCATATTCAGTTGTTGCCAGATGTCCCACATTAGTTGTCAGTGGTCAATGACAACCAGAACATTAAAGCTAGAAATAGGAAACAAAATGCCTTTTGTAAATGAAAAGTAGAGGAATGTACTTATTACTGAGCCAACCATTTTACGTGATTAATAAACCGTCCACTTTTCAACATACTCCCTTAAATCTGTGGTATTTTGCATCTTGGAAATGTGAGTTTAAAACAGTTGGAGAAAGTCATGTGAAGTTGTTTATCAGAAAGTGGCAGCCCTTACATTCTTCCCCTTCTCTTCTCCTAGCAGGACTTGGGAGTCTACAATCTCCATGGACCCTCCCTCTCTGCCAAACTATAATGCCTTTGGCAGACTAAGCATACCCTCTTGGATTATAGTGTCCACCATCTCAGCTGAAATACTGTAGCTGGAGGCAGTGTGTGTGTGTGTGTGTGTGTGTGTGTGTGTGTGTGTGTGTGTGTGTGTGTGTGTGTGTGTGTGTGTGTGTGTGTGTGTGTGTGTGTGTGTGTGTGTGTGTGTGTGTGTGTGTGTGTGTGTGTGTGTGTGTGTGTGCGTGTGTGTGTGTGTGTGCGTGTGCGTGTGCGTGTGTGTGTGAATGCATGTTTGTGTTGTTTTTGTGTTTATTTTGATGTGTGTAGAAATAGAAGAAGAGAAAGCTAAATATTGGCAACTCATTTCAAGGCAGAGCTTTTTTTGTCAGAGGTCATCATGTCTTGTGAACATATTGCATACTGTATGCTTATGATGGGTGTTGATTTTTACAACCATGCGGTTGAACGTTCAAATACTGTTCTTACACAAAAAGTGATGGAACATAAAATGCATGAACAATAGTAAGGTTCTTGCAATTTTGTTCACTGCCATCTTTGATGATTTAATAAATAAATATTGATGAAGTTGTGTGAGGTAATCACTTTTAGAGGGCAAATAGACTAGAGGTCTGTAAGATATAACCATCCTGAATAGATGCAGAACCAGGCCAGTGAAGTGAAAAACTATCCATAGAGGAGAATGGAGTGGTCCATATGGTATGTCTGTTAAGATTTGGGACATTAACTTATTCCAAATTACCACAACTTTCCCATTTCTGTCCTTCGTGACTTGTCTGTGGAGGATAAGGCTTGGCACATATTCTGGGTAAAGCTCAGAGTAATCTCATTTGATGAGATAAAAACAACTCAATCAATGTCCATGCAGTCCTTAAAACACAAAGGAAGCAATTTATTGGCAAAGATAAACACTATTTGTATTTTAGCCCCTTATTCATTGTACCTTCTCCTATCTTGTTAAATTCTCCTGGCATAGCTGAATACATAGGTTCAATGAGATTATACTTCA